>NW_005054316.1:5810010-5875571 GCF_000277835.1 Geospiza fortis | reverse complement strand
TTTGGATGGCTCACTGAAGAAGTTAACTCATTTTCCAGTTTTATTAATAGCTTCTGCTGAATGTAATGTGGACTGGAGTGTTCTTTTCAGACTCCAAGGTCTCAGCCCTGATCAGTCCTAAGTGTATTCACTTCTCCACATGGACTTCTTTCTTTCATAATGTGGCTACTTGCATGTCAATAGAGCCATGTGCACAGACTAATACCTGCAGAAGTGGGGGTGCAAACATTGCACTTTGATTCCCAGTAGCTGTATTTGCTTCATGTTGTTATATGTGCCTCTAAAGATATCTGCTTCTGCAGCCACGGGATGAATATGGTATCTCTTCACTCTGCATGCCATGCTTCCTCTTTGCATTCTACAGTAAACTCATGTTACCTTCTCCAAAGTGTGTCTACCTGCCCGATTCATTCTTCCAGTAAGCAGCTGGAAATATATCCCAGCTGCTAATGTCTTTGCTGGTAAACTTCCCACAAGTCCATGTTGAAAGTCACCAGTGGAAAATAAAGAATTGATTTGGGCTGGTTTCCTTAGGAGAGGTGGCTTTTTTCACCAAGTTTTCCACCAGTCTCTTCAACACAACATCTGGATTTGCTGGCCACTAAAAGCCAAGTTCAGTGAAGGAGCGAGAGACCCAATCTAGGGTTCCCTTTTAAGGGAATGTTGCAAGGCTTGGAAATATTTCAACTAATCAATACTAAGCTTTAGTCATTATAATTGCTGCACTTCCTTTATCGGAATTGAAACCGTGGTGTTGACCTGCCATCAATAAAACTGCTGACAGTATTAATGCACTTACTGTGGTGTGTGTGTGGCTGTGTGCATGTGTGTTTATACATACGTGAATTTAGGAAGATCTATTATATGGGGTTTTTTCTGCTATTACAAAGATGGAAGATTCTGGTGTCTGTGTTGAACTGCCATAGTAGCATTCACATTTTCCACTAAAATGTCTCACACTAAAATAAATCATCTGTCCTGCCAAAAATCTCTCCAAAAGGAAAGTGCTTGAGATACATGAAATGCTTCTGCTGTGTAGGTAGAATTTGTGGTGTGGGAGATGCAGTTTTGGGGGTCCAGCGTGCAGTCTGGGAGCCACAGGGTGCCTATGAGCCGTTTGAATATGACTCTCCTGGTGGCTGTCTCTGTTTCTGTGACAGGGGGATTTTAGTCTTGCCATCTACAGTATAGAAACAGGGCAGTTTGGACAGTGCTAGTGAAGACCTAAAGCAAGCAGAAGGTGTCACAGACAAGGAGCCACAGCCTTGCACCAGGTTGGACTGCTGCTGGGGAAGATGGGCAGAGTGCAACAGAAAAGCTTCCCTCTCAGTGAGCTTCTTGCTGTGCATTTCATAGGACCATGCTATGCTGACTCAGGTTCTTTCTCGTAAAAAGTAGTAGTTGTTTCTGTGAATTTGCTGTTAACCTCCTTCCCCGTTTCTGGATCTAATTTTGTATGACTTCATGCCAAGACAGTGGAGGGAGAGAAGGAAAAAAAAACCCTGGAAAATCCAGCTGCATTTTTCAATATGATTGTTTGAAATGTGCTCAGCTTTCAGCAGAAAGAGAAATCTCTTTGTTTATACTGATTAGAAGCTATTACATGTAAACTACGGGAGGTGACTTCACTTGAACTGTGCTCATTTATGTATGTGGGTTCTGATAACAACCAAGCCCCATGTGGTGTACTGGAAATGTGGCAAGTAAGTTTTATCCCAAGAATAACCAGAAAATGATTATTTTTTAAATTAGCTTTCAGTCAATCAATGAATTTTTTGACCTGAGGTCATTTTTAGATGAATGAACATACCAAGAGCTTTGATAAATGAGTTGATCAGACTGCAGTGAAGTTTGCACCTACATACTTTCCCTCCTGTTTAGTTTGTTGGAGCTTTTTTCTCCTTTAGTTTTGCAGGAAGGATGTGTAAGTTGCTGCCTTTTCAGGTGTTCAGACAGTGAAGGTAACCTTTTTCCTGTGGAGTTTGTAAGATGCAGCAGAGCACGGGTGTCCTTTTGCTGCACAGCCTTCGTGGAACGTACTGGAACTGCTGAATTCCATAGCCCAGCTGTGCTCCTTGAGGTTTCTCTAACTGTTTTGCTCCTCAGATTTGCTAGACAGAACGAGCACGGTAGGAAGCCTCATTGGGATTGAAGTGAGACTGACTTTTTACTGAGAACTATTTAAATTTCTTTGGGCTTTGCCTGTTGTAGTACTTCATGGCCACCAGGTGAAAGACTTACTGTTCCCAGATGAGCTTGATTATGGTCATGATGACTCCCTATTAGGAACGAGTAACGAATCATAGTGTTTGTTATCTTTTGTATGTGTTTGTATAACAAATTGTTCTGCAGCTTGGAAGAATTTACATATTGGAACATGTGCCAGAAGAATGGACATGTGCTTTGTGTGAGGTTTCTTTACAGTCAGATAAGTGCTGAGCCACCCTTCTAGAGGCATTCTTCCATAAGAACAGCTGGTCAGGATCATAGTGCTGTGAGGAAGGAGCAGGTGCCTTGACAGATGATCTCCGACTGCTGAAAACGCAAGGGTGTAACTCTCCTTCCAAATCTTCATTCTTCTTGGGAGCAAAGACAGGCACAGGGAGGATGGAGGTGAGGTGAAGGAAGGTGTCACAGCACATCAGAGGCTGGGTCAGGGTGCTTGAGGGGCAGGTTCACCTGCAGTGCTGGGTTTTAGGGAATCAGCTTGACCTGCAGGTCTGACTGAATGTATGGGGTGGGGTGGCAGTAAGGCATGTTTGCTGTTCTCTTTCTCTGTTTCTGTCTCCAAATATAGTAACTCCTTTTTAAAGTTTTACATTTTAGTAGAGTGAGGTCATGTTCCCATGAATATGTTTAATGTTCAGAATGATTTCTGGGATGTTTGCAAACCACCTACTGTTCTCCTTCCCAAGGAAGGGGCCCCAAGAGCAGTAGGCATTTACGTGCAGGGTGCCACTAATGCCTGAGCAGGACCAGGACTCCTCTTCACCCTTCACCTGTGTCTCAGGAGCTCCCATCCTCTCACCAGAAAGCCTTGGCATGGCAGCACAAGGGTGCTGGCCCTTGGTAAGGGGCCAGTATTGCCCCAGCAGCATGTCCACAGTTTCTGTGCTGGTGCCACCAGGTAGGGGCTGCAAGGCTTCAGGGTTTCTGTGTGTCAAAGACAGGGGAACTCTGCTTGAAATCTGAAGTTTCCCTCTCAAGCACACAGGAGTAAATCTGCCTCCTTTTTTTTTTTTCCCCTTCCTTGTCAGGGTGGTATTATTTTGGGTGCTGGGTTATGGAAAACACTGCACCTGCTTCCCAAATAATACAATGTCATGCACAGAAATGCAAGTTTTCAGTCTTTATCCAGGTGAATGATTATCATTGCAAAGTCAGCCTGTAGTGGGCTTTCTTGATTTACGTATTTTTTCTTTTTTTCCATGCAGAGCTGAGCAGTCATACGTCTCTGCGAATACAAAGTTTTGGTGTATGACATAGAAAACACGTGAAAAGGAGACATTGAGGAAATGTTCACCTATTTTGATGTTGGACTAGGGATCAGTTTTTCCAGTTAACAAGTAAAGATCTTTCTGTAGACAATTTAGCATAATAAAATATCAGAAGTTAATGGGATTTGAACAAAATTATTCTGAATTCTGGTAATTATGACAAGTTCTATTTTACTTCAATATAAATAGAATCAGTTATTAATCAGTTAAAAGCTTTGTTTTGCACGTCAAACTTAGGCTATAAAGCTTCTTTCATTAATGTTTTTTTCAGAGAAAATGTGTGTCAGTGGCCCACAATAATGGGAAAATAACTGTTTGCTAATTGAATACTTTGAATTTTTTGCCAAATAAATTGTAGAACAAGGATTTCAAGTTTTCCAGCACAGAGTGCTGCAAAACAGACCTCAGGCTGGAAACCCTCATGCACCTTTGGCTAAGAGAACCAAGACTGGCATGTGCAATGTACTTCAGAAAATATCCAGGAGGTGTTTTTGCAGTGTTCCTCTCTGTGAAGGCTGAACAAGGCTAACGGAGTGCTACAGTTTTACTCTGGAATAAATTACTGTTGTTTGCTATGCAAATCTTATGATTGTAATTAGGCTAGGATTTCAACTGCTGTGTACACTGATCTTTGTTCCCTCTGCACATGGGAGCTAATTCTAATGCTGCAAAACAGCACAGCAAATGCCAAGGTCTGCTCAGCCTCTGATCGTTTCTCACAGGGTGCATTTGCTCCAAGTGGACAATTGAAAAGAAATGATTTACCTCTGCCTTCACAGGGGACGTAATTGCACCGCAGGCATCTTGTGGGCCGCTGAAATGTTCAGGTACTGTAAAGTCTCACTTGAAAGCAGGGGTGGGAGAAAACGCAGGGAGGAGGTCCTGATAAGCATCTAGTTTCTAGCAAACTGGTTTGAAGAAGCGATGTTCTGCTGCTGACTGGTTCAGGCTCCAGTGGCATGTGTGAGCTATCAGGACAGTGATTGCAGTTCCTGGCATGGCTATGTATAGCTCCTGTTATCTGTGCAGCAGGGCTCTGTGGAACCGCAGCCCATGGCTCCTCGCCCACACTAATGAGCTCTCCCCGAGGCTGGGCTTGTGCCTCTGGGGGTGGCACAGTGCTCCAGCCCTGCTGCTGTTTTGGAAACCAGTTTGTTGACTGTGCTCAAGTCCAGCTTGCCCAAGCTGCCGTGCCAGCTTGGCTACTGTTGGCAGTGGGAGCTTGTCCCAGTGCAGCGTGGTGGCCCCAGAGCTGTGTGGAGGACGAGGCAGGCTGGCAGCTGGGGCTGTCAGGCTGTAGAGGCTGCAGCAAAGGAGAAGTGTCACCTAGACCTGGACTGGGGTGAGGCACCAGCATGGTGAGGCCAGTACAGGTGAGCCACACTCACAGCCCATTCTCCTCCCTGGGAGCACAGCCACCAGTGTCCAGTCAGCTCGTGTGGTGGGAGTGCATCCTGCGGGCAGCGGGTCTCAGTTTTGTGATGACCCAAAGAGCGGGGCAAAGCCAGGGGGTGGCTGCTGCCAACCATGCCTCCCAATATGTGGGAGAAGTGGGAGCAGAGGCATTCAGGTGCAGGGGTACCGGCTGGGGGTGTTGGGAAGATGTACTCACCCTTCTCTTAGCCCCTCCAGTGGTGGCCGGCAGGGGTGAGCGCTTTGTCCTTGCGACTGAAGTGGTGGCTGCACACCCGCAACCTGGTCAGAGCCTGCACCTGCTCCAGGGCTGGGCTCTTCTGTTCGCCTGCCTCCCCTCTGCTGCAGGGAGGTCCAGCAAAATAAAAATCTGAACAGCTGCAAGATCTATTAGCTTGTGCAGTTTTATATACAGATAGATAAAAAGGCATTATTTGGAATTTTTTCAGAATCATTGCGAGGACAGAGGAAGAATGGAGAAGTACCCTCTAGGGGACAATATAGCATTGTTTTTCTAAGGATGTAGTAAATGACACAGTCTGGTTTTTAACAGCTTGTAACTCCTGTAAATCTTGTTTATTTCTTTTCGTTGCCTATTCATCTAAATCACAACAAAGCAGAGGAATAATGGCAGTTTTACTTTTCTTGCATGTTTGCACATGACCTCGAATCCATTAATTTTGTTTGTGTAAATACAATTTAAGGGAGCAAGGAAACTGAAAAAGCATTGAGGTACTAAGATGCCTAGCAAAAAGCAGAAGAAATCTTCTTTGCAGAAAGTAATTCCTCTGACCAAGTGTTTTTAATTTCTAGTGCTAGTACAACAGAGTGTATGTTGTTTCCATAGCTGGATGAGCCCTATTTCAGAACAGGTTAGAGTGTGTTCTGAGGTTGTTGTTGAAAAAATATATTTTACTTAATTAGTCAAGTTAAAAAGTGGCATAAAATCTGTGTGAGCTTTACAAACTGTGCTGTGGCTCTATGTACCCTCCTTTGTCAATGGCACCTGTAATTTAGCATTGAAACACAAAGGATCATTCCTTGGCCTGTTGAGAAAGAATGTGAACTTGACAGTTTTGCACTGTTAGTTTGGAGGACAGAAATTGCAAAGATCTCAGTTTCCTTCAGTAGCTCCTAAAGTTATTCTATTTGCAGTGTTCTAATCCTGTTTTTCTGGTACACCTGGCTATTTTTAGAATACAATAAATTTGCAGTCAGGGTACTAAGATGTTGGTATGGGGTCAGAAATGCTGTGTAGTGAATGTAATTCCAGTATGTCTGTTATTAAGTAACTTAAGTCATTCTAGTTATCTTCATGACCCGTATACATAGAAAACCTTAGGAGAAGTGTTGGACAACTGGATATTCCACAGAATTGCTGAATATTCTGAGTTGGAAGGGACCCACAAGTGTGATCAAGTCAAACTCTTTAAGTGTGCAGGGACTGAACCCACAGCCTTGGTGTTGTTAGCACCATGCTCTAACCGACTGAGCTAATCTCATATTTCAAGGTGCTGGGCAGCTGTGTCAGGTCAGAATCCCAGGCCATGCTAGCAAGGTGCTTAATAGTGCTTCCAGCTCTGCAGGTAGTTTTGTGCAGGGCTGGCTGATGTTTTTGTGCTGCTGCTGCTGCTGAGGTGTGCTGCCTAGGCAGCTGTCTGTGGGGCTGCCCAGCTTGGAGACCCTTGCTCAACACCCAGTTAGATGCAAAGTGGTTCCTGAATTTAGAGGAGAGCCTCTCTACTACCCATGTGTGAATCATTTCAGACCTTATGTCCTGGATCTGGAGGACCAAGGAGGGTTAGCTAATGGAGCACTACTGCAGAATCTGGAAGCTGATTCAAGGGATGCCCTTTTCCCCCTGCCTGCCCTTTCCAGCCTTCCTGGGAGCTGCCCACCCTAGAGCCTCAGAGGTGGGCACTGCTTTGGGGCAGCTGGAAGGTTTGCTCAGGAGCTTGCTAGTGATGAATCACAGAGGTATGGCATGGATTGATAAGGTCGTGTACTTATGATTAGACACATCCTTCCTCTAACAGCAGTTCTTTGTCTCCATTTTGCTTTTGGTAATGTGTTTCGGCCGTTTGCATACAATGACTCTCCAAGCAGGAGCTGTTTGACTTGAGACAAAGTCACTATTATTCCAAGCAAGCTCAGGAAGCCCTCATAATTTTGTTGCCCTCAGAAGGGTGAATTCTTTTAAAAGCCAATTAAGTTAAATGACCAAGGAAATATTTTTATTTTCTTGCAGCCTAGCTGTAGAGGACTTTTGGTTACATAAACAAATGTATAACAAGAAAAATATACCTGGCAGCTATATTGTTGGGCTCTGTGCATTTTAAGCAATGGATGTAAGGGGCATGTTCTTTATCTGTAGCACTAGCAAAAATAAATGTTTTTCAGCTATTCACAGGGCAGGTGTGCAGCCTGGAAGCCATGGAAGAAGAAAACTTCCATGGTCCACAAATTGTTGAAAAATACTGACTATTGTAGTAGTCAGTAGTCAGACTATTGAAGCCTGACCAACACACAAGTCTATCTATCTCCTCAGCTGGAGTTGATGGAGAGCCCAAAGAAGTAGGTAGGAATACTTTATGCTTATCTGGGGAGATTTTGGACTAGACTCTCAAGGTGCTTGATTTAGTAGTCGAGTGCCTGCTTGTGTTTACAAACAGAAACCTTTTTGAATATGACATTTCTGGTGCTGCTGTCCTTTTTCAAAGACTATCTCTGATGTCTCCTCAGGCAGTGTCTCCTGAGCCCTTTATGCCCCTTGGTTATGATCGCCTGTCTGTGATGAAGCCTCACCTCTCCTGCCCCAGTCCCTGCTACAGTGCTCCCTTGAGCTCTCCTGGCTGTTCTGGCTCCCCTCCTCTGCTCTGTATTGTCACTTACTGAATAGACTTGCTCAGCAGAGTTTTCAGGAGGAAAACAAAATGAGGTAGTCATGGATGACCAATATCAGCTTTTCTTTTTAACTCAGTCGTAAAGCATTGTTGGCTCACTGGTTTGGTTTCTACTGTCTATAAAAAGGTTTTGTGCAACAAGTCCCCTTTTTCCCATCGCCCTGTGTGACACCAGTGCTGAGATGACCTTCTGCTGGAAAGTCTCATTGCTCAGTTTTGTCACTGCTCTGTATGAGTTTCCCTGGCAACTGGTTTGAGCTGCACTGAACCAAAAATATCTCGCTGTGCTGGGGGAAAGTCAGTTTGCAGACATGTATTTCTCTTTAATGAGTTCTCTGGATGGTCCGTGTGTTCAGCCTGCAGATGTCATTACTGGGAACCAACAGCTGGGAGATGCAGTGTGCCCCTTTTCCTTACTTCCACAGGCAGAGCAGCCTATGAGGAGGCTGCCCCTGCATGATTGTCAACTGAGCTGTGGCTGTAGGACCCATCATACTCATTTCTCATGGTACTCTGAGGGTCTCATCTGCTGGGAATGCTCTGTGCAGCAGACACAAAGTCTTTCTTGGATTCCTTGGATCTCTGCAAATTTCAGAATTTCTTAGTCACAGAATGGGTAAGGTTGGAAGGGACCAGCCTTACCTAGGTTATTACTAACAACTCTGTCCACATTTCTGTATAAATATATGCATCTTTACAGCTGGGCACGCAGTAGAGTCCAGTTTTGCTCCAATCCTAGTCTCCAAAGGCACCGTTTGTGACACCTCTGAAGGAGAATATGTCAAAATCTTTGGAGGTCAAGACGCACCAGTTTGCTCAGGAGAGAATGCTGGAGGTGTTATTTTAAACCTTCCTTGTTTAGTTTTGACTTGCAGATAATCTTTTCACTACCTAATGTAGAAGACTGATGTGAAGAAAAGCATTCGTAATTCCAGATGTGTTCTCAACATGACAAAATTAGAAGAGACAAAATTGGAAAGCAGTTGGTCATTTTTAGTAACAGGTTCCCTTTTCTGGATTTGTAGGGTGTGAGGATTGTGGTAAAAGCCTTATAGGAGAATGCAAACTCCACGGACCACTCATCAGGGCTAAAGATAGGGTTATTCCCAGCCGGGCCCGCCTCACCCTACCTCACTACCTCACTTTGCGAGTCTTGGAGCTGAGAGCTGGAAACCAGCAGAGTAAGTATTCTAGCTCTTTTTCCCACATTTGAGAAAAAGGAGACAAAGACACTGGCCTGTTTTCACGAGTAACTCAAGGCATAATCATTGGGCATTTGTGTTATGAAGACAGATTTCAGCTGAGCACAGCTAAAGCTCACAGTCAGCTACTGTTTTTTGTGACTGGTTTCTGGTAACAGACACATCAACTGATGGCGGGACATTAGCCAGAGCTGGTGTGACATTTAGCTGTGAACAACCAGTTAGCTCTGTTCAGTCAATCCATGTTTAATGAATGTTGAATTTGTATCTAATAATAACAGCCATGCACTACTACTTTTTTTTTCTCTTTTCCCCAAGCATGCAAAACAGGAAAGAGTATTCAATGAAAGGTCAAAAACAAAATGGTAAATGACATCCCTTATCCACCCCCTGCAAACTCCAGAGATCACAGGGGGGTAATTTACCTTTTGCAGCATTTTCAGTTCATATTGTGGAAAAACTGTTGCTTCCTTGTGAAAGCAAAGCAGTTTGAATGCCCAAAATGAACAAAGGAATGATGTTCTTAGTGTGCAAATTTTCCACAGCTACCTGTGTATAATTAGTCCTGCCTAGATTGCTTTTCAGACAGAGAATGACAAGATGCCTACACTGTCACTCCATTGATCTGGCAGTGGAATAACCGGAATGATTAAGAAGGCTAATACTGTGTTTTTATAGATTCTTTCCACTCTTATTGGGAGAGAACAACCTCCCAAATTATGCCAAAAGGCAGAGGACTACAATAACATCAGTTTGTAGATTGAGGAGCATCAACACGTTTGTGTTGCATACTCAGTTTAACATCCTGTCATGGATTTTTGGTACTTTTTTATTCAATGTAAGTCCCATTAAAAAAAAATAAAATCAGTACCTATTTCCATCCTTTTTAGATTCTTCACCTTAGAATTATTTAGTGGGCTTATTTGTCTAGAAAAAGAATCCATGTGTTCTGCACTATTTTGTTTATCTCCATTTTCACAACTGTAAGCATACAAGAAATAATTTGTGATGTCTGTACTAATATTAGACTGCTCTTTGTTTTCTTCACAGTCCTTGGTGTATTTGCAAAGAAAGTAATACAGAAGAGAACACAATTTGGCCCTTATGTTGGTCAACTGTCTACAAAACTGACCTGCTATGATGAGAGCAGACTAGTCCTGCAGGTAAAAACCCACTGCTTTCCTATGGAGTGCATATGTGTCTTTAGCAGCTCATACTTATTTAGGTATTTTAATCAGTCAATTTGCCATCTGATCTAGTTCATTATTTGTACTTTTGATGTGTAAGTATGAGTGTAAATCACATTATTAGGTAGTACAGCAAGTACTGAAGTACCCAAATGTTCTTGTATACTGTGTTTTCTAGAAGTTTGGTTTCCTGCTTTCTAGTTTTACCATTTCTAGGGTGTTAAGCCTATCAGTCTGATAGCTCTTGATAAGTTTTTCAGGGAGCATGGCTACTGACCTTTCTTCCCAGGTAACACAAAAGGATTTGTGCTTTGCACCATACCACTGGTATGAGGTTTGAGTTTGTGCACTGAGTTAGTGAGAGCAACAGAAATATGCACTAAGGCACTAGCTTAGTAGGGAGAAACAGATAGGGAAACACTTCTTAATTATTTTTAAATGTTATTGTTCTTAATTAATAATAATTTTAATTGATATATAGACTTTGATGCACAGTGCATTACCTCAGTTTATTTAATCAGATTGTTATTTAGTGCTGGTACCTTCTGTTGCTGCACACATAGGTACTGATTGTTGCACCTGGACCGTGACACTATTATTTGTACTTTATCCAGCAAAACTGTGGCCTCTCAGGACTAGCCCAGCTTAGACAAATGTACATGGACATCCTTTCCCACAGGAATTCCTTGGGAGTTGCAGTTGATTGCAACCCTCTGGGCCCCAGTCTTTGCATTTTGCTGTCAGGGTCATGGCTGAGCACAGCTCTGTGTCATACAATGAATCCATGGTCAAGCCACAGCCTCTGTCAGGACTTCTCAACAGGTCAAGGCTCTTCCAGAGTTTGCATTTCCTATCAGGCCCTCTCACCCCCGAATAGAGAGGCACCAGCAGCAGCTGTCCCGTGACACACTCTGTGTCTTCATTTGAGCTTTCTCCAGAAGCCTGGGACTGGAAAACACTGTGTTGTGAGGAAATACTTCTGAACTTTAGTTTGAGAGCTTCAAAGTAGTAGTATCTTCAGTAGTTGCTGTAAACTTGATTTGCACATGGAAATCATGGGAATTATCTGCCAGGAAAATAACAGTGTCCTTCTATGGGATTTTCATAGCATGTGAACGCCAGAAAAGGTTTGTTCTTCTCTATTGCTAAATATCTTCAGTCTTTTGATTAGACACTATTAAAAATGCAGAAAATATACTTCTCTAACAATGGATGGATGAGCTAAGCACCCAGTTCCTTCCTTTTCGCCAAGCCATTGTAAACCACACCCTATCCTCTATCACTCAGCACCATTTGCTTAAAAGTATACAGTGATAAGCACAGCTCTGGCTGATGAATGGACTGTTTCTTCAGAAGAGGAGATTAGAGTCCCAGATTTCCTACATGACAGCAGTAGCTGCCTTGACTTCTCCCTAGCATGAGTATGTGACCAAACCTGTCCAACAGGCGGGTGCTTTCATCGGAAACATGATGAAGTTAGATAAAATATTTCCCAGAAGCAATGAAAATGCAACTTTTTTTTTGCAGTTACTTGCTCAGTTATGTGGTTAGTAGAACAAATAGAGGCTGTGCTGTCATCAGTTGTGCAGCTTTGTCTGTCCATGCTTGAGACACTGTTGCAGAAAGCAATAGTCTTGTTTGAGGTCGGTAGTTATTGCCTAATAAGGGCATTCTCTTGGAGGGGAATCTAGGAAGAATGAAGTAAAGGAAAAAGAAAAATATCATTCTGGCATAGTTCATTTGTATTTACTTTTGCATTGTTAAGAGGAAAAAGAGAAGACTGTTAAAATGCCATTATTTTGTATGTTACCTCTCTGGACTTACTAACACAAGCTGTACAATTGTTCCATGCAAAATGTGGTACCACTGAGGCTTGAGATTATCGAGTGCTCAGGAAGTAGATTAAGGCACAAAGCTTATCTTTCTACCTGCCTGCACTTAGTTCTAAATATTATCTTTATATAACATAAAAATGATGAACTATAAATGGAAAATACATACAAAGGCCTACAGTTATTTTAGTAGCAGGGTGCTCAGCAGGTATTCGTTCTTCACTTTCTCACTGTTGTACTCAGTGTTCATTAAGAGTGATCTATTTCAAAACAAACATGATTTCAAGGGACATATGACCCAGACAAGATAGATAACTGATGGCTGTTATTGCAAATTAAAGAAAACTAATGTGCCTCTATACAGGACTTGGTTTTATCATATTCATCCTGTTCTCCCCCTTTGTTTCAGGTGTTGAAAGATGGAGGGAAGTACTTTCTGGACACTCCCAATGAGGACTGTGGAAACTGGATGATGTTTGTCCGGCTAGCCCGGAACCAAGAGGAACAGACCCTTGTGGCTTACCAGCACTGTGGAGAAGTCTACTTCACAACAGTTAAGGTAGTTAAACCTGCATTGCTCCACCTGTCATCCAAAAGGAAATTTATAGACAAAGGTTCTAAAGGACTAACTCTTTTACAATGACAGATTGATTATGTTCTGCTAACTGGATCATTACTTATATACCAACTTTAATGTCATTTAATCTGTAGTAAAGCAAGCAGTGTATGGGGTTTGCCAAGAAAAGGTGTTGTGTACTTGCTCTTGTGGGTAGTGAAGAAACCGAGCTGAGGGAAGATAAAAAGCATTCATGCTGATAGTGTTCAAACTGAATGCTCTTTAATGCCAGGTAGGTGTATGTGGTGGGATTAATTGGCATTATTACATTCAACAGTACTTCATTCTGGAAATAACAAACAAATTCCTTTCTTTTATTACATTTCTAGACACATATTGTTTTCTGAGCACATTGCTCTGTGCTCAGGAACAAGGTGTTGAGTGAATCTTCATGTACAATTTCCATGTTTTGGCCCTTTTCTTAGGCAGAGTTGGTTTTAATCAGAAATAACTCTTTTGCACACTTGGGAAAAAGAAATCTATCTCTTGAGCATAATGCTTGTATATCATTGTGAGCAACATTAAAATGAAAAAAAAGAATATTAGTGAAAAGTAGTTACTATAAATTAAAATCCAGCATTTCAGTTTCATATCCAAGATTAGCACATATATCTGTGGCATAGTAGTATTTACATTTTTTACTCCATTTTTGTTGCTAAACCTGCACAGTGAGAAAAATATTTACTGTATAGTGGTGATGAGAGTATAACATTTCATACCCTTGAAGTCTTTTATAACAGTATCGAGTATAGTTGATTCTAGGATTAATGTCAACATAATTATTAAGAAAAAAAAGAAAAATGTAAAATAGTATATACTACCCTGAGACATATTTAAACTGTGTTTGAGATTCTCATACAGTCCATATCATTTGAGATTTCAGCTTGATTTGAAATGCATTATATGCTTGTAAAATTGACAGGATTACTAATACTGTATTTAGGAAGCATGAACTTTTCCAAGAAGTAGTTGTTATAAACTAGTAACTTAAAATTTCCAGTGTAATTTAAATTCTATTGAACCAGCTCTCTGCTGTCTTCAGCAGAACTCTGCACATTGGCATTAATGGAGAGCTGCATCCCATACACTGACACAAAGAGTGTCCTAGGATGATGCATGTGTCTTGGAACCTTTGCTGTGCTGTAGGTCATAGGGCATTACTTGGGTTTTATTTCTCCCAAGTCCCAGTATCATTCAGGGTGCTGTGGCATCCTGCAGATTTTGTCCTGATCAATGAATGCGATGGCCTTGTGCTACACTTAGGCACACCCTGCTGGTCATGCTGTGAGGCTGGCTTTGGGCTTATTCTGAAGATACTTTCTCAAAACATTTTTAGTAAAGTAGATTAAGATAGGAGTAGGATTGGCTCCTTTCCCCACTATTTTTACAAAGAAATGGGATTTCAGTGACATGAAACTACAGCTACTAAAGCAGACGTATAAGTGGCATCCTGACACCACCATTAGCTTACTTTCTGACCTAATGGCTGCAGTCCTTAGAAATAAGTGCTTTAAAAGGTATGGAAATAAAAATAATCCATGGTTGCTGTTGGTCTGATCCCAGGAGAGTGTCATGTGTGCACTGCAGTTCTCTTATTGTCACTGGTGGCACAGAGTAAAAGACTAATTGTAGTGGATTTGGATACCGATATTTCATGTCAGTTTTACTGAGATTAGAGCTTTTGAATTACTTGACTGTTTCACACACTGATGCACTTGCTCTCCCTTCAAAGTCGCATTGACCAGCTCTCGCCTTCCCATAAAGGAGATGGCTGCTGGTCTAGGAATGCTGGGCAGAAAGTAGTGACAGTGTCATGCTGTGCAGTTTTTTTGTGGGGATCAGTCTCAGCTGTCACAGGCCAAGGTCCTAAGACATCCTTAAACATTTTGTCTCACAATGCATGATGATCCTCCTACTTAGTGGCTCTGCCTCATGTCCTTAATTGAGTGGAGAATTCTGGACAGACCATTTCTGTTTAGGCCAGGTGTTACCAAAATGTACGCCCAACCCACACTGGTTGTGGTTGGCAGGCAGGCTTGTTGTGCCTGGGAATACAAAAGTCAGTTTTCAGCATTAAAGCCACAATTAACCCCTCAGCTGTTTACATGCACAATCTACATTGTCTTTTCCCTACCATGCTTATCCCACACTAATATTACAGAATAAATGGATTTTATGATGTTATGTTTTCTGGAATAAGACTCGGCTGCTCTGCTGTCTTTCTGGGCTAGTCTGGGTTTTGGGGTTTTTTTGGTTTTTTTTGTTTGTTTGTTTTTGGTGGGTTTTTTGGGTTTTTTTTTTGGGGGGGGTGTTTTTTTTTTAGTGGCAGGTGTTTATCTTAGTTAAAATAAAACTACAAGTACAGTGCAGTTTGGCTCTACCCTTGTTGCAGCAATGTTAGTGTTTATTATAGATGAAGAAAATTGTGTACAGGGAGTCATATAAATCATGACCCCAAAGTTTAGTTTTCTCCTTTGCATTTAAAGAACTAATAGATCTTTAGCCAGGGAGTGTAATCACGCCTCTCCTTTTCTCTCTGCTATATTATTGACTGAAAGTATTTGTCAGAAGAGGTCATACTCCAATCCAAGGAGAGATTTGGGCAAGCATGACTGGATGGGAGACTGCAGATTATGGGCTCCCTTAATCCTGTGGGGGAAGGCTTCAGTGGAGGGAGGGCGGAGTTACAGTAAAGCACGCTCACAGCAAGCCTGACACATTAGAGGCAGCCCAGGGAAAGTGCCAATTTGCCTTGCAGCGCACATATTGATCAGCTCTGCACCCATGCTCAGTGGGACATATCCAGGAGGCATCCAAGATCTTGCGCCTTCACAAGGCATTTTTCCTTTTCTTGTACCCTATAGTTAGGTGCTGTGTCCAGAGGACTTCCAGGCATCAAGGAATGGGCATGGGATATTGCTTGGAAAGACTGATGGGTGTCTGAACATTACAGACAAATATGTCTCACTGAGCAAAGGTTATGAGCATTGAGGCATCCCTCCAGCTACAGCCCCCCCACCCCAAATCTCTGTGCATACACAATTCCACTTTTACAAACAGAAAGTGTCAATCAAGAAAGCGGGCAGTGATGCTCAAAAAGTGCTTGAATCTTGAAACTAAGTTACCAATAGTTTAAACAGAGTCAAAAATGCAGTTTGGCAAAGGTCAAAACACTGCACCCCCCTGCCCCTGCTATTTTTCTTATTGTTTGGTTTAGGAAAATTGACACAAGTAAAAATGTGCTGGTTTTTCCATTCACAGCCAATTGAACCCCACACAGAATTGAAAGTATGGTATGCTGCCGATTATGCCAAATTTATGGAAGCTTCTGCAGTCTTCATTAAAGAAGAATCAGATGTCTCTCCTTTGCCTCCAGCAGCAGTAAGTAGCCCTACTCTGCATTGAAGCCATCACTAGACATGGTAAATTATGGTTTATTTACATGTTTTCTCTGTTTATATAACTCTAGTAATGCAAGTGTAGGCCGCAGAGTACTTTTAGCAGTTTTAGCCAAGCAGCTACCCAGAGAAAGGCTGATCTTCCTGTCCTGTGTTTGTAATCCAATGGAGCCATCAGATATAGTCAGAAGTGGCACCACTTGATGTATTGGAAAGACTTAAGATGGGCACTAATTTTTGGATAACCAAGCTGTCAAGCCTCAGACTTTTTTCACCATTTTCCTTTCTTTTGCTCTGACTGATTGGCCAGAGTACCCACTAATTATTTCAGTCTTTCCTGTTCAGTAACCCTTCTCTACTAATTCAAATACCTTCCCCTCTGTATCATAGCAGAAATCCTTAAACTGATAGGAGAAGTTTGTTAAGTGTTGAAAACATGGCTGTGAAAATCAATACTTAATCTAGAAAGAATGTGAAACAAATGAACCAGGAATACAAATGAACCAGGAATTCATGTTCCAAGGAGGCTTGTGAGGCGTTCAGAATATTCCCCAGAAGGAGGGTGAGGGAGAGCCACAGCATCAGGCACAAGTCTTAGCAGAGAGGAAGGCTCAGTTTGGAAATAAAGAGGGATTGGATACAGCCTCACCATGCTCTCCAGAGCAAGCTAGCTCAAGAGCAAGGGAAAAGAAGGACAGTTTTTGAGAAACTTACATAAAAGGTAGATGAAGTTGAGGAGGTACATGGTCATGCATTAATTGGAAGTATATTTCATCAGTGATAGGAGTTTTTTGGTAATTGTTTTTATCAGAATTTTTATAGTATCAGTATTTAAAGTGAATTTAACTGAATCCAATAGAGCTGTTATTTCCATGGAAGTAATACTTCCAAATAATACACTGCCTAAAAAAACACAAAGGCTTTAAGTCAGGCTAGGCTTGAGATCCCTGATCCCTAAACCTAAGGTGTTTGTTATCCAATTAATGGAAGTCTAATGCCAGATGTCAAGCTAAGTGAGGAAGCCTCTCCTGGAGCCATTGACCATTGCTGTGTGGTAAAGCATGGAGTCAGCCCAAGACACAAGGAAATCTGTATGACTAAACTACATTTTTGTACAGAAACCCATCCCATTTTTGTGTGGCTGGAATAGCAGATAAACTATGTCAGTCCAAAGATAAAAGTACAATTTACAACTGTTTATGAGTAATTTCATAAATGCAACAAACATAGAGACTTTGAAATTCAGTAAGCACAGATAAACAAAAGTGAAGGACTCAGGACTGTTACAGTAAATGCTAAACAAAAACATATAAACCAGTATTTAGCCAACCTTACCTTACCTTTGAGTTTTTACTCCTAGACACAATCTATTGCCAGTTGAACAACTAGGTGGTAGCACATGGAAGTAAATATCACCAGAGACAATGATGGGTCTTAGAAAAGCACAGGAGTGAGAAGAATATGACCCTTCCTTAGAATGTTTAGTAAGGCCTGTCTCTGTTCTCATTGCAGAAAGAGCCTGTAGACTCTTGGATATGCTCCAGCTGTGGAAGCACTTTTGCAACTTTTGCTCTGCTGGAATCTCACCAGTGCATCCATAAAGACCGAGTCCTTCCTACGAGGTTCAGACCACCAAATAAATTGGGACCTGTAAAAGCAAAAAACAAACTCAAAGGGAAACTGAGAGGAGCATCATTAGGCAAAAGCATTACTCAATGCTTTGGGACCATTTCCTGTTCCTCTGCTGCAAAGTTCAGCTGTGCCAGCTCAGGAAGCACTTGTGGTGCTCTTGTAAGGTTTATACCTAAATGGAGAAATGGTCGGTCTTCACTGCTGAAGGGAAAAGAAGTGAAGCAGCCAGATAGTTTTCCCTGCCGACTCTGTGGGAAGATTTTTGATTCCATTGACAAGCTCACAGTCCACACTTATGTGCACAAAGGGGAGCGTCCCTACAAGTGTTCCCAGCACGGATGCACAAAAGCCTTCATTTCCAAATATAAACTGCTCAGGTACAGCTCTGAAGGCATTCCTTTTCTACTGGGGGTGTGGGGGGAGAAAAACACAGCTTTTTCCTTTGGGGTGTTCTAGTGACAGTTAATCCCTGAGGTTCAGTTTTTATTATTACTGTTTTTTGATAGAATTGGAGAAAACTAGTCTCCCTTAATTATGGTGACTACTCAAAAAGATGATGTTGAGCAGTTTTAAGCTGCTCTATAGTTTATGATTGACACCTTCCTCCCCCTCCCCAAAATGTAGAATTTACTAATAACCTGATAAGTTGTGAAAATGCCTTCCTTTGAGAATTCCAGTGTTTTCAAGTTTTGAGGCTGCTAGAGTAAACGTACTAGAATAAATGTGAACACAAATGACTTTTTGTATGTGTGTGTTTTGGTTTTTTTTTCTCTTAGACACTCAGCCACTCATTCTCCGCAGAAATCTCACCAGTGTGGCTACTGTGAAAAGACCTTTCACAGGAAAGACCATCTAAAGAATCACCTTCAGACTCATGACCCCAACAAGATGGCCTTCAAGTGTGAAGAGTGTGGCAAGAAGTACAACACCAAGCTAGGCTACAAGAGACACTTGGCTCTTCATGCTGCCACCAGCGGGGACCTCACCTGTAGGGTATGTGCCCAAGAGTTTGATGGTACTGAGGTTCTGTTGGAGCACCTCAAAAGTCATGCAGGGAAGCCGACTGGCAACATGAAGGAAAAGAAACATAAGTGTGACCACTGCGAGCGTCACTTCTATACCCGCAAAGATGTGCGACGTCACATGGTGGTTCACACAGGCTGCAAAGACTTCCTGTGCCAGTTCTGTGCCCAGAGGTTCGGGCGGAAGGACCACTTGACACGCCATACTAGGAAGACTCATCCGCAAGAACTGCTGAAGAGCAGGTTGCAGAATGGTGACTCAGTGAGTCTCCTTGACCAGCTCTTTTCATACAGACTGAAGGAAGATGCCAGCATGCTGTCCCCTCTTCCTGAAAGGGTCCCTGTGCCAAATGGGATTGTGAATAGTTCAGAAACAGAGGAATACAACTGTTCACATCTTCATTCCCAGTCAAGCTTACAAACTGCTCTTCCTCTTGAGTCTTCTCCTCACTTGCAAAGGATGGGCTGTGCAGACAGCCTCCCGGCTGTCCCTCCCACACCATGTTCAGCAGCTGTCCCTATCAACCTGAACCTTCATCAGCCTAACAAATATGACCTTAGTTCTACCTCATTTGCCACAGGATCCCTCAAGAATCTACCAATAAAAGTGGATGTTAAAGGTTACAATGTGCATCTTCTTGAGGACCTGCCATTACCAGAACCTCAGTCTCTCCACAAAATCAGTATGGAAGAAGCTTCCTCAGGGCCTGTAGGGGATACTAACAAGTACCCAGTGCACAAAGAGACAGAGGCAGCAGCTGAAACTGCCAGCCTGCCTTTCATGGATCTTACTCATGTGATGGGCTTCTGGCAGCTCCCACCAGGTGACAACCAGAACACTATTGGGGACATCACAATGGCGTTTGGCTCAGAGGAACCATCACACAGGCTGAATGGCCTTGGCCAACAGCAAGGTCTTCAGCTAGCAGCTGGTGGGATGGCCATAAACCAGCTGCACCATCTTCCTCGCTCCTTTCCATCCACTACAAATTCTGTAACATTGCCTCACTTTCACCATGCCTTCAAGTAACCATCATCCTGTGTGGGTTTTTCCCCTTTTTTTTTTTTTTAAGACTGTGCTTCTTACTTAAATCTGTTAGGATCGGGGTGTTTTTGTTTTGTTTTGAAGAAAACTGCCCCAGATGTTTTCAAAGCACGTTATGAACATGGTAGTTAAATTCAGGATGTTAATAAACAAGAAGCTCTATTTTTCATACTGTTAGTTTTTTAGCACATGACAACAGTAGAACTAACATGTTTCCCTCAGCTCCCTCTATATTTTTGTTTCTTTTCATGCAAACAACTGAATAACTATCTTCAGTGACAGCAAAGTATCATAACAGGCACAATAAAACTATGGCTGCTGCAATAGGAGAAATATGTTTAGGGTGATTGGGAAGAGGGGGGAAATCACAAAGAAATCAATTTAATGAGCCATAAATCACAGCAAATTTGTACACATGGCAAATGTAACAAACAATTTCTCAACATCAGATAGATTTCTGTTAAGCACTTAATTAATGACATTTATTAATCCTTAATTTAAATCGGAATCATTCCAAGAGTAAATCTTACGTCCTTGTTTCAATTTCTTCAATGAAGTTCATCACTATTATGATTATGTTAAACTAGATTTTGTTTTCTGGCGGGCAGTTCAGCTGTGTGCCTTTTTCCTAGAGCTGGAAATAATTTCCACTTCTGAATGACTGTGTAAGAACTGCTGTCTTGGATACATGCAGTTCTCAGAATGGGAAGTGAATTGTCTCAAGTTAGAACAAAACATTAATTTTCAATTAGAGCTGGATCTGCCAAGACATCAGACACTTCTCTCTCTCTCTCTCTCTCTCTCTCTCTCTTTCTAGTAAAGTATTTGAGCATTTGCTTAAATTTAAGCTTATGGTATCCCACTGGGTCAACAGCTTGATTAATTCAACACTTAATAAAAAATAATGCATCCTACCTAAGGGGCCTTTATTCACCTTTTGTTGATAAAAATGGCCATTGTTTAGTCTGGGAAATGATTAATAATTGCAACCATCTGAAAATATGGGCTTTCACAGAAGTCCAGCCCTGGTCCAGAGGAACCTGTGCCCGAGTGGGACCCCTGTGGAGCCAGGGGCAGGTCCATGCACAGAGGGGCTGTGGTGTGAGCTGACACTGGACCCTGTTCAAAACCAGGTTATAAACCTGCCTTACAAGTGTCAGCTGAAATTAGTGAATTTGAGAATGCTTGAAGCCATTTTACTCATGGGGTTCTGCTCAGAAACATCGGGACTGCTGGAGTTGGACTCCAGCCTTTGTTTCTTGCAGACTAGAGCCATGGGGACTTCTGGTTGTTTCCTGGGGTAAATTCCTGTGGACAGTGGGTTGGTGTGACAGTCCTATCACCTGATGCATGAACAAGCAGAAATTATAAAGATCACATTTTTCAGTAGATGACATTATTAAACAAAGAAACAAACTCTTCACAATTTAGTTTGTTGCCTAGAAAACTAGTTACAAAAAAATCATAATGGTTTTAGTGGATGGCTCAGTTACTAATGGATTCTGTTTCATCTGAAACAGACACGGAATTTCTGAATCTGAATAAATTCTCAAACCCCAAGAACTACTCTTCCATTAAATCCAAAGAGAGTTCATAGTATCCCATGGTCATTACTAATATAACATGGAGCAAACATGTTCTCCTCTCCCTCATTAATCACAGGAATATTTCCTGAGAGCTTCAAATAAAAAATCATTCTTAAATTATTCCTGTTTTGCTGTTACTGGGCTACAGATCATTGTAGTTGTACAATGTCATTGAATATTCTTACAAGTTGATTGGTATGTGGATTAAGGGTTGTCTTATTGCAGCTCATTAAAGAATATATTCTGCAGATGCAGTGCTAGGGGGTATTTTTTGTCTTGAAAATTTTTGACATAAGACAGACCAAAAGGAATTTTAAGGTCATTACTGTAATGACAACAGCAGGAGGCAAACAGGTACTTCATAATCATGTCCAATGAGTAGTTATTTAAATTATGAGTTCCAGAATAGGGAAAAGATTTTAAACAGTGTTACGTGCACATTCTATAGCTAGGCTTTTCATCTGGACTTGGAAAGGGGTGTGTGTGCACTTAACTGTATTTTTTTCCTTGTTTGTGCAAATTGTATTCACTTGGCTTCAAGCAAGCTTATGTACTCGTAAAAAACCACAAAAAACGAAATTACAACAAAAAATTCTTAGCTACAAAAAAAATTTGTAGCACTTCCTGATCATACACATTTTGTCATTTTGGTTTGTGCTTTTATAAGAGGTGTCAGTAATTACCTAAATACTTGTCCTTGAATTTAAATGGGATGTTAAGAAGCAAACATTATGCAGACACTGAGCACGTTCTTCCAGCTGATCTTTCAGCCCTGGAGCATGGTACCTGAGCTCTGGGCTGCCAAGAGAGGTGCTGCTGCCTGATCTCAGCCTCTTCCAAAATATGGAAAGATGATAAGCATTCCTTACCAATGCATATGTAACTGCAGATTAAAGACCGTCTCGTTCAAATAAAAAGAAAACAACTGCTTTTGATGTATTTTAAAATATTTTAAAAGCACACAGCAATGGTGTCTGCAAGTAAAGCACAGAAGCAAACCTTAAATGTGCAATGCGGCTTAAACCCGTCAGCCCATTCAATTTTATTTTTCCAGATTCTTGGCATCATAAATGTAGCAGAAGCTGATGATGTCCCATGACAAAGAAAGGCAAGCTATTTCAAAAAGTTACATTGTCAAAAAAAATTGTTTTGTTTTAAAATTCTTGCAACTCAAGAGACGTGAGATAGCCCCAAGTCATGTAATACTGTAAGCAGGACTGGGCCTTCTGAATGTGTTTGTTAGGGAGACCTCTGTGAGCGTTTCTCCGAGGCCATCAGTAGCTGAGGCTCAGGCTGCAGGACACCTGTGGTGGCACTGCCTTTGGCTCATGCAGGGCTGTGACAGCACCAGTGTGGGGAGAGGCAGCCCCACATCCACCGTGGGTATGGTGGAGGAAGGCAGCAGCCCGAGCACTGACCAGTCCTCCTCCGAATGTGAGAAGTGGATGTAAGGGCAGAGAACTGCCATGGCCATGGCACAGCAGGTAAGAGATCTGGGAGATCTTAGGCTATTTTACCTCACATTCAAGTAGAGATAAAAATACTCTTGTCTGAACTCTGCTTGAAAACCTGTAGAAGCAGAGCAGTATGTGGTGAATAAACAGCAGAATTACTATAATCAAATCATAGTGTAAAAGAACAAAATTTAGTAAACATTTGGTCTCATAAAAAAAGCATTCTTTTTATGAAATAAGAAAAAAAGACCTGAACCTGCTGAAATAATGTCAAGAAGCTAAAATTATACTACATGGAACAAAAGACTGCATCCTCTATGTAATCACAAGTAGGTCCATTGCTAAGTTCCCATCCTCTATCAGAAACCAAGTTCATTTCTTTTTTCTTCAGTTTTATTTACCAACTTTTCCTGTTGGAACTTTCCATTTCCTTAGTCAATGGGTTGCTGTTACTTTCAGAAAATTTTTCATAGCCAGTCTGAACTGGGGTGTTACATTCCATATATTAATGATTGGTTCATTTCTAGTGGAATGCTTAAAATGCTTTTCCTCAAGACACCATTCCTGCCCTTATATATGTATATATATATTTTTTTTTTTGTAAGATACTGGAAACTATGCCATGAAATCCTACACTTGTATAATCAGTAAATAATGGAGATACACACAACAACAAATACAGTAAAACTTGCTCTAAATTTGAGGATTCATTTATTTGGTTGTTAAAGAAAGGAACTGTGGTAAGATTGCACAGTATAGTTTGGAATGGGTTTGGGTTTTTTTCCGTCTTCTTCCTGGACTGAAAGAAAGGCTGAGCAGCACTGCTTTAATATACTGGGGCTACTGTCATGCCTGCTTTTTCTAGCTCTAGGAGTTACAGTTGCTTCAAGTGTCATCCTTTCTGTATCCATCTAATCATTATTAGCTAGTCTTAGTTCAATTAAACTGTTTAAAATATGGTATTTATTACTGCCATGTCCAACTACTTTTCATCTTCATTTACTTAATGAGCATTTAATAAGTAAGAAAATTCCTTATGGATTTTAATTTAAAGCCTTACTGAAAATTACTGGGCTAAAAAGCCCCTACTTGTTGCATCACTGAAACTTTATGGTGATCCAAGGCTGACAGTGGATCAAGTGACCAAAATAATAAGAAGGGATATACCTCTACAACATTTCTATCTTGTTGATGAATTTTTAAAAGCAATCAAAATGTTTAATGCCAGAATGAGTATGGTTTTAGTCTGAACTCAAAGTGCTTTGAAGAAATGCACAGCATACATGGCCATTTCTTGTGTATCAATCACTATCATTTATTGTTTACTGGAAGATTCTATTAAATATTCACATGAAGTTCCACAATGTCCACTTGTCTTGTTCAATATATCAAAGCATTAGGGCAAAGAAAAAGAAAATCACATGCATCTTCCTACATTTTGTTAAAGCCATTGAATGAACTGCTGGTAATGTCCATCCCTCTAGGCAATCATTTAATTAAATCTTGGCAGCGGATGCAGATAATCTCACAACTTCAAACAGGATAGCATTGTAAGATTTGTAGCCTAGAGAGAAAAAGCCCAAATCAAACCTGAGCCAATGAATTGTAGTTTGGTTATTTTATTGGTAGCTGTAGCATTTCAGGGGGAACTGGTGCTGAAAAACTGCACTGCTTAATATCTTCCGTAATGTGTCAGCAGAAAGCCTTAACACATCCTTGCCGACCCATCACTCTTATCTTCTGTTGTCCGCTTGTGGTCTAGAAGCAGCAATAAGCCATATACTTGCTATTTCTTATTATAGAAAGAGCTTTTATATTTTACTCTATTTTCTCCAAGAAGATTAAATCTGTATTTGTGGGAAGGTGATGGAGCAGCTCATCCTGGAAACCATTTCCAGGCACATTAGGGATGAGACCATTTATTTGCACCACTCAAAGCCAGTTTCTCATATCTCCTTTCTCAGCTAAAAAAGGCTCATGGGTAGCTCTGAAACTGGTTTCTCACCTGCCCAAAGTGCTCTGTAAAGCACTTGGCAAAGCTCAAGTTTTACAGAAAATGCAGCAGCAGTTGGCCACACCCAGCACCTGCAAGCTCACCTAGACCCATCATTTTCACAGTTCCACTGTCCTCTATTTCAGATGTGAGTGTGGATGTCTGTCCCAGGGACCTGCTGGGGGCAGTGGCTGTTCCAGACCTCTGCAAACTGGCTGCAACTACAACCCCAGTGATACCTGGACTAGCCAGTATCCCTAGGGAAAGGAGGTGTCAAGCCCCAGGTTTCAGAATTCAGTAACTAAACCTTGAGAATGGTGATGGTATCAATAGATCCCTGTTGGTGGGACCCTGCAAGACCCTGTGTGATAACCAGAGGAGTTACTATGCTGTTAGCATGGTCCCAGGCAACACAGGTGACACCACTGGGTACTGAGAGCAGTTCCTGTAGCTGGCAAAGTCAAGGAGGTGGGTAGAGCTGATAATGGCACTGTGGACTGGACACTCCCCTGCCCATTGCAGTCTTTCCCACAGCTGAGGGATCCAGCCACTGACCAGCAGCAACCAAGGACAGCAAAACTGCGCACAGAGGAACCTGCAACAACTCTGACTGTGAGTCTCTGCAACTGTTTTGTGCACATTCCTTTCATCCCATGCTCCAAGGACTCTCACAAATGTCTCTCCCAGGCTCAAAATATGTTGCCAGCTACAGGGAATCATTCTTGGCCATATTTCCTGCTAAGGACTCATGTTCTGCAGTTGTATACATTTCAGAGGGGTGCAAGATGCTGACCATTTGAGCCATCCTCTTGAGCAACAGCACCGCAACCACCTTAAATAAGTGCTGGAAGGGCTTCTTGCTGCTCTGACATGGCTTGGCATGTCCAGAGATGGGAATCCCAGTGACTGCATGGTCTGAGGAGCAGGAGCACCAACCAGGGTCTGGGAGACAAAACATTAAGGAGAAGGAAGAACCTCCACACTGTCATCCTGACATAGTTGTTACTGAAATGAATGCTTGCATCTTCCACACTTGGGCAATGGGAGCACATTGCAAGTGCACAATATCTGCTGGAGAGATTTGCACTATTGAGTAGCAAATCCTCTCAAGATATCTGCTACAGCAGAGCACAGTCACTGCCTGCTTGGGATGGGGCTGTTCCAAATCAAAGACCATTCAACACCAAAATTAGTATTCTCAGCAGCCTACACTGGGGCCCTGAGGAGCTCTGCAACAGGTTTCAGCGAAACTGATTACTTCAATTAACACAAAGGAGCTCATACTGCAAACACTGCAACAGGATATTCTACATAACCAAAGCAAACAAGTTATTTTTACATTGTAATATTGAAATAAAAAAGAATAATAATTTCTTACCCAGACTTTCCTGAGGATCTTTTCCCAGCAGATACACTCCTAGATTTTTTTGTTTTCTTCGGTGTTTCTGAAGAGGTCTCTGCAGATCATTATTTTTGAAATTTACTTGCCATAAAACATGATAATCTACATAAATTCTCAAACCTTAGAAATACAGGGATCAAAGATACTGATACAAGGATCAGTGTGTATTATAATTCACAGGTTATACTACAAATAACCTTTAAAATAACTTTTTAAAAAATCTTCTAACCATAGACTGATACAGATTACCAGTAGCAATGGTTCCTAGATAACATATTATGTGGTATCCTGCTTAGAGGGAACTATTTTAGGAAGTGGTGATATAGTGGTTAATTTTAAAGCTGAATCTTCTAGGGCATTTGGAAAAAACAACACGCAAAGCTCTGTACCTCATCTAAATGGACTTAAGGTAAAAAGGATGGAATAAATCTCAAAGTTGAAGAGTAAAGGTTATGGAGTTCTTTATGGGGAAAAAGAACCTCAAAGCCAGACTCTCTATTTTAGGTCTATATAGATACTTCTGCTTGAGGGCCTCTAACTCTTGAGGTCCCTCTTGAGGACCCAAATGAAAATCTCTGTGCATACAGTCCACACAAGGGATCAAGATAATGACCAGGAAAGCCATTCACTGCCAAAAACATCCCCTTGGAATTTTTTGTCCTTTCTCAGTTATAGCAAGTGTTGTGCAGAAATAAGTTCAGGATTTCATGTCGAGACTTGCATAAAAAAAAAAAAAGCCCAGCAAAAAAAGTCAAACTTTATAATTCTACATTATTCTATCAGAAAACAGGATTCCAAAGCCTAGGATCTGCTTTAAAAACGCCTCCCCCACCTCAAATGCGTCGGGATTTGTTATAAGAAACACATAAATATAACTAAATGAACTCTTTGCCTGGCTTATGTTTCTCTTTTTGTACTCTCTCCAGAAGGGCTAACACAGCAGGTGTTAATGTTGGAGTTTTTCTCTCAGTCAATGGTTGCTTGTCCTAGTAAAACAAGATGCACAATCATCACTCGACTCTAGCACCGAGCTTATAGACCCTAGTGAAAACTCTCCAAATTGCTGTTGAAGCAGTGCTAGGAACAGGCCAAAGGCCCACCCTCTCACATTTGCAAGCCATTTTTCCTGCTCTGAATAGGTGAAAGAGTAATAAGATTTTTCAACATATTTTAAAAAAATAAACAAAATCCCCCCTAACCAGCAGTACTCTCCTAAAGGAACTGCTTATATTATTCTCTTTTCTATAACAAAACAGTATCTCACTTCAACACACTGATGGTTAGCTCTACTTTTCTGATTCCCCTAAGGGGCTCTGCCCTTTGGTCTTGTGTCTAGTGACCAGGGAATAGCAAAGCTTCCAACAGCAGGGAGCCCTAAAGAACAGGAAGAGCTTTCTCAAAGTACTGCAAAAGCTGGCAGATTTCTGATTCTCTACAGCTGTTACCCTGGAATATAACTGCAGAAGAATCAGAAGAATTTGTTGTCCCAAGTTTTTTGTACTGTCATATTCTGTCACTTTTTTAATCAGAAAAAGAGCTCCAGTTATGGGCAACTCCCAGATGATATTCAGCACGTATTTTGTTATAAGAGTTTATCAGCTTCCCTGGAATTTGAATTCTCATATTAATATAGGCCTTTACTGGCCCACAAATTACAGTTTAGCAAATCTGCTTCCAGGACAAGACAAGTGTGACTGTGTTTGCTTACCAAAGCTTGTCTGATGGAGTGTGCAGCATGGCCAACAGCTTGCTTCCTACAAAACTCCATGTCCCTCTGTCGGGGAGCCTCAGCAAACCTTTGAGAGCATAATGGACATTGAATATATAGTCTGACAGAAAGAAAGGAGCAGCTAGTGTCGCAGTTTATACACTACAGGAGAAGAATTCCCCTGCTTTTCTGGAACACTCAAGATGCAGTTCAACACCTGGCCCCACCAGCAGGTGCCCATGATGAATTCCCATCAGCTTCCAAAGTACAAACTTAGCAGAACTACAAAACGCTCCTCTAGAAAAACATGGAACACTAAAATGCATGCTCATGGTATTAACTCTGCAAACAGTAATTGCTTTCAGGAATAAATTATGGGGATTAATAAAAGCAGATTTTATTATCTTTGTCCTATACTACCCCTTCCCAACCTCACAATTAACTAGTCAGAGCAGAGCTCCTCAAGAAGCGTGTGAATATCCAGGCCTCTGGCTGCGGGGAGCGTCTGAGTTAGGTGCTGCAGGATAGTGGGAAAGACCCCTGCATGCGCTGTGAACAGGTGGATGACCTGCTCAGCCTGTGGCAGAGCTTGAAGAGGAGGTGGGGAGGCTGAGAAGTATCAGAGAATGCAAAAGAGATGTAGACTCATAGAATTGCACCCTTCCATCCCTGAGAGAAATGCAGTGAATGGAAGATCAGCAGGAGTCTGAGGAGCTCTGACTCTTACCATCAAGCTGAAGGAGGAGACTTAAAAGCAGGGAAATGGAAACAGGTCCCTGCTCAAGGAGGCAGAAGTATTCCCTGCTGGCTTCCCTTGCCTTCCCAGGGGCCCTTACAGAATAGATGTGAAGCCTTGGATCCCGAGGGTCAGGCAGACGACAGTGGAGAAGCAGCTCTGTCTGGGGCTGTCCCAGATCAGTGCAGTCAGCCAGAGGGACAGCCAGATAACAACTACAGGTAATAAAAGAAGGGTGGATGTTGTGGGTGCCTTGCTTCTGAGGGGAACTGAGTGTCCTGTATGTCAACCAGACTCATACCACAGGGGAGTCTGCTCCTTGCTTGAGCCTGGGTAAGGGACATTACCAGGAGACTCTGGACTAATTCAGCACACAGATTACTATGCACCAGTGACTGTCCAGGTGGGCAGTGACAAAGACATTCAGTCATAGGTTGGAATCAATGAACTCAGAGGTTTTTTCCAACCTAATTGATTCTGTGATTTAGCAAAACACTGCTGAAGCAGTTGTATCCCATCAGCTGAGGCACATCCAAGACCCAGGTTTCTGGGTGTGAAGTATCATTGTGAAGAACATGAAGTGGTGCTTTCTAAAATCTCTTTTGACAGTATTGCTGTCCTGATTCTGCTAAAAGCTCTTCAGCAGCTGTTATGGCAGGTACAATCCAACTCACTGCAATGAACAATCAGCGTTCAGGGTCACTGCAGTCAGCCGTCACACTGCCCTTGATGCTCTCAGACCCTTCCTCTGTGTCCAGTGCCTTTTACAAAAGCAGCCCAAGTGTCTTTACCTTAATACTAAAGATACAGTGTGTTTATAAATTATTTCTCTCAGTAACAATACTGAAAATATGGCCCAAGCAGCCACCAAAAGCCTGCTCCAGACCAGTAGCATGGGCAAAATGGTTCTGAGCACAGGGGAGAGGAGGATGAAACAGGGCAGATACCTGGCTTCAGGGGTGCAGCAGGGACACCTGGAACTTCAGAGGAGAATGGGGAGTTTGGGGCTCTATTTGGAGTGGGATGAGACAAAAACTAAATCTCTCTCCTTCCCACAATCCATGTACTTTCTCACCAGTCCTGTAGTATAGGATACACACCCCTACTAGACTTCTCAGCAATTTGTCCTTCCTAAAAAGCAATTCTCCGATTCCTTTCTCCACAACTACTGCTGCTCTTGCACAGCTTGGTTTCCTCCAAGAGGGAGAAGGAAAGGGAGGGTCTGCTCTTAGAGTTGGTAAAGTAAGACCAGAAATAACAAAGTCATTAAAGCAGCAGTGGGAATTCAGATGGGAGCTTGACCCTAATCAAGGAAGGAAGACATGTCCTGCTGCTTATATTGCATTGCTGTCATCTAGGAGAGGAGAGAGGCTGGAATCACGGCAGCTACCTTTGCTATCAGTCATGAATTCCTGCTCCAGAAGGGAGCTCAAAGAGTTTCCCTTCTCCCTTCTGCCCTCTGCCCTCTGCCTTCCTAAGGCAGGCGGGACTCCACTAACACCCTTCTCAAGATTGCTCCCACATTTTGTAAATCACACTATCATGAGATATTGTCTGTGTGTGCATCTTTTTGGAGCTGTGACTTTTAACACAGGGAGCTCTGTGCAGAGGCTGAACTTGATATTAAGTAGTAAACCAGACCTGCCCTTTTCTAAATGCCTTTCCCTGTCTGCAAAGCTGGCTGAAGAAGGGGACAGTGGAAAAGGCACCCTGTGGGAGTGGGGAAGCCTCTGTTCAAAACTATTTTCTTTAATGCAGAGAGGATGTATTTCACCCTCTGTTATAGGATAGTACAGCTATCCTGACTCTCCTCCTGAGTGTTAACATCAGATCCCCAATTTGCTGCCTTTAAGTTTAAAATGTATGGTTAGTTTTCTCTCCCTCTTCCACTGCCTCTGCCTTGCATTCCTACTCAATTCAAGCCAAAAAACAGAGCTGAAAATCAGAGTCTGTGAAGGGAATTAATGTTCACATTCTGTTGTGCCAGGGGTGCAAAATTGAATCCCATCTGTCGATAATAAGATGTCACTGCCTTATCAAAGATCAGTACAAGAACCACAATAACAAAGCAGACCACACATCTGGATTGCTGCTTGGTGGGAGAGCAGGTGGAAGAAGGTGGCTCTCCTTCACAGCTTGTGTGACCTGCTTGGCTGATTGAATAGTATTAAGAAAATACTCATAAGGCTGCTTCCAGTTAGATTTCTTCCCTGGCTGTTTCTGTAATGGAAACAGGAGAAGGCACAAACTACACTTCCCTCTTGCAAGGGACAGAAATATCTTAGAGCAAGGGTTCTTTTTTTTTTTTTTTCTGAGAGAAAAAGAAAACATTAGAAACAAAAGAAATTTGCATTTTTTGAAAGGCATAGGGAAGCTGGTTCAGCCCTTCACTGTCTACTGACAGCACTAGAAGAAGGATAAAACAACCAATGCACTCCAACAAAATACCATGGTCATGGCAGATCTAAGAGCACTTAGGAAGAATCAGAAAGAATCAGAAAAGACATCATTAGAAAAGACACCTTCCCTTCTCCCTTTGTCACATTCTTTTAACTTTAAACCTTTGTGCACTTCTCTTTCTTTTCACAACTGATTTTAAAGGACATTTTTCTACAGCAGTCAACCAAATCAGTAGTGAATTGGCATCTCTGGATAAAATAATATCCATGCATGTCCATGTGTACCTCCTCCCTAGCAAAATGACTTGTTCCAGTAAGAGCTTAAGCATCTTTTTTCACAATCTCTGGTAAATAAGTTCAGCTCAAACACATTTTTAAATCCTTCAGTAAAATGGCAGTGAATCTCTGCAACTTCATCTGTGAAAGGGCAGCTCTCAGGTTCAACCTTGGGCATTCATGCATCATTGAATCACGCTCTCTTTCAGATTTAGGTGAAGAGAAATCTATTAGAGATTCACATTGTCTTTAAAAATATATTTGAACATTTACTCAAAGAGCAGAGACATTTATGTGCCCAGAGCAGGCATGACATCTACTGATTTGGCTCTTCATATTGCCAAACACTAGCAGCACAGGGAGGGGGAGGAAAGAATTTGGCACCCAGTCAAGCACATATGTGACACTCATCCACAACATCCAGGCTTTGTCCTTGGAGGAAATAATAGTGTTACTGGATGAAAGACTTCATATGGAGATAACACACACAGTTCAGTTTTAACTATACCTTTTGCAGGGGCTGCTTCTTCACAGTGGTGATTTCTCTTGCCTATAGTCTCTGTCTCAAAATGCTGAAGGGCTTGCACTTCCTGTTGAAAGCTTCCTTGGAACACTGGATCAGCTGGGATGAAACAAAAAACTGTTACTTATGGGTTGGAGTGATGCTTTGTTAATGATGCTTTCTTACCCAGGCTTTAAAATAACTTGTATCCAGGGGCAGGGAGCTGCAGCAGTATTTGTTTTGGGTTCAGTTTAACTCCTGAAGGACTTCATCAAAACTTTCAAAAGCTGTCCAAGTACAGCTGTGATTCAACACAAATGAGAAATAGAGGCCATTTTCAGTTTGTTCTGCTCAGGAATAGACTGGAGAACATTCCAAATGATGACATGCAGACAAGAACAGATTGGATCTGTGAATAGGAGCTGTCCCATTGGACTCCCCCCACACACACCTGGTTTTCTTTCTTTCTTAAGATGGAGACCAGTCTGATCCTGTTGAAGGGGCCAATGTTTTCATTATTAGTTCTCTGAGTTTAGATGTGTTCCAGAGTAGGGTCTCCCCTGACAAACAGCAGTGCTGCCCATCCCACCAACATCACTGAAAGAGCCACAGCCACAGGCTGAAGGGGAGCAGCTGTACCTGACAACCAGCACCTGTAACCTGACAACACAGAGGGAAAACTAGGGATAGCACCTGCACCTGGAAGCACTGGAAATTTTAGGTAGATACGATATCCAGTGCCAAATTTGTATAAGGGCCATGCCTCACAACAAATGAAGTTGTAAGGTTCAGAAATGTCTCAGATTTCAGCATCACTCTCACTCTTCTGCAACAGGATGGGCAATGCCCTTTGTAAGGAACAGCATGGAAGCAAGGATCAAACTAAAACCTCTTTCCTGCACTAAAGCCTCACTGAATTGCATGAGTCCATCCACAGGTAAATTAAAGACCCTGTTCCTATCTTATTTTGCTTACTCCCCCTTTCTAGTTCTCATTTATTCTCTTGATGTTCTTAGTAATTTCTCTGTGCTGTCCACTGTCTTTTCATAGGAATTAAGAAGATGCTTAAGCAAGGCGCTTTGGTTACAGCTCAGCTGGACTAAAACACACCTCATTCTACAAAAACACACACTTCCAAATCCTCATTTCCCTTTGAACCTTCTACTCCTATGACTCAGGTCCTTACCTTCTGTTTCTAGACATTTTTGACAGCAAACTTGAGAGGAATATTCCTCTGCAGTACTGGAAGTGCAGCAGACACCTGCGCCTTGCTCACTGAGGAACAAACCAGCCCTGCATCACCAGGGCACGGAGAGCCACCGTAGGAGGTGGATCCCACACCAGACATGGTGACACAAAACTTCTCACCTCTCTTACAACACACAGCTCTCTCTTTTCAAACTATTTTGCTAGATAAAACCATTATGCTCTTCACGAATCTTGAGATACCAAACATGGGACTACTAACGCAAAGTACTTGCACCTTTGTCTTGGTTCTTCAGTCACTCCCATTTCAGTGTATTTTTTGTTTTGTTTTGTTTGGGGTTTTTCCTTGCCAGATCAGGTTTTAGCCCTATTGTAGGGTTGATCTGATCTACCACAGAGACACAGGATCAGTAACACAAACTGAAGAGCAGAGGGGTATGTGCAGAGCCACACCCCTTGCAGAAAACCCCTGCATTTGGGTTGTGCCAGGCAAACTGTGCAGTCATGCATTCAGTTTGTAATCCAGGGATCAGGGAGGTCAAGGGGAATCTTTTCATTCACTTCAGCAGGCTTTGGAACAGAGCCTGGTGCCTACATTATGCTGTCAAAGGGACCACTTATCAGATGGTTTATTAGTCTATTTTTTCCAAGAAGACTGAAATAACAAATTCAGCCTAAAACCCTGGAAGAAAAAAGGAAGATGCAAGTTGGTAATTTATGCCTCACCAAGAGAAAATAAATTCTTTTAAATTCAGTGTATAGTAAACATGGTTTTGGACGAGCAGGTTAATTAAGACAGTGCAAGACTGAAGATGAATTCACAGTGTGTCTGTGCAGGATAAATTCTCTACTCAAGTTCACTAATGAAAGCAGATAATTTGCTGTTTAAATTTTACTAGATAATTTGCTGTTTAAATTTGTTCAACTCACTTCTCTACCAGCAGTCACCTCCTCCTTCCTCAGTGCTCATTACCCATTTCAGCTAAATGCATTGAAATTCCCATTAAAAAGGAGGAGTTTTTACCACAAACTATGCAAAGTGTTTTCCACGGGCTGTAGAAGGAGCCAGACCTTGACTTCAGGCAGCTGTGCAAAATGCAAAGCATGCAAGAGCCTCGGTTACACAGCACAGGATGTCATGACTGTGGCAGTCGGCACTTGGACAGGGCTCTTGCTGGAACAGCACTTCATTGTCAGAAAGGGACATCTCCATAGGATTACAGAATATCCTGAACTGGAAAGGACCCAAGAACTATCAAATCCATCCCTCCCGTTGCATACCAGGGTTCCTTTTTGCAGAACTCCCTCCTCATGTATCCAGCTCCAACAAAGCACAAGGTCTCCTTTGCTATGACAGGCAGCATTCTGTTTTCCACATGACTGCTCAGGTACGTGCTTTCACAATGACATCACAGTTGGCTGAGGAGATGGTGGAACAATACTTAAGTTCATCACTGCCTAAATTCAGGGCAGGTGACCTGTACCCACCCAGATTTATGGTTTGGATGTCAGCTAGTGGATACCCAGTAATGGCTAAAGTAGAAAGTGTCATGCAAAGTGTGGCACGATCTTCATTATTAAGGTGGAATGCTTCCATGATACACTAAGCAGCATTCCAAGATGATCTTACTTTGTAGATGTTAAATTTGTTGAGATTTGCATTTAAATAACCTTTTTTTTTTTTTAAAGTAGGTGTTAAAGTTACATGGAAAGTAGTTTCAGGCCCTTCTAACTCAAAAGACAATCACACTCATTTCAGAGCAGGGACATGCCTTCTATTAAACAAAAACAGCCTTTAGAAAAACTTCAGGTAAAAGAGAGTCCTTTTCATTCGACTTGCAACCTACAGAGGCACTTCATTAAATTAACTTCTGTAAGGACTTCTCATGTAAGTGTTCTTTACCTCCTCTTGCTAAAACAAAAGAAATCCTTGTCTTGCTAAGCAGAATTAATGATTGCTTTTGTTTTTTACCTTTTCCTTGGGATTTTACCATACTCCAAAGCACTGTTAAGGTTACTGCAGTGTTTCACTGATTACAAGAGGAACAAAGCAATTCTGAAATCTTTTTGACTCCTTTCCTATTGCCTCTGTTTAAATGTCTTTCCTCTTTTGTTTCCAAGCAACAGCTGCGTCCTCATTCCAGACTACACTCTTCATTTCAAGTACCTTCTTCTGCCTCCCTCACTTCTTTATTCTGTTCTCATCCCCTCTAGATGTTTGTTTTCCCTTTTGTTTTTGTTTTTATTTTAAAGGACTTTAGGTATGAGCACATTACCACTGAATCAGTGATGAGAAACCTAGCAAAGAACATGTGCACTGGCTTTAGTCAAATTGTCCTTTTTGGTAAACCACAAAATCACATTCCACCCCAAAGCACTGAACAGCATGATACTTACTTGTTCCATTGAACTTATTTCCTGGTATCTGACTCAACTCAACAGACTTGCTTCTCAGATTTCCTTTTCTGTTTTGTTGTCAAGAGTCATGAGTACTGGGTGGTCAGTGCTCCAGTTACCACAGAGTCAGTGATTACACAATTAGCAATTAAGACACAGGCAGATCCCACTTAAGGTTGTCAAACACATGAAAACTACTACAGGCATCAACTAAAGGAGAATGCTGAAACTTTTTCTAATTTTACAGATTATTTCTATTGATTCTGTTAACAGACAATTCTAGAAAATGAAGGCTTAATCTAGATGTGTATACTGTACATGATACTTTAGCTTCCTGAGCAGTGATCAAGACTTGCAGATTCAGATGCCTCTTTATTCCCTTTTCCATAATCATGATACTTTACCAATCAAAATATATTATAAAAGCTTTCTTCCAATAAAAACAAGTGTTTTGAATTTTCTGTACATTAAAAGACTTTATCAGTCCCTGTTAGCTTGTCTCCATCTAGTATTCACAAACTATGGAAGGAATGTTGAAGATGCCTTCAATTCACCAGTAGTCAGGCCACTGCACTGATGTATTGGTCACCATGTCCCTTCCAGTAAAAAGGTTAACTTTTCACAGAAAGGCAGAAGATTGTCTGTAACATACAGACATAAACCTGAGAGCTTTTTTTATGAATATAGAAGGATTCAGGGCTGACTACAAATCCTATTCATTTCACTCACATTGTGAACCAGTCACTATCAAAATAATTCATGTTCATGGTATAAACATTTAAGTTCACACCAAACCTACAGATTTTGGCCCTCAGCTCATCTTTAGAAGTTTTTACAACAATAGTACTGGGTATTAAGTTTGTATTCCAATGAAACCATGTTAAACACAAGACCTGAGGAAGGGTATTCTAGAAACACCAAGACAGTGACTATCTGCAACATGCACTTTTTATCCAAGTATCTGCTGTTTGCCTGCCATCCTACTCAGACTGAGTACTTCCAGCAAAGCCAATTCCAATGGCAACATTAAGGGTCACTGACTACTGTAACTGCAACACTCCTTGTGACAGATTTTATTTGCCAGGAAATGTAAAACTTGGGTTAGGTAACAGCGATGCCTAGCTGCAAAACAGCTTTTCTGACACCCTTGTTTACAAAAGGCTCCCATCATAGTACCAAAACAATAAATAATTCACCCCAAAAAAAGAACCCAAGGAGGAGTGGGTATAAACTCCTTGACTTACAAAACTATATCATAGCAAGGAACTATATTCAACCATCAGTATAAGAGAAAAGACATAAAAGAAAATACTGTTTTATAAACTGAAATAATTTAATAGAAGAATCTAATCAGATCAAATCTGTAGGATTCTGCTGATTTGTTGAATACATTCAACAAATATATATAACTCTGTTCAGTGATAACTTGTAAGAAAAATATTTGTAATTTTAATACATTTCTACTGTAATGAAACTTTGCAGCAATTGCCATGTCACTCATGACAGAATAGCTATCACCAATACATTATTTTATATAGAATTTAACTTCAGAAAAAATGACAATACTGGGTCTTGTTACAGTGAGATTTGAAAAACTCCCTTTGAGCAGGACTGGCAAAGGTGTGAGTTAGCAGTTCCCTTCTCAACACAAATGAAAAATTAGGGATATTTCCACAGTAAGTTTCTCAGTTTCATCAGGACAGCTTCAGACCTTGCACATTTTGTTTCAGATTGAGCAACTCTTTCTCTTGTCTTGTTTTCTCCTGTTTGAAGGCCAGCTTGTTGGCTTTTTTCTCCATTCTGCGCTCCTGTAAATAGGAATAATGAGAAATTTACAAAATAGGAATTAACATGCAAAATCAAACTATTCCAATTAACCCTTCTAGATCATGAAAATAAGAGCAATCTGGACAATAGTATTATTTATGGCACTAATTATTGGTAATCAAATCAATACATGTACGACCAGGATAAACACCTTTAGTTAGCTAAAGCTTCTAATATGCTGTCTAATTTCTGTTCCTACATAAGACAGCAAAGATTTCACTGCGGCCAATGAGGACTTTCCACATTCCTTTCAGATATGATGTTTCAGATCACACAAAGTGAAAAGTAACTATTTCCTTTGCTAGTATCTAGACTGTAAGGAAATCTGATGTTCCTTCAGCAGTTGTATCTGCAGTAGTGGCCACAGTAACAGGCCCAGCCTTTTGATACTGGAAATCAGGAAGACAGAAGTATGATGTTAATTTTTTTTCCAGTAGATTTTTTTTTTAAAGAAGCAATAATTAATCCTTTGAGACCATCAAGATTCTCCCATTACCTTTACACATGACAAGTGAGTTTTAAACAAAGTTTGTAAGAGAGAATTCAGGTAACATAGAATGCTCTGCAAGGTTTTATTTGCAGTCAGGCGTACCTTTCTCTCCTCTTTGATTGCCTGTTTTCTGGCTTTGCGATCCTCTTTGCTCTCAGCTTTGGAACGAGGCTGTGTTGATGCTTTTGGCAGGTCACTGCCATTTATCATTTGCATGCGCTCCACCTGCTTAGCAGTGAGACCCTTCTGAGGCAGGATGTGTAGGGGAATTCCAGTCTTCTGAGAAATTTTTATTGGTTTGGGCTAAAAAAGAGAGTGCATAGGAATTAGTGGCCCCTAGCTTTCTCTCCAAGAAGTGCACATGGCACTGCCTTATCAGTAAAAACTGCAAATCCAGATTTAACAGTAATAAATGTTAAGTCTCCTCATACTATTTAACTCTGCCACAAAAACACACATTAATCCCAAAGTAAGATATCAAAACATCTGTGACAAAAACTGGCCTTCCAGAACAAGAAAAACATTTTTCCCTTCTATTTAAATATTACTGAAAAAATAAAGAACTCAAGTAGTCACTTAATATTCCTTTATAAGCTTGCAAGAAAAAGGTTTCATTTCAAATTTGGGGATATTAAGCTGTGCTCTAATGATGGGGAACATATGGAAGACCAAAGAACTAAAATAAATTGTTCCAGACTATAGGAAAATAAACCTGAGCAAGTATGTGGCTGTGAGACACAGATTACACAAATCTCACAGGTAACAACAAAGGAAATTCCTTGCTCTGTTTCTGCCTAGCTATTACAGAAACTTTTAACCGACTCCGTTTTCCTTCTATAAGAAAAAAGTTATCCAAACTCTTCTTTAGAGAAGAAGTAATACCAGAGCCCTCCCCAACCATCAATTCTGCCCCCTGTCTTTTAAGACAGATACCCACGGAGAAAACAAACACATTTATCTCAAGTTTTTCCAGTGTTATTCATCAGAGTAAGTTTACTAATTTTACCTTTGATGGCTCCTTAATAAGTGTTGGGTGATTATATAAGTTTGAATAGGTACCTAAGTCACAAAGAAAAAAGAAAGTAGTCAAGAAAGGCTGGCAAATAGCATTATGAATTGTACTGCTATTTAGGTTTTGGAAATTTCTCCTGTTGTGCTCAGAGAATAAACCATTTTACCTGAAACACTGTCAGGGAAGTTCTGAAATCACCTATCATTCACCATTTACTTTGAAATCCTAAGAACAAATAAGCAAACTCCAAAATACTTACTCAAAATGGATTCACAATCCCACTTTTCCTTTGGCTCCTCAATAACTACAGTTACTATTTCTTCCTTTTCCTCCTCACTTTCTTCATTTACAAGAGAATCCAAATCTTCATCAGGTTCAAGAGCATCCAATTTCACACAACTTTTTCAAAGTTCAGAGAACAAAAAAAATACGTTTTACCTCTTATTGAAAATGTATAATTATTTAAGCCCAGACTCCCTTAAGTCAAGCCCCAGACCCAATAAAGCTATTTCCAATGAAATTTGCAGCAAAAATGAAGTTTCCTTAAGTAAGTCTCCTCAAAATAAACTAAAAACATTAGGACAAAGACACAGTCAACAAAAAAAGTATTTCTGCTTTTCAAGAGGATGAATGCCTCTAAAAGATACTGCTTACATTAAGTTCAACACAATTATACAAAAGGAGCATAACCTACTCAAACCAATAAAATTTCTCCACTTAATTTTATCATACAAATGGATAATACTCATATGCAGCTGCTTTTATTGTGGGATGCAATCTTTAGAGTACATGAACTTGAAACAACACACCCAAAACTTCCATGTAAACAGAGAATTACAGAACTACTTATGTGAAGCAGTACTTCTGGGAATACATACTTCTTTGCTTTCTCTTTGTAGTAATCATCCAGGACTTCCTGCAGCCGAGCATTGTCTGTGTTAATGTAGCCTTCTAACTCCACGTTATCTAAGGCTCCGATCTCATCGTCATCAAATTGTTCATAAAACTAAAATAAAGAAGTGGATATCTGTAATTAGACAACATTTGCCATGCAATTGCTTGACAGCTTAAAGAGCCACACTTTTTTTTATTTGCCTCTTTTTCCTCTCCCCTTGCATTTGCTGAACAACTGCCAAACACATCTGTAGTAGGATTTCCTCCTTACTGTCAGTATTCTTTCCACACAGGACTCACAAAGTTATCTCACAATAATATAAAAACCAGCTTCTAAAAAACGTTTTTCATTCTGATGCATTATTTCAATCTATGCCTTAAGAAGCCTGTCACTGCTCAGAACAAAAGTTACACCCTATTTCTATGCTCTGTTCATAAATTATACTTCACCAGGGACCTGTAAATGGCTTGCTGTGTTGAACTGAGCCTCTCAGACAAAAGTGTAACACTAATTACAAATGCTCATACAGTCATTGGAGTAATTTTGTTTACTTCCCATCAGTGCTAGGCCTTGCAATAGCAATTAACACTACAGCCTAGGTGACACAAGCCTTTAAATGTACCCAGTATTAAATTAAAAATACATGCAAAGAGCAGTAGCTTGATGCCCTGACTGCTAAAAGCAGTAAAATTTGCACAGGTATACAGGACACTGCATGATGAAATGAATCAATAGACGAAGAAGCATTTAACACCTTCCACAGTTACACTCTTGAGCAGCCTCACCTTCTCAAATCTGTCATCCAACAGGGTTAACTGCTCATTCCGTCTTATCACTGAAGATGTCATAGAATATTCTGTGAAACGACTCCTGGTTTCTTCTTGCATAAAAAGGAATTCCTTAGTCTGTCCATTAACCTCACCATCTGACAAAGGACCTTCTGAATCATAGTCTTTATCAGTACTGCAGCTATCCTTCTCATCACTATCATCTTCCATATCTTCCCATTCATCTTCATCCTCAGCATCTGGTCCCCTGAACAGAAGCACAAAATAGTTTTAGAATAACACATGGACCTTTACATAGCTCTGACCTATGCTGGGTTATCGGAAACAATTTGGCAAAACAGATTTAAATCTTGAGTGAGACACTTGTCTGAGAGCTGAAAGCATTGCTAGCTGGATCATGCATCTGTGCACTGAGACTGAAGTTGTTTTTATGTTCAGCTGTACATGTCAAAGCAGAAAAATATCAGCTGCATTCTGGACTATTAAAACAAGCAAAAATTCTTACTGTTCATGAAATTATGAGAATGATACCAAAACCTAAGCAGATAAAATGCAGTGGAGTATCACACAAAGCATTTGTAAAGGGTTCAGAAACACCCATTAGCCTTCATCAATACTATTACTGATGTATTTTACATGTAATAGATGACAATGTTTTAAACAGTTCAAGAACACTATTATTCCAAATGCTGCATCCAATCCATAAGCTCAAAGTAACAAATGAATCCCACTTCTTGGATAATGTAATAAATTTCATTTTGCAACCTGCCATCCAAGTAACACGAAGTAATACTTTTTTCAACACACCAAAGTATTTAATTTGAAATCTGAAACCATTGTGCCTTCCTACACCACTACATCCAGTAGCAAATAGCATCTCTCCTATTTACATGACAAATATTTCAAAAAAGCTCTATCTACCGCTTCTGTGGTTTATTTGCTTGCAGAACAAAATCATCTTCCAGGATATTTTCTGGATTGTCAAAGTCAAAATCATCATCAAGAGCTGCAACAATATCTGGGTCAAAATCTAGCCGTGGTCCTAGAAAGTTGAAAAAACAAAATGTAAATATTTACATTTCTCTGATATTACAAAGCTACTTTCCTGGATAAAAACCAATCCAGCTGGATTGTTAATTACCAGTACAGAAAGCTTAAACCAAAGAATCACAAAATTCGTCAAGAATATTTGTAGATCTGATAGAAGCCAGGGCATGCCACCAATCTCTTGTCAATTTTTATCACTCAGAAAAAAACATTTCCCAGAGGTCTTCCATAAATGCATTTTAATATAGAATTTTGTAAAAGAAAAAATATCCAGGTTAAAACACCACATGATCAGCTACCAGTATTAGCTCCAACCCTAAAATTCCCTACATTACAAAAGGTTAAGAAGTGTTTCTCTGCTGCAACAGAATTGTCTTTAGCATCCTTCAAGGTTAAAACACCACATGATCAGCTACCGTAAAATTCCCTACATTACAAAAGGTTTAAAAGTGTTTCTCTGCTGCAATTAACAGAATTGTCTTTAGCATCCTTCTGTCAGGACAGAGAGAACTGCTACAATTCCTCACTGTTATGAAATATGGAGATAGCTGTGGAGTCAATGTACAGGGCAAAGGTGGACACATAACAAAAACCTACTCACAGCCTGTAACACTGAAATAACACTAATGAAGGGATGTGAACACTACTCAGCATTTGAAGAGAAACTGAGTGAAAGTCCAGTTCCAGACTTGGATTCAAAGAGATAGAATAATAAATTAATAGTATTATCTACAGTTTGCCCCTGTTATTAGTTTGTATTTGCTAGGCAATAGTAAGAGATCATGGATTCACCCCCTCCAAACAAAGCTAAAGAACTCTCATTAGTCAATCACAGAAGTAAGTCTCAAATTGAAACATGGGTCTCTCACAGATCATTCCTCATGTCTGCTACTGAGCCTGTTCTAAGCCAAAAAAAATATGGCATCACAACAGAAGCCCTAATTACCATCTACTTCCTAGATGGCAACTCACATCACAGGAAGGTGAAAAATACCTGAAACAGGAGCAGCTTTATTTAATAAGCCCACGTCCTCTTCAAACTCTGTGGCAAAAACCGAGGAAGGCAACTTAATAGATGGAGCCTTAGAAAAAGAAACAGAAAAACAGGATCACAATGTATTTGTTCTCAGCTTCTTATTTGAGCTTACATTAACAAAAAATCATGCAGACACTCCTGTGACCAAAAGAAACACTTTTAGTGCTACTTAAATGTTACAACAAGCACTACATTATCTGCAGCAAATTTTCAGAGTTATACAAGGACAGCTATGTAAAGTGCTGGCAGCATCAATTCTCATATTGTCAATATTCTCCAGGTACAGAAACAGTATTTTTTACATCTCTAAAGCTTTTTAGAGAATGATTGTACAGCAGGCACATTGAAATTTTAAAATTTTTTTGGTTTGTTTTGGAGAACACTAGCACACATTTGAATTCACCCCTTTACTGAAAGGCTTGTTAAAAGCTTCACAACATGCACATCTATCCTAACTTTAAACTTCACCTAGTACCACCAAGCTGTACCTGAAAGGTACCTCTGACTAAGACTATTGGTTTTGACTAAAATGACAATATTTGATTAAATCAAACACCCTCAGCTATAAGTGACTGGCAATGGCATGCTTCACTGCTTCACAGCATTTACTGCCTTTCCACTCCAATGTGATCCAGCATTGTGAACTCCTACAAGTTATGCCAGCAATTGAAAAGCTTGGTTTTATTCTGTCTGGCTTCTATTACATTCCCCTTTAAAAACATGGTGTGCTGATAATACAACCTGGCATATTCATAACTCCTAGAGCATTCAGAATTTCTAAAAAATCTTAAAAATAAATGCCCACCCCAGAAAAACACACGACTTGCTCAAACAAACAACTTTGCATGCCATCTCTATAGAAAAAGTTTGTCATGGGTACCTGAAGTGTTTTAACACTGCACTAGCAAAATAATGTTCATCAGTAAACCCCAGCTTGTCAGCCTCTGGGTTTACTTGTAGGAAAGCCAAGTTGGTTGCGGGTCAACAGGATCCTTACACATAAATATAAATATATATATACACAGACACACATCCAATTAATGTGTCTAGAGAATGTTAATGCTCCAAAGAACAGCATAACCATCAGCAAAACCACTACTTACGGAAATTCTCTGAATTTCATCCTCTATGTGCCCCTCACTTGTGATGACAATTCTGCTTTGCTGTCCCCGCACAGATGGGACAAGCTCGGAGGGACCAGAGGCTTCTTTGAGGTGCTGCAAATAGTCATAGTCATCATCAAAGAAGACACCATACTTGCGCTGCTCTTCCCTTCTTTGCTCCTCATGCCCCTAGGAAGAGGGGGGAGAAGAAAATAATCAGAAGGAATACATTTAGTTACTTAAGTCCATTTAAAACTTACTAGCAAAAGCAACACATCTACTGAGAGTGTCTGAATGTTGAAGTCCTTGTAGTCCTCTCTCCACTCCTTACCCTAATTCACAGCTAATTAGAATGTTGTAATCAGCTGGTTCCATGTCTGGGTGCTGTCTGAGCAGGGCTTTTCCATTAGCAACATACCCAACAATGCCTGTTTTATCACAGCGAGTCAGGTAAGTCTTGCTGTTGTTTTTAAAATACATTTACACCTCTAATGCCAGTTACGTCATCCTTCAACCATCAGGCAGTAGCTCACAACTATGAAATTCCCTACAACATCCCTTTTTTAACGCTGAATTAGTTCCACCACCTTCTCTCAGGCTGTTTTTGAACTGTATAATTGCATATCAACTTTTTTTTCTCCATGGTGTTTCTTATCAGCATGAAACTCAGTATTAAAAGTGGGTATTTACTTTCTGTGTGGGCAGCAGAACTCTCTGGGGTGCAGTATCATCAGCAGCAAGAGGATCCCTCTGACTTCGGTGCACCAAGTGAAATGTTACTGCTTTCTTCTTCTCTATGAAGGGCTTTTTCTTCTTGTGAGGCTGAAAAAGGAAATTTGGTTAACTGTTAACAAAAAATTAAATATTAAATGCACCTAAAGAGAACGTGTAGCGTGCTGCTGTATTCGTTTAAAGGCAATGCCTTATAAACATATGCTTGGAGACAGGCGGGAGCTTAACTCACCTCCCCACACGCACAACAGATATTTCGTATGTTCTAAGAGCAAACGCAGCTTATTCAGCTGCAAAACGGCAATACATGGAACAGTACTTATCTGATAACAGCACACACAGTTTAACATACAGCCTAGAAAGGAATTCTTCAACGCACTTCACCCAAGAAACAAGGGAAACTGATTAGGAAATTCATCTAGACACACCTTGCTTCGTGCTTTAGACGGCTGCTCCTAGAGCAGCAATTCAACGCCAGCCACGAGGGCCACCGGCACAGCTCTAACATCGGCACACACCTGCGCTCTGGATCAACAAACCCACCAAGCATTCCAACTGGCTGAAAGCCCTTCCTGCGAGTTACCGCATCTGATCTAGAAAAACACTTCCAGCAAGGTTTTCGGGTTTACCTACCTAACAAACCGCGTTACAGCCGATATAGGATACCCGGGGGCGACTCTAACCTTGTTCCCCAGGCAATTGCGCGTACAGAGCGCGGCACACTCACCATGGCGCTGTCCTCCGGCCGCTCCCGCTGAACCGAACCCCACTCGCTCCCACGCGGGCCAGGCGTCAGCGCCCCCGGGCTGTGCCCTCCATCTTGGGATACACCAGTGACCAACGGGGGGAACCAGATAAGCCGCCAGTCCGGCCAGGTTTGTAAGTTTTTGTTTCCCAGTTAAAAAAACCCAGCAAAACAACGAGCCTTTTCTCAGACTGAAATAGTATTTTGATAAAAGAGAGGCTCAGTGGATGTTCGTCGGAGACACATTTTCCCAGTTCTCCCCTCAAAATTGTGAGAATGGGGTTGTGGTGACGGGCCGGTTGTGGGGGCTGAGTCTGAAGGACCGGCAGTGAATAAAACCAGTTGGTATTAACGGTGTTTTGCCATATTTGACTTCTTATTTCGGACGAGGAATGGCTGGGGGAACTGGGCCTGTTCAGAGGAGAGGTGAGTAAGGGTGGGACCTCATCAATGTCTATAAGTATCTGAAGGGAGGGTGTCAAGAGTTTGGAGCCAGGCTCTGCTTGATGGTGCCCAGCAACAGGACAAGAAGCGACAGACAGAAACTGATGCACGGGAAGTTCCCCCTGAGTATGAGGGAATCTCTACTGTGCAGGTGATCACGCAGTGGAATAGATTGTCCAGAGAGGCTGTGGAGTCTCCCTCACTGGAAATACTCAAGAGCCGCCTGGACACAATGGAGTGCCATGTGCCTTGGGATAGCCCTGTGTGGGCAGGGAGGTTGGAGCAGATGATCCACTGTAGTCTTTTCCAACCTGAACCATTCTGCAGTATGACACTGTGCCTGTATGAATTTTACCTACACCATGTACCAGGGCTGTGCACAAACACCGGCGCTCACGTACAGGCTCCTTGCTAAGAAAAAGAGAAGTATGCTTGGTATTTTAAAACCTGCTTTGCTACTTTTCAAAAGAAAGTTTAAGACACAGAGGAGAGCAGTTTTTTTCCATGTGTTTACAGGCAAAAAAACCAGTAACAAGCTAAGAAGAGGTTTTCACTGAAAATTCAGAAAAGTTATCCACACTATGTGTGTATGGATGCAGCTAAATATATATGCATGCATGTACCTTAAAGTATTAGCTTTAGTAATATTTGGGTGGATTTCGTTGGTTTTCAGTAGGTGTCACTAGAGCTCCGAAAGAACCCAGATTTTCACTCTTCTGGCTGTTTTCTGAAGTCTTGAATCTTTACCCAGTTTCATCGCACCACTCTTGCAGAAGTGCGCAATCTAATCTGATCCAGTCCACTAGCTGAAATAACTCCCGTACTCGGAGGATTCAGATTATCTCTGCCTGTATCTGTGCCAAGGCTGGACTTTCCTCGGCCTTGCAAAAGGTGCCCGGTGAGTGTCTCCTTGTTGTCAGCCGTGTGCGGGTGTGATGCACGCCCCGCGGCACAAGGAGATCAGCAATGAGCCCTGCTGGACCGCAGCCTGCGAATGGATTGTTCATGGCTGCACCCAGGAGCAACAACTCCTTCCCTGCAGTAGGTCTGTACTGCCAATCCAGCGACAGCTGGAATAGCAGAGCTGGATTTTCGCAGGGTAATTAAGAACAGAGTCACTCAGCTGTTGAAAACACAGTACTTAGCATTTATTTGTGGGATAATGATGTAGATTAGATTACTCCTTATTGCTTCCAAGTTCCTGACATGCCTCTCTGGCATTCACAGAAGTGCATGTACACAGACTTGGTGACAGGATTACACTTCACAATTCCCTAAACCTGGCACCTCCATATCTGATACTGGCAGTACTGTCATTCCACACACTCCAAATCTGGTATAGGAGCATTGTGTCAGTTTGGATGTGGGAAAAATTAACTTTTGCTCTCAGCTGTTTCCTACATATAAGTTTACCTGTTAAGTGTCAGTGTTGTCTGTTTTTCTTTAATTTATGTTCTTCCCCTGAATTTCCTGGTTAGATTCCAGGTATTTAGGAGGAAGGATATGTATTATATGTTCACACAGAGATTAAAGCAGATTCCTTCTCATATCACAGAAGATTGCTATTGTATACTAGCAGTAATATATCTCTATATTTCAGTAATACATCTGGGGATGAGTTTGAATCATGGATTAGCAAAAATAGGCACCACGTTGCCTCCTTTGTTGATACCTGAGGGCAAGTCATCTCCTGATTTATATCAAAATTCAATATTTAGTATTACATGTATATGAACTGTGTATGAGAGAGTGTCTTGGAGACCCTGCTTAAGCTTCTCATTTCATCCAAGCCTTACAAGGCCATCCATCCCACTGCACTCTCTCACTCTCAGATTCTTTGTGGAGACTGCTAACAGAATTCAGCAAAGAGCATCTACAGAGACTGAGGGGGTAAGTGCGCAGGTCACTAACTACTCCTTTTATTCTTGCAGAAGAAAAATGGTCAGTATTGAAACAGTCTCACTGTCAAAGCAGCCACTTAAAAGATAATATGCTGGAAGCACATCCTTAACATGATCATCAACTTGCCTTCTGTGTGAGGGAATTTATGTTCATTTTTTTTTCCTTAGTTCTTGCAAAGAAGAAATTGTTTCCAAGTAATTAAAACCAAAAGTTATTGTCAGTCACTTTGAAAGTTAAAAGATTGGCAGATGCACTGCTGTCTAGGCTAAACTCTCAGCCGTGCAGATCAGTTTTGTTCCTGTGCAGCGGGTGTATTTCCACTGTAAATTTGCCGTCAGTGAAACTGCTAAGAAACACTTCTTGCTGATAAAAAAGGGGAAACTGGGAGCACAGGTTAGGTCTCCAAACCATTGAGCTACAACCCTAACTTTGTATTTTTAAACCAAGTATCATGTCTTTCACACACCTCTCCATGAATACACCACACAGAGGGAATTTATCAGATGTGTTTGAAGGACTGCCAGAATACAAAGGAAGGTTTCAGAATAATTCTTTAATTTCACTTCCACAAGGAGAAAATTTAATTTGGCTTCTGGAGGCTCTCTGAATTTAACTCTACTATGTGTGCCCATGTACATGCTAGAGATTCAAGAAAATATTTTCAGTAAAGATTTTCTGAACAATTTTCTAGAGGCGATTTTTAAAATTTTATATTTATACATATTCATTCATATATATCTATAATTCAAAGAGCTAAACAATTGTCTAAAGTGCTTGGAATTGTGCACAGCAGAGGATCCTACAGTACTGTACAACTAGGCAGCACACTTTCAGTTGCCTTGTTTAATATAAACACCATAAAGCAAGCATAACATATGTACTGTATATACCTCCCAATACATTCTTTATGTTTTTCAGGTGATGATACTGAACTCTATTTGTGTGTGTTTGTGTGTATATATATATATATATATATACACACATTACATTACAGATAAAACCTCAAGAAGTAGCTGTCATTAATTTGTAACAGTTACTGGCATTCACAGATATCACACACCTGTATAAAATGCAGTATCAGATCTGCCACTTCTTCAGAGTTACCATATTCAATCACACTGAGCCAAGTAGTGTTAATTTTATAATTGTAACATAAAATCCACCCTGCGTAAGCTGAAAAGTTGTCGGTGTTGATTCTCCACAGCCTTCCATCTTTTGAAAGTAATGAAACATGTGGAAAGTACATTTTAGAGGGACAGCAATTCCAAGCTGATAATGTTTCAGATACATATTTTGTAGTTACCAGTAACTATTTAGTTACCAGTAACTATTTAGCAATGGGGAACCAAGGTTTGAATTTTTTTTTTGCCTTACTTGACTTGAAAATGGGAACATTTAATGAAATCAAAGGAAGTTACTTAAAGAATAATTTTTCATAATTTTTCACCAAATTAATAGAAAAAATAAAGTCTAAGAACTGGCCCAGTGTGTATGAATGGGTGACACTCTATATGCAAAATTTTATTTGCAATGAATTGATGTGACAATTCCAATTCAGGTGATTGTGGCTGCCTTAGAGTCTATTCAGCAAGTAAGGATCTTGTGGCTGTACTGGACCCTTGGAAGACCGTACTGGAGCTCAGCAGCCCGCACTGCTGTGGATGTGTGATCAAGCCCTCCTTACTGGGGTCATGTCCATGATGGCTTGCTTGGAAGAGGCAGCAGTGCAAAGATTCCTTCTGCTTGACCTACTGCAGCTCTGCCAGAGAAACACAGGTTTGTGATCTCCCAGTGTTGCTGGGTCCAAAGCACAGCACACAAACCTTGCCATGATTTACTGTTTGAGCTATTGTGCCGCAGAATGCCGGGAAGGGACACAAACTTACCAGCTTATCAGCTCCTGTGTGCACAACAGTGTCTGTGCTCTGCAGTCTTCTTGTGCCTCTCCCAGATTTGCAGTTCGGTTGTAAATAGAATTCTGGTTTGTTTGTGTTTTTTTTTTTTTTAAGGATAGCCCCTCTTCCCCCCAAAACTTAAGAGGTATTTAACCAGTTGCAGGCAATTAAGCATGTGCCATCTCCACACCCTTCCCCTGCTGATACAGTCGAATGCCCGTTCAAACAAGCCATTGATATTTTTGTTTCAAATCACACCAGCTAAAATAATAATAATAATCCAAAACACAGTATTTCTTTAATTCCAAAATTTGTACAAGTTTACAAATCAATATACCACCACACAAAGTAGTGAATGGAAGATATGTTGAGCAATGTTTTAACATTTTACTATATCATAACAATGTTCAAATATTGTTAAATTTGACATAGTATTGCAGGATTTTTTTTAATATAAAGAATTTATGCTTGAACAAAAAGATACAGATAATACCATTGCTTTCTTTGTTTCTATCCAATGCAATATGTAGTTTCTACAAAATATTGGTGAAATGCTGTGTCTAGTTCATATGAGCTTTATTTCCATTAAAATCTTGAAACAAAAAGGAAACAAAGTAAAACAAGACCTTATTAATTATTAGAGTTTATAAATATAAACCTGTTTGAACATTACAGCAAATATATGTTAATTTCACTCCATTTCTCCCTTTCTCTGTATAGATACAGTTTCATAAGTTTTGGTGGGTTTTTTTTCCAGATTTCTGTTAAATAGAAGTTTTAAGCTATTCTGGGGACTGCTTTTTTTTTTCTTTTAATTTGACCTTCAAAATATTTTTGTATCATCTTTATAAAATCTTTCAGAATATATTTTTTTCTTTTCATCATAATCTATGCCCCATCAGTGAATATTGTACTGATCTTGGTGTAATAAGACTACAGCTAGCAACAATAATGGAACTAAATGTGGAAGATCCTAAAGGCAGAAGACAATTTTATCCATACTTGCTTTTTCACCCTGAGTATATTTTCAGTTTAGTTTACAATGGCGCAGGTCTTAACTCCTGAAGATCATTGAAACCAGAGGACACAAAAGTGTTGAACACATGGTTCATGTGCACCTGACAGTCTCATGCAAATGTAGGCATTCAGCTCGGTTTGCTTTGTCATTAAAGCATTAACAGACATTAAGACATGGGCCAATATTCTGGTCTCTGCTTAGGATGTCAGCAGTGCTCACACAGGCCTGTGCTGCCAGGTACCAGGTGACTGTGTGGCTCTCCCTGCCCTGACTCCAAGCCCTGCCAGCTGCAGACAGTCAGGGCGTTTTGGTTGATTCCCCGGCTGCCAGACTGGATTAGATGTTTTTGATCTGTTGCTGGCTGGATCTTTTTGCACTTGATGATGATACAAAATCGGGACTCAGACTGAGTTTATAGTCAGGTTAAGCACCTGTTACTTTGAAACAAGTTCTCTCATGTAGCTGTAGCATTATTAGTTACAGATCTGAGTTTGAAGTATCTCTGCAGGAAACCAAGCACTCACTTCACCTGGAAGGAGGGGTCTAATTTCTATAATATCAGGGATACTTCATCCCTTTGTTTCACAGCTTTCATTTGGCTTTCAAGTTAAAAAATGGGTGCTTATCTGATAGGGTTATTAGGTTTTTCCATGTCAGCACTGAGGTTGTGATGCTTCTCTAAGAGGTGCTCAGGTTGGCCAAAGCAGATGGTGGGGCTGTCCTGCCCCACACCACATCAGAGGTCAGTGAAGTCCACCACAGCAAGGGACAGGCACAACTGTAGGTAAATTATAAACCCAACAAATAAATGCAGTCTTGTAGAACTACAAATGGCCATGAATACTTACAATGACTTTGAAGAGATGTTACTTCTGGTCCTAAAATGTTTCAAATCACTAATTGAAATGATATTAGCTTAAATAATCATTAGCTTTTTTTTTTTTAGTTCTTGTTGAGTCAACATATATAGCACAATTTAAAAAATCCAGATAGACTCTATCTGAGTTACAAAGATTAATATGTATAACCTGAAAAAGGAGAGACAAGACACTCTAGAACTATTTCAATTTTTTATGTGAAGAAGAAATAAGGATTTGATTAAGCATCCATTCTTTTGCACACACAGCAACATACTGTGATGTGTGATTATACTGATAAATATTATATGTGAGATAATTTCAGAAGCCACTACTTCAAGGTGCTCATTTTCTCTTTCTGTGGATGTTGACATACCTGACTCTGTGGGAACATAGGTATCGTGTGTAAGGTTTGTTATATCTTGTGCGTGACAATTAAATGATTCGTCCAAATTGATAAAAATTATCATACTGATCCCTCTTAGCCCACTGGACTGTACTATACTTTGCATGAAGAATGCTGTTTTTTCTTTGCCTGTTTAACATCTTTTTATTTTTAACTCTAGGATTATTAACTCATTAATTTCTCAGGACTTAGAGTATTTTTCCCTTCTAGAAGGCATGCACCACCAAAGCAGGTATATGGTGTAATATTTCCAATGGGTTGTTGATGCAACTGGAAAACATTTGAACTTATCAATAGAGACAACTAGGAGAGACAGCAGAAACTCACTAAGCAAACTTGCTCCACTGCATATGGTGACATACCAAATTCTCATTATTTTTATTGCATGGACAACAATTTACAGCTGTTGTTTCTCTGCCAAAAAAATCTGCCATGAAATTCTAAATTTCTAAATTCAATTTTTACATTTTAAAAATTTAATTTCAAAATTCTAAATTCTAAGTTCTAAATTTTGTATTTAGAATACAAAAATAGTATATATAATTCTGTGTCTCTGTGTGGATACAATACACTATGAATAGTTTGAAGTTCTAATTCTGCTCCATCTTATAATAATGTTATGTAGTATACTACGAAAGATTTTACATAAGTTCCCATAAAGGTAACTCTTTTTGTCCAGTTACATAAATGGGCTTAATTAGTTCGCTGAACTGTAGGCCACACAATGCACCTGATTATTGTCAAAATAGTAAGAAATTAAAAACTAACTCAGCATCTCTACCAAGGCTAGAGTCCTGCAACTAGAAATAGCTTGGAAGGAATAGTTTAAAAAAACCCTTCCAACCCCAGAAGGAAGATAGGAAAAGCCTAAGTGACACCTCACCTACACATCCTTATTTCTTATGACATTAAGTCAGCTTGAAGAAGTCTGAGCCAGAAGTTGTATCCTCATCTTTGTGTTATTACTCTTAAAACAATAAGGTTGGCATGTGACTTGCCATCCATGGTCCAGGCCTAGTATAGAGGAATGTCTTCTTGCAAAGTCAATTTTTTCACTTCATCCTAAGAGTTTAAGAAATTTTGGTTTGCTTGTGTAACCTCTGTGTACCTTGGCATGGTGGTGGAGCTACTGTCTTATATAAAATATTTATAGTCTGACCTTACCTTTGTCCAAGTTATTCTGCCTGTGTAACAGCTGTCTTTCTGCCTTCAGTATCTTGGCTGCTACCAAATGTTTCAATGTGATTAATGCAACACTGAGATCTATTTAATTGCTCCTCTCATTTCCTTTGAAGTGAAATACTGTGTTTTATACTTCAAAGTCAACATAGTAGACCTTTATATGATTTTGGACACACATTCCTAAATTTGGCAACATCAGCAAAAAAAAGTTTAAGCAGAACTATTCTAGTGTAACTTTTGAGTTTACTCTTCAAATTCTAAAAATAAAAATTAGCATTCTACCAGAATTGCTGACAAACCTAATGCCCTGCAAATTCCTGTATGATTTAGTGCCAAAGAATACATTTTCACTGCTTCCTTGATGTCAAAGTGGTGTTTCTATATTTATAAAATGATGGACTTTCCAGAAGCTTATTTTCTGCAAATGGAATCCTAATGGCTCTTATTGATTCCATTAAAAAAGGAAGGTGCTGCTTCCTTTTCTTTGCTACAAGCATGCAGATGGTTTTTTTATTTGGTATTGATATTTTGTGGCTTGTACATCATTAGATTTTTACCAAAGTGTAATGGATCCTAACAGTCACTTAAATTTTACCATTTTTTAAAAAAGTTTTCCCAATGTCTTTAAAAATAATAGAGTGACAGAGAGTGACAGCTGTTGGAAAGCACTCTTCTGTTACTGGAAGTGTTCTTCATTAAAATAATCCACCTCATTTATGCAAACCTGGTCTTGTTGTAAATAGCTCTAAAGAGGGATATCTAATTTTAGCCACCAAATTGCCTTCCTGCCTTCAGGCTGACATTTCTAACAACAACCTTCAATTTTATAAACTAAACACATTCCACAAGAATCTATCACAGGTTCTGAGGTAAAAATCACATCTACACAGATCTTTTATTGCCAGAAAAAGAAATACTTACACTTCATAATTAAAAACTGAACAGGACACATAAAAGACAAAAATAAATTGTAATATGTACACACATTAGAAAGGATAAATAGCAAATATATTGTAATACTGCATTAAATGTATGCATATGTGAATTCCAGACCCCCCCCAATGTTGTGTACACTAATTCAAAGGATAAATAAGTGCTAATATAGGACAGAGAATTTCTTAGTGTAAACAATGCCACAGGCTTTTTAATAGGCCTTTGGGCCAACTTAGAAAAACCATGTATTGCCTTTCACACTCCATACCACTTAATTTTAATAGCATTCTATTCACATGTACAATTTCAAGATAGTATAAAAAATTAGGAATCTAAGAAGCATTCTTCACACTCAACGAAACAGGCTGGAGACACTCCAAGGATTTTTCTTTCACTTTTAAAGGACCATTAGCTGAAGACACACTCATTCGTCTGGGAGTTCTTCCTCAAAGCAGTGCAAGAGTCCTTAAATGTAAAAAGTTACATTAGTAGTCACTGCTCAGGCCTATTAATAAAGACTTCTGTGCCTAATTTCAATTCTGACTTTGGATTCACACTAGCATGATGTCAAAGTTGTCACTACTGCCTGCCATGGATGACAAAGACAATGATCCCTCTGGTTTGACTGGCAAGTGACAGCCAGCAAGGAGTGTTTCTAAACACAAAGCATTTCATTGCATTCATAGTGTCACATTATTTGTCCTTCAAATCCTGTTTATGTATCTCTGAGGATCCAGAGTATGTCAACATTAAAAAACCAAAAAATATATTACTTGTTCTTTATGAATGTTCCATGTGTTTTCCTGAAGCATGTGCACTGGGATTTAAAAAAAGACAGTTGAGTTATACTAGGACTAATTTCTGGCAACTGTATTTACTGGCACCAAAGAAAATGATAGTTCTTCCTAAAGTACTGATGACACGAGGACTTATGGCTTGCTATCTTTTTAAGACAGGCTGCAGCCACTGAAAAAAACCTACATGCACAGTTGCTTACAGTCTTTCTTTTAAAAAATGATTCCCACTGGCCAAATGCATTGTTGAGCAGTCCCATCCATTCCACTTAGCTCTGTGGACTGACAGACAAAGTCTCTTTTCCCCCAGCTCTCAGTTCTTTTGTCACCCACACTCCCTCTTTGTTCCCCTCAGTCCCAGCCCCATGAAGCCCGGTGAGATCCTGGCAGCAGGCTCTCCAGCGATTGTCTTCAGCACTTCCTGACTCGTGGAGCTCTCACAAAGAAGTCCACTGGCTTGTCCCTGTGGGCTGGCCACAGAACTGTGGTTTGTCTGGACATGGACAAACGTTTCTTGTGGGTTCTCCTCCTAGACTAATCATTTGTCCATTGACAAAGACAAGGGCCACTTTCTTCATTAGCCTCAGGGTAAGCTGTAGCACACACTCGTAATCAAGTTCCAGTGCAATTTCAGGTCTTCAGGACGCAATGATTTCCCCAAAGAAAATTGTTACTTGAAATATGGGATGTGGTCAAACAGTTATGGACGATGAAACCTGGAAAGATAAATTAAAATCTTAGAATTGTGTTATTTCAACTGACCATGACACTGATCCTCATCCCGTTGTCACAGCTGTTTCCTTTTGTCGGCCAGTTATTCCTGATTTTCCTGATGTGTTGGTTTAGAGTCAGACCTGTTATTTCCTGCTGTCCATCTCTCTCTACTTAGAAAACCAAAGAGAGATTTGGTGTGGCTCAAGCACTGGTGTGTCACTGTCTGTCCGTGCCAATAACCTGCCAGTGTGGTCCCTGGCAGAGTTTTCCTTGGGTCAGACAGTGCTTTCAGGTACTGCCCGGGCATGGTTGGGGTTAGCACAGGACAGCAGGCAGGCTGGGAAGGGGGGGACATTACCCTGTTTTGAGGTAAGAGGAACAGGTTAACTGCATGGATTCAAGCTGTGCTAAGCTTGCTGGCCTCAGGGCCAGAGAAGAGTCTCCAGTCTGTTTACCAATACAGATTTAGCTACAACTGCATCCATTATTTGCAAATACTGTCAGTAAGTATTATCAGAAAAGATTTGCTAAACCATAAAAATTAAAATTCTGGGGTTTTAGTCCTTGTGTAAAATGAGGATAACAAAAATTTTGTATTTTCTTTTAAGTAAGCAGCAAGTTTTCTAGCATTTCAGATGCTTTCTTCTTATTAACAGCAGTGAACTGAGGTACATGGAGACCCAAATATACCTCACTTTTTTAGGCTTTTAGGTAGGGCATGTGCATCACTCCAGATTGCCTGTATGATGGCTAGAGAAGTGGGTTGCTCCAAAAAGTGTCACCAACCCTTTCTATAATAAGTTAGGAACCTACAGCAATTGAAATTCTAAATCATGTTAAATGTAATGAATCCAAGCAAAAGGGTAAGGAGGGCACCGGTTTCAGGTTCTCAGTGTATAGATATATATCTCTGTTTAGATGGCTTTAAAAATTTATCTGTCCATGAAGTAGTAAAAGATGGAGTAGCTTGAAAAAGGCATAGATAATGATACATCTACACAACAGATGTACCTAAGTTTTTGTTTGACACATTTTCTCTTAATAGTTCCACACATTATCCCTGTAAGTTGATTCAGTACAATACAGGGATGCATTTCTCAAATGAAGGAGGTGTGCACAAAGCCTGACATCCACAACTATGCGGCTCATCTGCTAAATGAGGGTACAGAGGATTGCTAAAAAGACAGGGGTTTTGTATTTTGTGGAAAAACAATATACTGGACTATATATAGCATTTTCATTAGAAACACTTCATGAACACCTGCTAATATGCTCCTCCCAAACTTGTATTGATTTCTTGACTTTTAGAAACTAATTTTCTTGGATTTTGTTATGAAATAACAGAAAGAATCAGTCTAATTTACTAGGACTAGAAAACCAGTCAATTGACAGTCATTACAGTAAATAATGAACAATGAAACCCATTGTTCTTTTTTTTCCAAGTTTGATATAAATTTTTAACATTTCAAATATATTATAAGTACAGATTATAATATTAAATAATCTATATTTAATTTGCAATAGTATAGGAAACCATTTACTATAAACTATTTTTGTTTAGTAAGCAGCTTCCTTATTATCTCAGTCTGTCACAGAATAGCCTTTGCTAATCAGGTGCCAATGCAAGTGCCTTTTGGTTTGCATAATCTCAGTAATCTTGAAAATAATTAGCGTATGAGAAATTAATTTTCTGGCTAGAGACTTCTGTCTATGGTTTTCTTAAATCACTTTTTTTTGTATCAATCCAATATTATGTAGCAGAAAACATAATTTTTAATGAGATGTCCCAGGGAAAATGGGATCTCATTGTATTTTCCAAATTGCAATTTTTGACTTGTTTTCACTTAAAACATTTACATGTTATTCTGCTCTTAATTAACTCTTTCTAGTGTTACTCTTCTGACTTCTGTATAGTAACTCTACAACATGATCAGTGAAACAAAAGAGCATGGATAAGGAACACAAAAAACCTAATTTCCCTCAGGTTGAAATTCTTTCAGGACCCTATCGAATCATTGCCTGTATTTATCACAATTTGGCTGTTCCTATTTTTTACTCCATTTCTAAAGGCCCTCCTTGAAGAAAGTAACTCACTTTTTTACTGGTTTGTCACTCAATGAGATTCCTGGTTTCAAGAATCCAGTTGTAATCAGTCTCATCTGTTCTCAAAGCTCATGAAAAAATATCCAATTCTTTTTGTATGAATCATGCCTGTCTGTACTTAGGCTTCAAATTGCAAAGCAACTCAAGAAACACAACAATGTAAGCAGGGGGTTGGTTTCTATACCTGCTATTTTTATTCTCTCCCTTGGGATGCTCTTTTTTTAAAAGTAGTATTTTTATACATTCTGAAAAAGATATATTATGTTCTACCTAAAGAGAAAATGACATCAGAAGCCAAATTAAAAGATACATCTCCATGTTTGAAAAATGTATTTTCTAGTGTTCAGAATGCAACACTATATTAAAACCCTGCATTCTGGTTCATCTTCTGGCTTAGGTTTACTGTCTGTGAAACTGGTTTGAATTTTTAAAAATTAATTTGTTTATGTTGTATCTACACAGAAGTGATAAGTTATTATTTTTTACAACTCCATGTTTTGGTGAGAAAGGAATCACTGAAGTTGTGAAATCAAACAGTGAAGTAGCAGATACATGAAACACCCATCATGAATTTTCCTGGTGATGTATTCTTTAATTGGGTGATTCTCACTCACTAGCTCAGATCCTGAGTTTGGGTGAAACAGTAGCAGGAAACAGAAGGGACCCAGTCTTAGACAATTGGGTTTGTTTGACTTAATTTTCTGGGGAAGCAAAGACATTAATACTATGTACACAATGTTGGCCAACCTAACATCAAGTTTTGATTGCTGGTGGCAATTTTCAGCCTTTGTAACTTCCAAGAAAAATGAACACATGCCATGAAGATTTCAGAAAGTGTGTCCCTCCCCTAGAAATAATTCTGCCAAATTTGAAGGCTTGCTAAAATACTGTGGACACTTCAGAGCTCCTTAAAATAACAATGCTTCAGACAACATCTTGGTGTTATCCAAAGCAGAGAACAAAACAAATGGACGTTAACACATTAGAAGTGGCAACATGGGAGTCTATCTTGCTCCCCAGTAACTGCTGCCAGGAGCCTAAGTGACCCTTAGAAAGCTCGCCAAAACACTGGTGAGCTTTTCTGAAGTTCAAAACATCATCTAATTTTCACTTATGAAATGCATCTACACAAATGTATAGTCTAATGAGCAAGGAGTGCTGCCAGAGAAGGAAACCCCTTTTATTTTGTGTGCTTGAAGATCACTAACTTCATCTGTAAGAACTGACAGGTTCTTGCATAAGATTATTTTTTAGATTCCCCAATCTTTTTCTACATAGTGACTAGTCCACTGCAGTCACTTGCACTGCTGTATCAGCTAGAGATGGTATCAGCAATAGTGGGAATTCCAACAGAATCAGTGGTGGGATTCAACAAGGGGACTCATGATAGGAATCCACACAAATCACGACACAACTGCAGAGAACTTGCAGGAAAGCAGAGGGTTGCTGTCATACTCGTTTCTCACACTTACACAAGAAGGGGGATTCACCCACCTGGTAAATTGCCGACTTTCCTCGTGTACTTCCATTTCTGTGCTTTTGAATTCATTCAGTTCTTTTCGTATTGCTGCCTAATAAACAAAAATGATGCAACTGTAAGAAATATGAATTTTCAGGAAAACAAAGAGTCTGAAAGAAACATGGCCTTACTATTGCAGGTGCCTTACAGTTCCCATTTCAGTTTTCTCTTACTGTAATCCACAGCTCTCACACATTTCTGATCATCAACATGAATGACTTTTCAATTACAGCTGTTCAAAGTACTCATCCTCTACAGAGAAATGAAAGGCATCAAGCACCAAAAGTAAACCAAGAAACACCAAATCAACTGCAATGGGTGAACAAAGCCCAAATGGAAACAGAACACTTCTACTGACAAAAATGGGCAAGGGGTTGGATTACCCTGACAATCACTTGCTGAGTAGGCAGACAGGAGGGGATTCTATCTATCTATCTATCTATCTATCTAATCTATCTATCTATCTATCTATCTATCTATCTATCTATCTATCTATCTATCTATCTATCTATCTATCTAATCTATCTATCCCCAGGCACAGCCCTGAGGAGCTGTGAGTCACTCTGCCGGCACAGGCACTGTGTGCACAGCAGAGTCCTTGTATCTCCCCTCTAGACACAGGACTTCAGGAGTGCAAGATGAAAATCATTTTTTTTAAAGTGGAATTAATCGCTTGGTTTGATTAGTTTTATTTAAAATGACATGAATTATTTGGACATTTCAGGCTTGGATTTTTAGTTGGCAGATACTAAAGAACAGCAGAAATTCAGTACAGTTTGTAAATGCCTTGTTGCTTACATTAAGAGACTGATAAGCAATTTACTTCATCAAGTAATAAATACAGTTTCTGAAATATTCTAATATATACTACAAGGGGTTTTGTTTCTATGGCACACACCTTCCTACCTTCACTGTTAATGGAAGTGACAGTTTATTCTTACTCATTCTTTTCTTTCACCACTTTAAATAAAGTATCATTTCATTAATCCCTAAAGAAACATCATCTAGTGTGCATGCCTTTCAGTGCAGAACAGACAAGCAGCATGATAAAATTATAGCATCAACAGGCTGCAGTCTTATAAATGATAAACTTTGCTTTAAGCAGGGGTGGTCGTGTTTAGCTACAACAGCATGCTTACATGAGGCTGCTGTAGAGCTAGTGAAGCAACAGTGATTTCTGAGCACCAAATCAGCAACAAAGACAGCAGAGCTCCAGCTCTGTAATATAGCTGCAGCACAATTTTCTGCTTCTACTGGAATTAGAAGAATGATTTCTCTGGGGAAAAAAAAGGACAAGAGAGTTTCCAGGCAACCCCAAGTCTGCTTTTCTGCTAAAGCCAACAAACTTGGGGCTGACAGGATCAGCCTTGGGCACCTGTTAATTACAAAATGAACTGAGACTAAAAACTGCTATCCTGAAGTAGGAAGGCAACTCCATTGTTTTTTCTTGTGCAGTTTACCCTAGTGGGACCTCTGTCAAAGTGGAGGTGCTGGGTCCTCTAACCTCCCACAGACTATGGGAGGACTAGACAGTGCTCAGCATCTCCCATAACCAATATCTACAAAGTCTTACAACTACATTTTAAACTATTTCACCTTGGCCTGATACACCTGTCAGATTAGCTGGCAATTTTAAAATATTAATATTAAAATACAAGCTGAAATAAAATCAGTGTTTCACTACCCTTAGCTAAAATAGAGTGGGTTCATGCACACACCACTTTTCATGTCAAGCACATATCACAGGAGTTCCACAAAGTTCACAGGTCTTGGCTCAGACCCAGTGCTTTAAGAGCCACCACTTTGGGCTACCTGAATCTTACAGCTCTCCTTTCATTAAGTAGTATAAGAGGGAAATGGAAGAGTACCTTATGGTAACCTTTGACTAATATTTTTTAAAAATGAGAATCACAGGATCATTTGTCTCATCCTTTGTAGTCAGGCAGCAGAGCTTTATTAACTGTAGGATGTTAGGGACAAACTTCCCAAGAAGCTCTGCCGCATGCACGTGGTCAGTTCCTGCACTGGTGGTTATGGCCAAGAACTTTGAGGAGGATGGAGCAGCTTCTACCTTTTTTTCTCTCAAATGAGTGGCAAAAGCAACTCCTGGTAGCAGTGATGCAGACTTCTGCCTGTAAACCCCTGCATGAATTCCCACAGAGCAGGGCCACCTTTGGTAAACTTTTATCTGTCTTAGCAAGACTTTAAAAATCAGAAAACAAAAATTAGAAATTCTGGCCCAAACTGTCATAATGGAGGTGGAAAATATGCTCATAATAGGCACCTGAGTGGGTTTTCTTAGCTGCAAGCAGTAGATGCACAGTAGCACCATGACAATCTTGCTGTCACCAGCAGATGTCATTTGTGATGCTGGCAATCAAGAGAATGTAAACCAGAGGAAAGCTCCCCAAAAGTGACAGATGAAAGCATTTTCTTATAATCTACATTTGTGCCTTGCCTTATCTGCAGGAGTTAACCTGGCCCAAGGCTTGTCAGCACGACGGTCGTAATCCGGAGATTCCGTGACCTCCACGTACTCATTAAATCGAAGGATTCTTCTCGCTTGAAGTTCAGCCACTGTAGGCCTCAGACTGAGCTGTAAGCAGGAGGCAGAAAATAGTATGCTTAATAAGATGAAATAAAATAAAAGAGGAGGGTATGATGTAATCTCAAGAGAACTTTAATGGTATTTCTAAATAGGGTCACTTTCAGGTGTCTAAAAAAAGGCACCATCCTGGGAGTGCTGCGCAGGAATGGGGAGGCAGCCTAACCTGATTTCTTCAATTATAAAAATAGTCTTTGTCGGGCAGGTCACAGAGAATCATGACAGTTATCCCTGGAATGTTAATTGTGACTTTGCAACTGGCACTACCCCACTAGGCCATCTGCATTAACAGTTATACCGTGTTAAAACTGTAATATCAAAAATACGTGGCATTTGAAAGTATCTGCCTAAAAAAAAAACCCCTGGTTTTGACCATCTAGGGGTCATTATGATGCCAAATTGTTTCAGTCACCTCAAACAATATTCACTTTAATTAACTAAGGATGATCATATTGAGGAAGCTGTATTTTTGCAGAGACAGGCAGACCAGGGATACTTATGAAAGCTCCTCCCATCCTCTCCCAGAACAGAACTGCTCCATTTCCAGGGACAATGAGCATGATCCCACCTGCAGAAGCTAAGACCACTGATGTGGTTGGAAAAGCACTGAAGGGATGTCAGTAGGGGGTCACATTGTTTTGCCGCCCTCTCCACTGCTCTAGGGAAGAGTGGATCTACAGGTGTGGCTGCCCTGGATCATATGTGACAAGGGTGGTCCTGCTACAGAGGAAAACTGTCACTTATGTCCCCTGCTGAGAAACAGCAATATGGCCAGACTTGGTATGCTTCTCCAGGTGTGGGGAACTGGACAAGATGGGGTTTCCCCCAACAAGGACTTGGCTTGTACTGCTTTTTAAGCAGATTTCTAATCTTGGAAAATAACTGATGGACATTTGCAGCAATGTGTATATACTGATTTTTAGATTCTTATGAAACATAATTCTATGTACAAAAATACACAATACGAAAAAGCACATCATCACCTTTCTACTGAGTCTACGTTTTATTTCTCTTTTGGCTTCCTGTTCCTCTTCTTCATTCTTCTCTGTTTTCAGAAGAGATAAAAAGGAGTGAATATTTAAGTATTATAACTGCACATACTGTATTTCTCTTGGTTGAAAGTTTCAGAACTCCAAGTCCTGGCTCATGTTTCCTCATATTTCTGGATGATGCCGCCTGTGTTGTCTGCTTTTTGGCTTTTGTCTGCTCTCTCATTCTTTTCCCTATCCGCATTTCCCCTGATTCTGTAGGCATCTCAAGTCAACTGTGGGTCACGAGCACAGCAAAGAGAAGGTGCCTGTCATTTCCTTTCTGTGTACCAGCAAGCGAGTACCCTGAAAGAGTTGCCTGATGTTTCAATTACTTATTTTAACATTGCAATCACTGTTGCTTTTAGTTCCAACATTGATTTTAGAATAAAAGTCTAATTTATAAATGCCAAGCGAAAATTTTACTCTGAGTATTTGAATTACACAAGTTTCTTCTACTGCCACAGACATGAACCAATGACATTTGTTTCACTGTCATTTGTCAGCAAATTGGTTTTATTACATAAATTTTTTTCTGGCTTTATAATGGGGGCAATATGATCCAACACTCAAGCCCTCTTGGTTAAGGGCCACTGGCTGGGCCAAATGAACCAGTGCAGCAGAAAATTATGTCCATTTTTAGGATGTATTTGGGCATATGAATGAAACAATTTCCTTTTAACAAATTTCTGTTCTAATCAAACTTGATTTCTTGACTGCCAGTGAAAAGCACACTTAGAAAGACATGTTCATGTGGGCTCAGCATATTTTTCAATTGATGTATGGTTTGAAGGACAGTATTTGCCCTTTCAGTCCGACTCTGATGGTTAAATGCAAAGTTTTGTGGCTGAAATATCCCACCTAGAGAAATATATAAAATTCTGATCCTGTTTTATTCATGGCTGGGGATTACAGACTCTGCTTTACAGTTCAAGGCTAACTGTAAATTTAAAGAAATTCATTTGTTCTGGATACAGCCAACTTGTATAGATGAAAAGGGAGTTTTAAAACCTGGTGTAGTTGTATCTGCCCTGTTTCCTATGGCCAGACTGCTGTCTTAGTAGAGGTGACCTGACCTGAGGAGAATTTCTGTGTAATGACTTTCACAGTGGAGAAAATGCTACAACAGGACACCTCATGGTACTTGCAGATGTCCTTTGCTTACTCAAATGCTTTCATATAAGAAGAATATCAGGGAAAGGAGGAGAGGACAAATTATAAAAATAAAAAACTAAGAAGGGAAAAAGTAGGAAAGAGGCAATGCTTGCCCAAGATCTTCTCTGTGAGAAGATTTCAACACCAGCATCCAGGTTTCCAAGAGCAAGGTGCAATCGCACAGGCTTGCTGCCAGGATTAGGTTGGATTTCAGGTTGATGGTGATGTTACTGAGATACTGAAATATAGATGTAATTTTATGGTTTATTAATTGCTTTGCTGTTAAATGGAAAAGAAATGGATAGCCTGTTTCCATAGAGGAACTGTAAATGGACTCAAACTGAAGAATAACTGTAACTGGAGAGTTATAGATTAATCTACATTTTAATTTTTTAAATTAAGGTATCTATCAATAAATAATTTGGATATATTTAAGGAATTATAACTTTAAAGGATAACTAATCTCATAATATCCTCATCTAAAAATGTCAAAAGGTCTCTAGCTGTTTTGGGACAGATAAATCATCTGTAGGCTTTTGTTAAACATCCTGTCTTTGCAATCAATAGACACAGCAGCTGAGGTAATTAAACACAAACTATTTCTTTGGGGTTCCATTCACTTGGGAATCATGTGACATAAAAAATTCTGTCCCCTCATGAATGGAATTGCTTTAGTCCTACATCAGACAATCTCCAGTAGCAGGACAAAAAGACAATTGAATGTACACATCACTGCACTGCCCTTTCCTTACTTTAGTCTGTAAAATATGCTGTGCATTATTCATATCTTGGCCTATGTTTGCTATCTAAACTACAGTGTTTCCTAAGAAGCAGCAATAAGATGCTTCATGTAAGAACCAGGGGCTCACACTGCCTAATGTATGCCTTAAGGAAGAACTACCAACAGCATGGCAGCTGAAATAGTGTTTCTCTGTACTTTGGGGGAGGATAAAATACTTTAAAAATCATTCTCCTGACATTTAGGAAGGCTGAAGGTTAGCTGCCTATCCCAAGCTGTGAAGCTTAAGCAGATTGGAGAGCAGATGACTGAGAGCAGATGACTGCACAGCAGGATGGGAGACAAGGGAAAACCCCCCAAAAAGGGCAAGCATCTTAGTGACTGGGCAGAGGGTCTTGGTACCCCTTGGAACAAGCCATCTTCTGGAGGATAATTCCAAGAGAAGGCACCATGAGCATCCTTAAATCCTGGGAAAAGCAGGAGAGGATCAAACCCATGGGGAACAGACAGTCTTCTGCATGAGAGGTCAGGGACATGATTTTATACATTCAAATTGGTTTACTTCTAGGAATAAAACTCAAGAGCTAAAGGAAATGGACTGAAATCTTATGGCTGCTAGTAATACACTGGATCTGCTGTTTGGCACATGGGCCCCTGTCTCTACACTGACTTGTACCTAAAGCAACAATTTCCCACCTCCAGCCTGCTGGGCAGAGTCTTGCTTTAAGCCTGGTGCTACAGAAATGCTGCCTGGATACAAATACCTATAAACAGTAAAAACTACAGCGTGTTTTTGGTCTTTTAAGGTAAAAGTTTTGGAAGTTGCTGCAGGGAGTTAAGAAAATGTGTGGTGCTAAAAATAATGAGTCTGGTGCTCCTGGTTCCTGTAGGTGTTGTGGAAAATTCCAGCCAGAGGGCCAAGATTTGGCTGCAGGTATGAAGTGACTCATTTGGCCAAACAGGAACACATTAATGCACAGGAACACACTTATCACTGCTTTCCACCTTAAAAGCAGATCTAATCTGTGTGATGTGGAGAGAGAAAATATAAACACAGCGTTCTCAGCTGCAAGTCCCCTCCTCAGATGTCCTGCTGCTGCCCTACTGGCAAAGAACCAGCCCAGCAAGCACTCTTTGCTTGCAGAAGTCTCTGATTAGATCCCAGCAAAACTATGGCTTCCCTCTT
>NW_005054316.1:5795208-5809665 GCF_000277835.1 Geospiza fortis | reverse complement strand
CCTCCCTGCAATTCCTAGGAGGTCAAACTGGGATTTGACTCCTCATTGAAACAATTTTGTTTAGCATCAGTTATTGTGGCTGTCAAGTTAAATAATCCACCAGTCAAAGCCAAACAAGCAGCTCCCCTGTCATATATACATTATTGCTCCTGCAACTTCTACCACATTACATCTGGTCACCTGCTGTTCTGCAGGACATTTTTTGTAGCAGAGGGGGAGAAGAAAAAAGACAAATTTTCCTGCCTGATGACTGCTCCATTCTTGACCAAAAAGTACTCCTGGAGCATAAAACTGAACTTTCCATTGTGTCCCTATGGGATTAGCTATGTTTAGAGTTCTCTGTGGGCTAGCTAAGGAAAAAGAAAGAAAAGACAAACAAAGCACTTGCTTCTTGCAGTGCTCTGAAATGAACAAAGCTGTTTCTCTTTTCTGGTCTTACAAGCAAAGATAACCATTAATATTCCTTAACAAGCTTTGAGAGCTAAACCCCATTTTCTACAAAGCCATTACTGGCAGGAATTCAGGTGCCCTGGACAAGAATTTCACTGTCCCTTACAAATCCAGGAAAAAAATCCAGTTATCTTAAACTGAAATTCTTGGAAGACTAAAAAGTTTCTTTGCCATAATGCAAAACTATAAATACTGTTGGTTCAAAGCCAGCGTACAAGAAGCCTGCCTTTATAAAAAACACAGGGATTTATGTATTCCTTCAAGTGGACTCTTAAGTTGTTGTAACTTTGTTTTAGTGTGGGAAGTCTCAGAAGTCTGGATAGTTTTATCCAAACAGTTTTTAAACAAATCCGCCTGCAATGTCTTGCGATGGTACTTGGAAACAGGATTTTCAGTAACTGGTTTATCTGGAAATATTATCAAAACAAAGCTTTTTGCAAAACAAACTTGCTCACTAACTGGAAATACAAAAAAAGAAAAAAAAGTAGGGATTTTTTTTCTGAACCTCTTAGAAGATTTAGGCTGAACTTTATCCTGAAGTAAACATTTGGACCTTTACCACTTAATGTAACCTCAAAGTCTGATAAATATGACTCAAAACAATACATCCCCTTAGCTGCAGTTTACATACACACAATAATATAATTCTTTCTCCCCATCCACTGCTTAAAAAATATGAGGAAAGAAACATTATGAAAGAAATCCCAACTTACTCACAAAAGCTCACTACACCAACAAAGGCATTTAAGATGTGTAAACATTTTCAAATGATCCACAGGAAGGAATGGCAATAATTTTGATGTAAAATATAAGGTCCTTATGGCTTAGAGAGAACTTGCACCCTGAAAGGACTCTGAGTCAGACTCTCATCACAAACCCTGTCTTGGTTTTGGTTTGCTTTGGTTTTAATAGATCGCTTTCAACTTGAAGTATTTTATATCTCAGTGATGAGCAAAAATTCCTTCACGTGCTCGCAAGGGTCTCTGTGATTTTTTTGTGATTTACAATTCTGCTTCCCAGCCTTTATTTTCCACTCTCCCTGGCCTCTTTAAGACACCCCCCAGCAGCAGCAGGGGAGGATGGCAGGAGGCACTGAGTGCAAAGCCTGGTGCGCTGCCAAAAGCTTAAAGTAAACAAGCTGAAACAGGAGAGGAAATCTATTAACTGCTTTCCAGTCTTGAGCTACTTATTGCAAGAGCAGTGAATGGAATAAACACTGGCAAAAGGGGATATTAAATACATCACAGGTTTGCTGCTGGGTTGGTCACCTCCAGATAAGTGAGAAAGGGCAATAAGGGAGCCCAGCTGGTGCTCCCAGCTCAGTGGCTGTATCCTGGCCCACCAAAGATGCTTTGGATTTATCTTTCTCACACAGTCCAGCATGAGCAGTTTGTCATATATTAAAAAAAGTTCTTACTTCCAATTTTATTTTTATTTACCTATGAAATTTATAGGTTTGGAAATTACAGTTTTAGAAAGTCTATTCACATTATGTACCGGACAGGAGTCCCATGATCCCTCTCCTGTGCAAGCATGAACTGTAGCTTCCCTTTGCAATAAGATATGGCACTATTTGGCATTTCAGAGAACAAACAACAGCAGTAAGATTTTATTAGCATTTTATAATCAGGATGGTTTTCCTGAAAGTCAGTAATTCCCTCTCCCTGATTTGCTAGCCTGAGCAAGTGACAGAGTCATCAGTCCATGGATGCTGTCAGGTAAACATCCCATTTTCTTTTCCTTCCTTCCCATTAGCATGCTACACATCATGGCTGACACCAGACTTGCATGGATGAGCTCCAACTTTACTGAACAATTGCTGGAAATAATGTAACAGCATCATACCAACTCTTTGATCAGGCGTGAGAAGTTCTCATGCCTTAAGAGTTTTTTGTTTGCTGTTTGTGTGATTTTTGATTTATTGCTATAAAGTGTCCTTTCTTCATTTATTTCTTCTACTTAACCATCAAGTACTAGCCACCTCTGCAGGATGAACACAGGACTAGGTGGAGCTGGGCTTGGCACCTGTTGCACTGTGTGTTTAGGTAACATCTTCATTATGGAAAGATTCATAAAGGAAGACAAAACAATGCTTGTTCTGAAGAGTTTGCCAGCCAAAGAATGGAAGCAACATAAGTAAATGGCAGAATAGGCATAAAAGGCAAACATCTAATGTACTTCCTCCACCCCTGACTATTTGAATTCCAGACTTTTTTTTCAGTAGGGATATGAGGAAGGATTTAATCAATGGGAAGATATTCAGTGAGAACCTCATGCATGTTTCAGTACAGAAGACATTTATGTCAGAAGTGAATATGAAGGCCAGCATGCTGAAGTAGTTGGTATATACCTATTGACTTTCTGCTGAACACTTTGCCTTTCTTCTTTCTACTCCTCCTTCCAACCTCTGCCCTTCCATCCCACCTGCACCTCCAACTGATATTTCTTTCTCCTCCTCCTCATAAAAATCAGGTGGAAGGTTAACTGGCCTAGAACCATTTCTAAAGGGTATCCAAGTCATTCCTGGTCTTTGGGACCAGCTTCAAGAAGTGAGATTGTGAACAAGTAAAATTTGGCATATTCAATAAATGGAATTTTCAAAGCTACAATTACAGGTTAGTGTATAAATCAAGTGTTGACACATTATTTTCTAGAACATCATTTCTCTCTAGTTATGGTCCTAATTCTGGAGCAACAATGATGGGCTTCCATATGAATCCAACACCTGCTCCTTTTCAAAGCAAATACTACGTGAAACCTGACTGAAATACTTACGCTTCAGGATATTTCTTTGCTCCAGCTCTTCAGTTGTGGGCCTCTGGCTAAGCCTCCTGTGAGAACAAAGTAAGAGACTGATTTAAAACCAGATCTAAATGACACATTAGGATTTGTAATACAGCTTAAAAATGTAATTTCTGGAAGTAATTTCCAGGCAGTTACAATAACTGCTCATGTAACCAGAGCGGCCATTTGTTTTAAAAGATGCAGTGTTGCCATTTGAACACATGAATAACTGATACTTGAATAATATTACAGAATTTGTACCAGCAAATTTGAAGTCCTCACAGGTATAATTTTATTAATGAATCCATATACCTTCTTTGCTCCCAAGCACCATCATTATAATCAGTTGTGCAATTGTTAGATTATTTTGAATGAATTTTGATATTTTTGATACTTTGAAGTCTTACTAAAGTTTTTTAAAAAACCAAAACCAACAAAATCCATAAGCTGTTAATTCCTCATTAATTTGTATGTACAATACAATTGGCAGCTTTACCTGAAAACTTATTTTATTTAGTTACCTAAATATAACAACTGCCATTACAAAAACCCCAAACTGAGATATTAATTTTCTGACTTGTACTGGGGAGAACATGGTTGATGTTGTCTCTGTGTTTGCTAAACAAGTCCACTTGTTCACTTGAGGAAAGGAGCAAGAAAAATTTCAGCAGTAAAACTTATTTTGCAGGTGTGTTCAAGACAGGTGTCTGTTGATCAACACTCACACAGTTCACTACAAGCTGTCTTTAGCCTCGTGACACTCATCCAATCCAAATCACTCTTGGACTTACAGATTTGTCCCAGAGGACTGGCAGGTTTACTACAGGTGACCAGTCCCAGCTGTAGGAAGTCCCAGGTGGGGACCTGACTCAACCCTGACTGAGCTGTGGGAACAGATTTTCCACAGACCTCGACGCTGCCAGGTGCTGACCGCCAGGCTAGGCATTTTTAAGAAACTGACAACAAATTTGGATGAGATTTTGGGTATGAGCACAGCCCTGATGTACACAGATCTTGTTTCCTGCCACCAAAGTAGAGCTGTGTGGACTGCCATTCAGCTTTCCAGCAGAATCCCAAAGCGGCTTCTGCAGTTGCAGCTGCCAAGGGAGGATGTGATCACCAGGATGTGATCACCAGAGCTGGGATTTATTCAGGAAAGTGATGACAACAACCACGCCTCTTTATTGGCAGAAGAAAAATGACCCCTGGGCTCTGCATCTAGTAGATGTATCACTCTTACAGTTCAGTAATGAAACATCTGCCTTGGCCAGGCATCCAGTTCACAGAGCAACTCAGCTTAGCTTCTGCGTGTTGATGCAGGGCTGTGTACTCTGTACTGGAGCAGTATCAACAGGACTGCCCCTTATCTGGGAATCTCCAAAAAACACAGGACATCCTCCAAATCTGGACAACATTCCTGAGCCAAACAGAAACAAGGACAGGTCTAGCAAAATACAGGCATGCTGTAGTCTATTCTCAGAGACCACAAAAGCCAAAATAAACATGAGGATTTTTTTTAAACCTGTAAAAGGCAAGTGAATTTTTTATGCAATGTTCTCAAGTCCAGAAGGAGAGAGTAACATACATCCCACAGCAGTTTAACAGCTTGAGAAAGACATGCCTCAGAGCTGGGTACAGTGAAACACTAAACACTGACCAGCTCAACTTCTTTTACTGGAATCAGCACATGATAATGAAGGACTTGGAGAGCCAGGGGAAGAGGAGAAGGGTCAGAATGGACAACATGCACAGGCATGCTCTGTGGGTCAGGAACTAGAGCTCTGCCTGAGATGGGTATACAAGTGGAAGTTCTGCTAACAAATTTGAGAAAGAACCAGAACCATGGCATTGATTGTTGTGGACTCATTCTTACCCTCTTCCTCTTCTTTCCTTTTTTAACCAAAGTACCCAAAACCCCAAAAGCCCTCCGATTTTGTTTCTTGCATGACAAAAAAACCTATTATTGACAGTTTAAAGTTTTGTGAGAAATAAAACCACCATTTCCCATACAGTTGTACCACAAAGATCCTGCAGCGCACATTGGGCTGCATTTAAAACATGAACCCAGTGTTCTCAATTCTCTTCCTCCATCTCCACCCAGTGAAACCACATTGACCCTGTGACTGATACCTCACAAGCTTTGTTCCAATCTGATGTCTGATTTCCTGCCTCTCCTCTTCGGATGTACGCTGCAAGATGTTTTTGTCTTCTAACTCTTTCTTAGATGGTCTGTTGCCAAGTTTGATAGCAAGAGTATCCCTACGACGAATTTTACTTGCCAAAGAGCCTGAGGAAAGGAGGAGTAGGGTAGATTTAGTTCATTCATGCTCAGGTTACAGACACAAACTCCCAGTGAGAACTTTAATACCTCCCCAAAGTAACCTTGTTCCCACATGCAGGAGAGGAATTTTAATTAACATCAAAAGGAAAATTTTAGCTCAGTTCATGAAAATAAAAAGCTAAAAGGCTTGGAGGAAAAAGCCAAATTGATACAAACATCACTTGTCATCTGTGAAGTGACAGGATAAAAATGACAAATCTACACTAAAATGTCTTTGAAGTCTAATATATTACAGGTTGGCTTATTTATCTACTTAGTATATTTAGCAACCTGCTGCTCTTTTTCTTCAGCCTTAAATGGCTTAGTCTCATTCTATCATCATTTCTCTCATTCTTTCAACTTTTTTTTTCAATCAATTACCACTTAGTTCTTTTATAGTGCTTTCCATCTCTAAGTTATTTGTAAACTAAACCAAAAATTACAGCTTAGAATAGTGGTCTGAGTGCCTGTAAAGTAACCTAGGCAGGAACCCCCAGATACTGCAGCAATCTGTTCTCCATAAAACTGACATCACAGGGACAAGGGCTTTGCAGCTTGGCCAGCATTAGCTTCAGCCAGCTGTGGAAGGAAGGGCATTTTTCACAGCCTCTATAGTATTTCCCTTGTGTCTTGACATTCTGACCAAGGTGGGCTACATATGTCCTTAGGTTGGCAGACTTTCACTGTGTAAGGCAGTTTGATAAGACCACAGGCTCCCAGCTCACTTTCCATAAGACACTGTGCTGCTGTGTGAACACAACAACTTTTGGTTTCTATCACCTTGGGTTGTATTCCAGCCCAACAAAGAACTGCAGACACCTTCAGCCTCTTGAGCTACCTTCACCTTCTCCTGCACCAGTGGCTAAGAAAAAAAAAAAAACAACCAAAAAACATGTTCATTTTGCCTCATGCCACTTTGGTACACTGGACCTTGGCGTTCAAACCTTCTCTGTTGAGCAAAGTGAAGCACCTCCTCCAAAAAAGCTGTGAGCAAGGCTCTCAAACCATGGCTTGATGGTGATATCATACTGACATAAAGCCACCCTGGAGGAGGTAGAGGGAGGGCTCCCCTCCTTCATGCCCCTGACAGCTTGCTGCTGCCACCTTCTTTGCCCAAGCAAAGGAGAAGCCTTTGGGTGAGCTGGATCAGGGAACCACAAATTCTGTTGAAAATCAGCTCAACAACAGCTGCTCCTACAAAAATAAACATAAACTCTACCCTAAGGAAAAACAGCTGGGAGCAGGGATTAGGCAGAATGGGGGCAGGACAAGCCCTTCAGCACTGCAGGGCTTCTGCCCAGTTAAGGTGATGATAAGAGTCATGACCCCAGATGAAATTTCAAAGCTGTAAAACTTAGATGTAATCTACTGTGATCTGCTCTGCCTGCTAAGGTTGCTCCAATGCTTAAAACACCCTGATCAAAGAGGAACAAGTGACTTTCAGACAGTGAAGCTGCTGACTGATGGGCCTCCTCTGTCATCCATCACACCTGTAACTCCCACATGGAACTCATGGTGTGGGCAAGCCAAATGAATGGCTTGTGATGCCCTAAGGTCACCACCTTGTCCCACCCTCACGTCCTCCTGAGCCTGTTCCTCCCCCCTCTGCTCTCCTCCCTGCAATGATTGATCTGCTCTTCTTGGGTCTCTGTGGTTGAGATGACCCCTGAGGTATTAGAAAGTCTTTTTTTCCCAGCCTTGTGACTGACGAAGTCGAGATTCATCGGTTCTGCTTTTCAAGGTTGTTTATTTTTTCTTATCTATTACATTCTTTCTCTGACCTGCTGAGATCTGTCCAGCAGGCTGGGCTGTGGCACAGCCTCTGCCCTTGGGGTGGTGTTAATTTTTATACTACAATCTATGTGTACTTTATTTATAATAATTTTGCAATACCTATCACCTAAGTCAGACAGTCTGTTTGTACTCTAAACCAACCAAAAAGTGTCACCATCCCAGCAGAAGATGGAGGACAAGAAGGAGAAGAAGGACAGCACATGGCCAGATTCCTCCATCTTGCTTCTTGAACCCCCATTCTAAAACCCCAAAATTCTACTTTTTCACTTTGTGACAAATTTACTATCATTCTACTCAAACTCTTGTGGCTTGTAAATCTTCACACAAACTTGGTAAGTTTTTTCATGGACTAAAATCGAAGGCACAGGTGTTTTTGACTCAGTGCCAAGGTCTCTGAACCCCTTGCCAGGGTCTCAAACCACCCAGGGCAGCCAGAAGAATGTCCTGGGTCCCGACATGCTCTCACCCATGCACAGGCCCCAGCAGGTTTCTGATCATCATTGCCTGGGTGAAGCAGGACACTTGTTTCTCAGTAGTGACAAAATACTAAATCCCCTAAAAGCATTCCCTGCAGCCATTCCTCTCTCTGCCTCACACTGGCATGGGTCAGGCACGCTCACAAAACACAATCTGCGAAAGGCAGCCTGCAGCTCTCTGGGCAGGATGCTTACTTTCATTACTTGCATTCTCATCATCATCATCATCATCGTCATCATCCGTGTACAGGATCGGCCCGTCTGAGTCCGAGTCACTGCCGTGGCTCTCTCTGCTGCTTTCACTCTCAGGAGGGGCAGCAGCGTCAGAAGCCTCCTCCACTAGCTCAGAGAATGCTTGATCTGTAGCCTCCCCTTCCTGGTCTTCTTTGGCAGCCAAGCTGTTTATTCATGAGCAGACAGGGTGATCATCAATGCAAGCAGAACACAACACCAGTGAGAAGCAATTGAATAAGCAAGGAAGAAAATAAAAGTTCTGTTAATCAAAGTAATTCCTTTCTAAAAAACATACATATATAAGACATTTTTAACATATGCAGATATGTATATGTATATGTACCTATGTATGTGTGTTAGGAAAAAGGATGCAAACAAGCCCAAATGATGCTCTGTAAAGACTGCATTAAGACAAATCTTAAATGGCTTTTATTTTTTGTGGGGTGGGATCGAGAGAGAGAACAGTTCACAAAGCTGGGGGTGAGAGGACCAAGTTGGAGAGCAGATGGGACTGCAAAGTTTCCTGTTCTGGAAGCTTAACCCTATTTATTTTAGATACAGTCTCATTGCAGTTGAGTTCAAAATGTTCATGCTCATTACTAATGAGCTTGGGGATCAACAGCAGATTGCCCTTTGCCTTGGGGAAATCTTTATGCAAAGGAAGGGTAGAGCAGGGGGAGATACTGCGCTAGAATGTAGAGCTGGAAACAGATGTACCAGCAAGAATTTAAAGGAAGGTCTCTAGGCTACTGGCATCTAGACTAAACCCTCTTGGATTTATAGAAAAGATGCTGATTTTTGTGGCAGGGAAAAGACAAATTAACAAGCCAGTTTCATTTTTCTGCCAATTATTTTGCTTAAAAAACGTAATTATGACCTTTCTCTTGACCAGTTTTTACAATACCTGAGATTTAGAAAAGTTATTAGGCAGCAAAAAACCAAACCCTACTAACTGAATCCTGCAAAAACCTTCAATTTCAAGTGTTCAAGCAAATTCAGCTACTGAATTGAGAACTTTCTCAGTGAGATATTTAATGACATCTACTGAAAAAAAAAGACATCTACAGAAAAGAGCCCCCTTATAATTCGGCATAATTTCTTGTTTGCCTTTATGAGAGATAAATAAAAGTGTCACCAGCTTTGAGCTGAACTGCTGACCCCAGTGCCAGCCACACAATGAAGAAAGAGATAGGTCATGAGTGACCACCTTCTGGGGACACATGAGGTGCTGCAGGTGAAAGGCTCAAAGGCACTGGGAAGGAACAAATTGTGCTGGGCTGCCACACAAACTGTTCCCAGTCAGCAGAAGCAGCAGAAGAGATCCCCACGTGCTTACAGTGCAAACAAATGTGGCTTCCTTGGCTGTGGTCCTATTGCTCCCCCAGGACAGCCATACTGTCTCACCTTTCCGTGTGTTCTCCTCCGGCACCTGGAGCGCTGCCCGGGGCTGCACTGCTCAGACTGGGGTCTGTGCCGCGCTCGGTCGGGAGCAGAGCCTTTGTGTCTGAGCCAGGTGGCCCTGCCACACAGCTGTCTGACACATCCTGCCCATCTGAGGAGCCAGCAGGCTGGCTAGCTGCAGCAGGAAAAGGAGGTGGAAGTGGAGGTGGAGGAGGGGCAGCGGAGGGAGGAGGGGGCACAACAAGCTTGCTGGACTGGTCCGCGTTGTCCATTTCAAAAATGACTATGGAAGTTTGCTCAGGCTTGGGTTTTTCTGCCTTCGCTTCCACACTGTCGGCTGTCACACCTGAGGGGGAGGAAGCAGCCCCATCTGGTGCTGTTCGTGGGGCTGACTGTTTCCCAGGTTTTTTCTTGCCCCTGGGAGTCCCTGATGTGCCAGATTTGCTGGAAGTCTCCTTAGAGGCTTTGGGATGAGATGATGCGGACGAAGGAGATGGTGATGAAGAAGACTTGGAGACTGGTAGTTTTTTTGCATGAGAAGAACCAGCTAAAACAAGAAAATAAAAGGCATTTTACAGTCTTGCAATTATATGATTTTTGCACTGTATTTTCTGCATGAATTGACTTGTGCTTGTCTTAAAAAAAATACACTTGACACTTCTACAATACCTCATGTAAATGCTTGAGATTATTAAATGTTGCAGTTCCAATTTCACCTTAGTGTGGGAGACACTGAAATGATGAATACTTGCCCAAGAACAGCAGAGAGGACCAAGGTTACAAATGGGTAGGAGTTTGTTTTGAGCATTTTGAATTGGCCTGTTACATCTGGCCTGGACATCATCTAAGAAGTCCACTACTTATTCTAAAAATATGTGTAGTGACTTAGCTTAGAAAAAAAAAAAGCTCCCTGGCAGAGAAAACTGCCTGATCTTTCCTACTACATGAATTGTTGGTCTGATCACTGTGAAAACCCTGTGATTTTCCTCATACTTTTCAATGAATATCTGAGGACTGTTACTGAGTATCAGTCAATTTACCTTTCACAATTATTGCAACTGGTGTCCCCCTAAGTAATGACAACAGCAGAGGGGCAGCAAAACAAGCTGTGCTTTCAAGTCCAGCTGGGTTTGTCCACAAAAGAGAGGCAGAAACCACTGCTGTCACTGTGCACAAATGATCTTCAGAAGGGAGGAGGCACTGGAGGCCTCCTGTATGTACTGGAGACCTTCATCTTACCAGTGACCAACTCAGCCAGTCTTGAAAATGAAGTAAAACAAGGTTTTGACAGCAGCTGTACAAGCTGGCCAAGCTGGCTGTTTAATCCTGTGACACTCACCATACTGAAGCATATATGTATAATGAATCTCACTAAAGATTTTGGCTAGCCCACATTTCCATGTGCATCCCAGCCACATTTCCAATTGCTGTGTCAATGTCATGCTGTGTCATCACCTGAGATGGGAGCTTCAAACGTCTGACTTCCATTTAAAAAGCAATAAAAATGACAACCATCTAATGGTTCAGTCCTTTTCATCAAAAATACATCCAACTCAAATACTTCTGATGTAATTCTAAAAATTCATTAAGTTCCAGAGAACAAATGAAAGCATTATGAAGTTAAATAGCAGCCTTCTGGCTAAGCTTACTGAATAAAACAGAAAGCTGTAATAGAAACCTGCTGAAGGGCCTACTTTACTTATAAGCATTTAAATAAAAACAACCCCCCAGCAGATTGGGAGATAATCAAAGTGCAGATACTGGCCATAATAAGTTCATGATATAAAAACAGTTTTCACAGTTAGACGGTTCTCAAAGGAGATGAAAACTAATTCAAAAGACACTTTACTGTTCTCTTCTGGAGCTGTTATGGTTTAAAAACATTTAGAGAGCTGTGAAGATTTCAATGTATCTGAAAAAATTTATAGAAACTTCAGGCAAATCCCTGTTCCTCTTTGTGCTCCCAGGTGACTGTAAAGGGCACTGTCTTGAATCAACTGACAGTGCACTCATCTTCCCACATCAGGTACAAATCACTCAATTTACATGCAAAACAAAATGAAGGAGAAAAATGGCATCAGCAGAAGTTCATAATTACAGCAGAAAAAGATGGTGGTTCCAACCTGCATATTATTTAACAGAAATCTTAATGAGTATGTGGATGGCAGAAAGAAAAGGTTCTGGTTCTGATCTCCTTCAGGGCAGGCTGGAGGTCAACAGAACCAGTTACAGGCTTGCACTTAACAACTGCAGCATAGCACAAATATATGGCCACACAATTGTGGCTGGGAAAATGTCAAAACATGTTTCCATTGTAAAAATCCTTACATTAATCTCAGAACCTGCAATTAGATACAGAAACTTAAAAGATTTCTCCCACAGAAAACGTCCCTATGCGTCCACATGGGCCAAAAGTGCTATTGCTGCTGGTTTTTTTGACTGGGCTGCCTGACAATTTTCTGTCATGCCTCTTTTTCAGTAGAAGATTTGAATTCTGATTAAATGAAAAATTTAATGGCTGTTGTTTGCCTTTTGGCATACATCCATGCCTCCATTTAAGTCCCATTCTCCCAGTTCCACTATTTCAGTATGGAAACTTGCTGTGCTGCCCTCAGGAGAGCCATGGCTCACTTGTTACTCACATTCCTCTCCTTCTTCATGGGACTTGATCACTGGCTGCATCATGTGTTCACTTTCATGGGGATCTGACAAACCCCTTGTACTAACACTATTTCAAACCAGCTCTGCTTAAGTACTGTCCCACTTTGAATGAACACAATATATTTTTAAATTTGGAAGAAATTATGAGTAGAATAAGGGATATACTTGGATATATTTTACATCTGTATGGTCTGCAAGCACTGGCTGACATTGCAGCAAGGCTAATAGAAGACAAATCTGGAACCTGAATGTATTTTAGTCTAAAAAGTCAGATACCCGACAGCTTGTTACCAACCACTGGTATAAACAGTTCTTTATGCGATGGATTGCTTTATTTCTGAAAGGTCTGCTGTTACAAGACTGCTTCACCTAGGAAGAGCCGAGTTTCCCAGCTTCATGTGAAATACAAGCAGCAAATTCTGGATTTTCAAAATGTTTATTCTTGTAGTCGCCTGATGCAGTAGGGACAGTTAATACCAAGTTAATGGATATTTTATGGCAAAGTTATTACTGTAATTCTAGAAGTCTTGCAATGTTTTCAAACAGTCCTCTTCTGTATGCTTCAAATACAAAATGTGCCAAAATGTACAAGCTGTGAAGACAAATACTTGCAGAGAAAATTGGAGGGACTGGAGGGCTTTGAAAGACAGAGAATGAAAATACAGGGCTTGTATAAGTCTGCCAATACATATATAGAGCCCATTCATCACAATAGTGCTTGTGTGGATGTTTTAATTTTGATCATTGTCTACACTGCAACCATTCAAACTCAAGATCAGTACCTTAAGAGCATCTACCTATAATCTTTAATCTTGCATCACTGCTGAATTTTGACATAACAATGTGGTGATAAACATGTGCTATGTGCCTGATGACTGATATTTTCCATTTCCAGTATAGAATCACAGCACCTGAGGGAAGCCTGGTAATTTCTAATGGTTGTCGTTTGTTTTTTTTTTTTGTCAGCTAAACCAACTGCTATTCAATAGTCTTTTAAGATGCCTTCACACGGTTTTATTCTTAACTTCTTTGTGATCTTGTCATATTGTCAAATTAACTGGAATAGTTGATACTTCCAGTAGAAAGTTACAGCAATACCAAATTAGTTTTACTTAGGGGTAACTTGTGCTTGGTTTCAGAAGTCACCTTCTATCTTGCTTATCCTTGAGCTGATTCTCGGGCTCATTTTTTTGCCAGCTTTCACACTTGAACTGGGAATTCAACATCACTTGAACTGGGAATTCAGTGCTGTCTCTGTTGTGCTCAGTGTTGTACATAGGTTCACCCAACAGTGAGGGATCTGTGTGTTGTCTGGGGTGTTTGTGGCCAGCAGAACCAGAGCCCAGCAGGAAGCTCTCTACAAACACCCATGGCATGCTCCTCAGTAACACTGCTCTGTCCAAAGGCACGCGTCACCAAGCCAAGCAGCCCCATGCACATGCACCCACGGCAGCTGCACTGCACGGGCAGTACTCACCAGCTTCTCGATTTGCACTGGCACCTGTTGGCTTGGGTGGTGGGAGAGGAGGCTGCTTAGCAGGAGCCTTTCCCTTTTTTTTAGCATGAGGTGCTTCGTTACCCTTATGGCTGCTGGCGGTGGAAGCGGCAATGGCATTTTTTGGTGGTAGTGGAGCTTTTTTAGGTTTAGGCTTAGGCTTAGGTAGTGGTGGAGCATGGGATGTCGGAATTTCTGGGCAGTGACCAGTGCTCTCTATGGGTAAGAAAGTGAACAGAAGCCAACTGACACAGACATACACAACATAAATCCAACAGCAAGCTTCACAACAGTGACTACTTCTGCTGCTTGAGCTCTTGGGAATCAGGAGAGACTTCACCTTCTGCTTCTTAAGGCAGTATTACCTCAGAAGAAAATTACTGTTCACCTCAACCCAGGATCTTCTCATGGAAAATATCTACCTGGAACTTCTCTCAGACTCATCTAATCTAGACCTCCAAGGATCAGCCTTTACATTCAGTATCCCAAACTAGAGTGCTGGCTTAAAACTAAATGAGGGAATGCTATTTACTTCTCTCACAAATCTCCTCAGCTTCTTTTTAACCATACCCACACTAAGATCAACAGGTTGTAAAACAGATTCATGTGAACCTGAATGCGAACAGGGCCATTCTCCCAGCCACAGGCTTGGACATGGCTACACAGCAGAAATTTTCCCAGTTTTCCCCTGAAGGAATTAATTCTTCTGACCTGCATATTGTTTGCTCTTAGCAGCTTTATTTTGGGTAATTTCCTCAGAGTATTTTTACTCTTCAGAAGCAAATGAAGCTAAATAAGATAGGTTATCATTTGGCATGGAAATGCTAATGGCTCTGCAGAGG
>NW_005054316.1:5754042-5795161 GCF_000277835.1 Geospiza fortis | reverse complement strand
GAGGTAGCACTGAGGACTCCATAGCCACAATCTGCATTTCAGGAGACTTGACTTTGGACTTTCTTCAGGTTAGTTCTGCAGATTGCATGACTAGTGGTGGAGGGAGTACAAGTTCCTGAGTACAACTTTTGGCTTAGTTTCATCCAAAAAAAACCCTGGTTTGTTTGTAGCCAGCAAACCAAAGGGTAAGTGGGGATGACCAGGAAAAGAATTTAAAAAGTGCATGCCTAATGCCAGCACTTTAATGTTAATGGAGGTGAGCCATTTACAGCCAATGTATGATTTTGCAACATAATCACTACGGCTGTAAAACTTGGTGCTCCCAGGTGGAAGAGCTGAAGTTCCCAGATGAGAATCTTTATCTATTCAACTAAACTGATTCTATGCCCATTTTGTCTCAAGATAACCTTCCCAAACCTTTCTGAAAATGGATATTATAGAAGCAAGAGCATTCCATCAGAATCATATAGGCTTTGTTCGCACGTTACTGAAAACTGTGACTGGGGAAGAAAGAAGACAAGCTAATACTGAAGAGACTTTTAACAGTCTCTTCTATCACTCAAGAGAAAACCATTTCATTTCTTGCATTATGTTCCTATTAGAGTCTCACTCTTCACACACATTAAATGGACATTCTCATCTCTCTTCTTTCCCATGTTAAAGATTCCCAAGAGATAAGCAACACATTTTAATTTTAAGATTAGTAGATGAAAAAACAAATAATGTGCTAGACAACAAAGACAATCTTCCTCTCAGAAACAAAGCCTTTCCAACTTCTAGCTTAAGGCTTGTTAACATGAACCTAATGCATCACCTGCAGTTATTATAAGCAACATGCACACATGTCTTCATGAGCTGAAGGAATTAACTGTTCAGTGTCTTCCTCCTTTATTTCCAGCCTATTATAAACTAATATGCTTTTGCTAAAGCTTTGAAAGCACCATCTCATAAAAACCTTTTACAACTTTCAAATACGTTTTTTTGAGCACAGATTCTTATACCATCTCTTTGTTTCCCATAGAAAGACTTCGGATGGAGAAAGAAACATCTTTATTTGTTACATTTTGACCTTCTTTTACAGCAAAAGGGTCTCCTTGTGAAATTCTACCTACCTTCATTCAAAGTTGAAATGGTGATATAATTCTGAAAAAGCAGGACATTTTAAAATTTCAAGTCCATTAATAATAAACATGGCAAAAGAAGATATGATTTTATATTTTGAAGATCCTGAAGGACATGATGATCAGAAATATAAGTGTAAACAATTCTTTGCTATATGTATTAACTAATGATCCATAATGCTAAAATTTTATTTACTAGTAAGAAAGAATTGAAAACTTGTTTACTTATATACCATAACTGTGTTTTGTTTCAGGTCATTAGTAGAGAAAATGTTAAAAAAAAAGAATAACCTAGAAAAAGTAATACAGCATTAACCATATTCTAAAGTAATACAGTCAATCCACACTAAACTATATAACTGATTAAATAATGTATATCAGAATTTATCTTCTGAATCAGGAAAAAAGGTACAAAATAAAACATAAGGCTAAAACTTTATTTAGTTGCAAATAAACACATCCTAGTGACAACCTATAATTTTCAATTTTTCTGTAGACAAAAAACTAAAAACTATAAATGAAAACCAAAACCGTAGCAGTTCATTTACATCAAAGTTCTTGCTTGCAGACTTCATCTGTGATTAAAACTGGCAGTTTATATAGCATTTATTTTAACAGAAATGCCTTGCCATTACTGGAACCCTACCTTTGTCTAAGACAGCTCTTTTCATAGTGTTGTGTACCTCATTCCGAAGACTGGCAGACTCCTGCACAGCTCCATCCTACTTGCTCAGACAGTTACACCTCTCATCCAGTCTTGACTGCCCCTTGATTACAGCAAACCTTCTTCTTACTCATAACCAGGAGGAAATCTGTGGTGAAGATTATTGTCTTTGACCATATTGTTCCTCCTGGCATCTTATTGGCTTTGTTGCTTTTATCTTTGTAAGCTTCATTTTTTTATCTCACTGTCAGTCTGATTTTGCCCATGGTACAGTTTCCCATTTACTTGAGACAGGTTTTCAGTTCCTACCTGACCAGCCCATTATATCAGCTTTTGACAGTGACAAGCCAAGTTTGAAGCAGATGCTTTTCATTGCTTTTCCTCTGCTGACCCTCAAGCTTTGTGAATACTCACTGACTATCTTCCCTCAAACTCCCCTCTACTGTGGCGCCAAAGCTGATGATATTTAGCCTGCCACTATTGTGCTTTTTATCCTGGTCTGGTGTCCTCTTGTTTTCCAGTGCCTAATCATAGTGTTCTTTCTTTTACTGCAAGTACATTGGAAAATTCTTGTGGTTTTCTGCATCTATGTAAGATGCTATAATAAATGTCTGGTATATACAGTAACACTGTAGTAATACAAATAACTAATAACTGCAACAGGGGCTTGATCTTGAGCAGTGACAGAGATGGTCTGATGTCTGTAAATGACTACAGATAAAATTATGTTGTAATTGTACCTCCCTAACATGATTCTGCTTGAACATGGACCCTTGGTCTTCATGCCTGCTCTTTCTTTTGCCAAAACAAGGAGGCATCTGAATCAGTTCAGACCCATTTATTTGTTCAAACCAATCCCCCAGATACCTCAGTACCAGTTGCAGCACACTTTTATTGCTGTTGTTTTTCTTAATTTAGACATCTGTTCATCAAGAACTGACCTTTTAACAAAAGGTCTCTGAAACACATCAGATAGGAATATCTTTTATCCACTGCTACCTTGGTGGAAATATCTGCTGTAAAAGCAACTTGCTTATGAATTACATCTTTAACAGGAAAGCAAATGTTAGTATCTCATTAAGCATTTGGATCAATGATATGTTTATATTTAGAATAAATTTTCCAAATGCCAGATTTTCAACAAACCTCACTTTCAAACCAGATTTTCTTGTTTCCAGAAATTGTGATTGGGGCCAGACTCTTAACAAAGCTCTGTTCTCATGCAAACACCTAAATGATGGTCAGATTTACAAAGTACTCAATATACAACAGATCTTGTGAGGACTCGTCAAATCTGAAAGACTTTCAGAGAGAAGCCAGTGTGTCACATGCACTAGAAAATCAGATTACTTATTTTGCAAAGTGGGACCTTTTGCAAATTCTGGATCAAATGAACCTCTGAAAATGCTGGGCATACTTTCAGAGGATAGGTTGTAAAACACAACAATTTTTTCTTTACTTCTGTGAACTTCTAAGGAACAGAAGGCTTTTCTACCTGAGGATTTTGTCCTACAGCACTGGTATTTTTGTTTGTACAGCTTGAACGGTGTCATGGATCTACCTCAGAGAAAAGCAGCAGTGCTGCAGCACCAGTGCATGATCTCCATCAACTGCAAAGCACTCTCCTCCTGGAGGATGAACACAACACATTGGAGAAACACTAAGTAAAATGAAAGTTGGAAATGTATGTTTGTTGTCTTCTGCAGGATGACGCCCTGCACAACGAAACTCTGTAAAGAATTTTGCAGATCATGAGTTTCCTTTCCAGACTATGCAGAGAGCTGTGTTTTGATTAATCAAAATCCAGGAAGCTGTCAGTCAGGAACATGGGACACAGGACAAGACAAGGTGTCTTTTGTCACTTTTTTGGACTCATTGATTGTGTTGACGCAGGTGGTCAACTCAGACAAATCCTTTCATAAACTTCAGATTTAACCAGCTCCATTTTTTGTTCCTCCTTAATAAAATTCTGTTCAAGAAAAGACCCATTCTAATTGTTAGAAAGCTTCCTTTAATTTCCACTCTAACTGTATTTCAAGGCACTGTTTGTTCCTTTCTACCTGTGCCAGCATTGTCCTTTAGCCATGCTCACTCCTGGCTGTTTACCAACTTGCAACATTCATCTAATGCACTCAGGCTCTCTCGGGCTCTGTTTTGCTACACTGAACCAGGACAACTGTCTCACAATGCTGTTTGCAGCTCTCTCTGCAGTTTTGAATTCATCTTTCTTGAAGATGGATAAGCAGATCTGCACATCTGCAGACTTCTAGATCTTACTGACTCCATAATTTCAACATCACCAAGTGCAAGAGGCCTTATAACAGAGACAGGGTAGAAAACAGGAGAGGGGAGAAAAGGACACGTGTAACATCTCACCTAAAGCAACCACATTCAGGTATTTTGCATTAGTTTCAACATAAAAAAGGTTTAAAAAAAACCCCTGACTATCCTTCTACATTTTTAGCTGCTCAATCTTTGTGTAAGAAGTAAGCTGCTAAAAAAAAGATAAAGCCTAAGACATTTCCAGCTGATCTGTGAGAATCCTGGAAGGTGGAAGGCATGTAGGCTTCTACATTCTCTTATACTTTCTGTAAAGATATACACAAATAATTGAATAGTTAGTTCCTAACAAAAATGTGGACAATCTTAATTCTGAAGCCACACTAGGATATGTTTCCTATAAAAGAAAAAAACTGAAACAAACAAACCAGCTTTACAAGTCAGGAGCTTTCTTCAGGCACACAGTTTTTTGGGTGAAAGCCTGGGCCTCTCTCATCACTCTACCAGCATGAGCCAGCCCTGCTGACCTAGTGACAGGCTCTGGCCAAACACAGCTTTATCTAGAGTAGCTTTCCTTTTAAGAATACTTGGATTCAGCCTCATTTACATAGTTCAGGTGATGAATCTAAGATATACTATTCTTAGAAGAACTGGTTTTACCCAGCAAATAGCTCAGCTGGAGTGAGAGATTCTTAGGGAGTCAGGCAAAAAAGCCCACACCCTTTTATGTATGCTGCTCATATCAATGATCTACAGAACTCGGGAGTGTTGGAAGCCAGCTAGGCACACAAGAGGGATGAAAGTCTGCCTAGTTTCTCACAGTGACTGGTTTGCAGGTTTAATCTTCTGAGACAAAGCAGGCTCTTGTCTGAGACCCTGGAAGATGAGGGTTACTACCTTACATTTAAACAGGTTTTGTTCTGCTTTGGGGAAATAAAGAAAAGATCTCTGAGAATAGGAACCTAGAAAATTAGACTTTGAAGAACCTTCCTTGGTAGACAAACTAAAGCATTAGAGAGTAACTATGCATAGTCGTAAGACCAGATTTTGTGCCTCCAACCTTCTTTCCTTTGGTTACCCATAAGAGAAGATTAAATTTAATGGCAGATTTAAGGAGAGCAGACAAAATATAGAGGAAAGAACCTATAAACCCAACATACTAAGGCCTGGAACCTTTTCCAGCTCTCATATGAGACTTAGCCTCTTGGGGAAAAAATACACACATGTAGCCCAACAACTCATTTGGAAACAGGACTAAAAACTGTTCCCTTTACTCATGCTTACTTCAGACATGAGGAAACCTGAGAAGATCAATCTCTTATAAATGGCCCAGGAACATTCCAGAAGCTTATGCCCCATATCATCCACAGCACCTGTAACAGAGCTCTGGCTTTCTGCAATGCAATTATTTATCAAAGCAGCACCTAACACAGCCTGACTGATGGTATGGAAAACAGAACTTCTTAATGTTTTTTCCAGGCAGTATCTTGCTGATGGCTACTGAGCCTTTCACTTCTTCAAGCCCAAGCTAACTATGAAATCTGGAACCATCTGCAAGAATCATTAAAAGATTTAGCTTGCTCTGACAAAAATGACAAAGACCGAAGTTCACAAACTGAACTCAGATACAAATAAGGGGTTCTCTTGTCCACCTCTGTTCCGGAGACGTCTTGGGAGGGTTGAAAGGAGCAAAGCATCTCTGACACAGTACCTGGAGGCTTCACCATGTGCAGCATGCATGCTGCATCACCCTCCTATGTCCTGATATCCAGGGAGGCAAACAGTGACAATTCTGACACCTATTCTACTGATGTGGCTTTTGATCTTGTCCAACACTGCTATAGGGGGCAGGAGGCAGAGAGACTCCTTGGATCCCCTTTGCAATGCTCAGACCCCACCTGGAACGTGGAGCTCTGGGCACTGCTGCGGATCCTGCAGCCCAGTGCAATGGCTCAGGAGCCCAGGCACAGTGGGAGATTTCAGTCTGCTGCCCAGACACCCAGGGTGTTCTCTGACATTGCTGCCTGTCCACTTGCTGCTCTGTATCCCTTGCAAGGCTCACAGATAAAATAACTATAGTTTAGCTCTTTATTTTCTGCAAAAGATGCTAGTGACTTTCCTTAGTCAAAACAATAGAATTCAGAAGTCAACCCAGTGCAAGCACAACATGAATAAATGATCTCAGAAAAAGATTTATCTGATTTTTCAATAGCAAGGCTTTATCCATCAATTAGCTGCTTTATGTTAAACTGTCACTTGTTTCTTATCATCCTGCCATAAAGGAGAAACTTTCTTTTAAACACCCTGCTTGTATGACTGTCATAATTACTACAAAGAGTAATAGTTATACTATTAAATCGCCCAGGAGAATTTTTCACCACATATAAAAGGCACCTGTGAGCTGATAGGCAGCAGATGGGTACACACCTTATGGAACTGCCTGGCAGCAAGGGGAACAGCTTTCAGGGGCTGTCTTCTTCACTTGCTTCTGCTTTACTCATTTTTATATGCATGGCTGAGCCTACTGTTTGCCCTGTGGATACTGTATTTCCATAACTCATGCTGAAAAAAATTTCCTCCTTTAACTTGTTTTAACTCCTAATATATTCCACATTCTACAACCTGTTGCTGCCAGCTCTCACCATACTATCACAGTGTGCCTGTACCGTGTGCTCTTTTTAAGCTTCTGGCTGCTGCAGCCATCACGTTTATATGAGAAGGCCATTTTCAAGACCCAGTTGAACAAGAGGGCAAATAAAGACCACCACCACACCACTTCTTAAGAGCATTTTAGAATAACCTTATAACTTTACTGGTTGAGATGCATTTTTTGGCAAACTTTGGTTCAGTGGGAGTTGGAAATGCAGCACAACACCACGCTACTAAGCAGGAGGAATTAATCCTGTCTTTGGGTCTTACAAATGTGGCAGGTGTACACATCTTCCTTCAAGATTTACACCTGAGTTCATGACTTTAGAAGCCTCACATTAGCCTCGCTGAAGATGAACTTCCTGCAGCCATTACTCCTGACTGTCAGCTAGTGTTCAATCCACCTATCTCAGTTCTCATGAGGGAGAGCTGTGATCTGAAGCACCAGCACATTTTTTGGTCTTAGCAGAAGAGTATTCCTGCTTCAGCTCTGATTTTGGTGCTCAGTGAGTATTAGCAAACCACTCTGCAGCTGTTGATTCCTCGCTCTGCCAGTGGGTGTGGGTGTAATGCAAATCTGCTGCATCTGCCATAAAAAAATCACCCAGGATTAACCTGTCAGGTGAGATGCTGTGGGCCTTACTCTTCCACTGAGTTCAGCAGCCTGGCTCACCGTCTTGCCTAGTGTGCTACAAATAAAGAATAACTGAAGTATGTTCACAATGACTGTGGGGTGGCTTGTACTGGGTTTACACAGTGTGGGGAGAGTATTCTCTGCAATAAATCTACCTTCTTTTGTTTCAGGGGACTCAAGATGTTAACTCATAGGAGAACTTCATGTTTAGGTGAAGGAGGAAAGTATACTTTCAGGGGTTTGCATCTTCTGGATGCTCATATTGAGATTCAGTGAAGCCCAGAATACCAATTTTAATTTTTTGTTTTTCTTCTCCTTCCTCCATATATTCTTAATTTTCTGAGAAGGACTGGAGTGATAGCTATACTTTCTTTTTGTACTGAATCTACTCCTGTAATCATTTTTAACTTCTCCCCATAAGGTCAAAACAATATAGAGAGTGCAGAGTCTAATAAGATGTTGAAATAGATATTGGACCTGCTTCACTGGAGTTCTACATTCTGCAAAGTCAGCTAGAAGGGATTTCAACATGGGTAGAAATGTCTACTTCTAAAATAATAAACTGTACCTTAGGAAAACTTCCAAGTCCTGACAGTTCCAAAACGCTGTATTTAGTGATGCGCAAAATAATAAGTGGTCTGATCTAACCCCAAAGTTAAAGGGTTAGGACCATTTAAAATTAGTTTTCCATGGCTTTTATAACTCTTTTCCCCTGACCCAATACACATCTGGTTCTAGTTGGCACCAAAATAAGGAAGTATTTAAATGTCATGACAAAGGCTAATCTTGTATTTCTGCCTTGTTGGGAGACAGGAAGTACTAGAAATCTCATAAGATTCTCCTTGCACATCTATCCACTTTTTAAATAGTCAAGTGATTTACGTAGCTCTGAGAAGAATTCAAATTTTTCTTTTAGCTGAACTGACCCTCTCAACCTCCAGAGGATCATTCATCACTAGGTAGAATTTAATAGAAGACATTGGAAAGGTTGTTCTGTCCTGCCTCCATGACTTCAGCCAGCCATGAAGGTCTTGATCTTTTGTATCTTTGCTCTTTCTGCCAGGAAAATCCAATAAATGAAATACTATTTAAGAACACTTTTAAACAGGGGAAAGAAGTGGTGCATTATTCAAGATGGTAGAGAAAGAAAATAAAATTGGTTCAAATCCTGTGATACCACAGTAATCTTTACATTTCCTTATGAGTCAAACTCAGGTAGATCTGAGTAAAGGTAGCAAAATTAAGATGGGCACTGGGACTGCTAAATATTTACCAGTATATACTACAATTAATCTATAGAAAACCCTATAAAGTACATTTTCCATAAATGGCCTAGTTTCTGTTTGCAGTAGTGACACAGCCCCTTGAAGGTTCGTGAAGTGCTGGACTGCAAGTGTTTAAGATTCCAAGAAAACCAATTGGAATGAGTTGCAGAACTTGCTTTCAAAATGATAGATGGTTTTCAAGTGACTTAAACACTTTTGAACATTCAACCCATGAGCCACTTCTACAATGATGCTGCAAGGTGATGCATATGTACTCAGTGTGTTCTTTCATAAGAGGAAAACCTGACACCAAAGCTTGGCCATGGCTACAAGGAAAGGCTCAGTGAATTTAGAAACTGAACCTCCCTGCATGCACTGTGATGTTCAGATCATGCTTCTCTTTATTACCTTACCACATGCACAGGAAAAGGCATGCCTACCAGTGAGGGAATAGTGGTGTTTCACAAGTCTTATCTTCTCAGCAGGTTCTGCTGGCATCCTTGTGGCAGGACAGAACTCACAGCATGTATAGGTGCTAGTGGAAGAACACGTTAATATTTGAAGTAGGCAAAAAACAATCTGTGAAGAATACATTAATTTACCTTTCTGATCTTCTTTTTTTCCTTCTGACGCTGATGCTTTCTCTGATAAAGTGCCATTATTTTCACTGGCTTTTACCACATTTTCTTCCCGTATGGTTTCTTCACCAATGGCTACCGTGTGTCCATTTGAAGTTTCAAAATTTACTGTTACATCACCATCTGAAATGAAAATTAAAGAGTCATTGCCCAGTTTAACTACCTACTTAGCACCTACTTACAACACACAGCATCCCTCTGCTTTCAAGCTTCTGTGGAAGAAAAGCAGAAAGACTTACTGAAATGTGAAACATCAGGCTGTAGATCTGCTCTGGAAAGTAAGTCTGTAAAGAAACTCTACAGGCTTTCATGTTCTTTGGGTAGACACCTCTGCAGTAAGTAGGCTTGGAAGTCCATGCTGGTTTCCTCCTTCATGTCTGTTCATGAGCATCCTGTTCTCTTATCCCTGCAGCTTGGTTTACACAGCAAAGAAATGTGTGCATGGACCACAACAAAGCTGTAACATATTCCAGCATGTTCCAAAAATGGACAACGGGGGACCAGAGTTGCAGAACTACTGTGGTGCACTCCCAGCATGTAAATAAGCCAGGAATTTGGACAGAAGTTCTCAGAATGCATGTGCCCATTTACTTCATAAAAATATCCCACAAAGACATCATCCAGTCTGAAGAACCAAGATGAAGTCTTCCTGTATCACACATCATATAATAATTAAATTCTGCAAGCCAAATTCTTCATCAGCTTTGATGATATTTTACTCACTTATCCAGACCAGCTCAGCTTCAGAGTTTTTCTGATTCTGAATAAAACCTATTTCCCTATTTGTCTCTGTATTGCTGAAAAGTGCTATGCTTGCTGGCTTACAGCTTTCTCTGTTCCATGCACTTTAAAATTGCTGCTGATTTTCTTCTCTGGTTATTTCTTTCTGCAGGAATCTCTTGCTGTCAATACAGAAAGTAAGCAAATCTACATGGCATCTCTTCTGATGCCTCCCATTGATTCTTCACTAACTGTGGCAATTCCACTTCTCTTCCTTGCTGTGTGTTATCAGACCTGGATGTTTGGCACTTCCCTGGTTTCTACACAATTATGCAGCCTCTGTCCTACCACCTTGGGTGCCCCCACTCAGGTGATTGTTTCATTGCCTTCTGCACTCTAACATCAGCTTGATTTGTAAAAATGAGTTCTGCCTTCCTAACTTTGTCTAATTTACTACAGCTGACACTTGCACTTACCTTAACTGCAACATTCAGTTTCTTCAGCTTCTCTCTTCCAGGGCTTCTGAAATCCGCTCTTTCCTCTCCGCCTCCACATACGACACTGCCACCTCGTATTCACGTCTTGCTTCTGCAAACACCTCCTGCCTCCAAGTGGCACTTGCCACTTTCCACTTCATTCTTCTTCACTCCATGTGAAACGCTGTCACTTCTTCACATTTCTTACCTCTCACTTTTCAAGTCTCCGTGTAATTTCCTCTTTTAGCTTTCATCCTCATAGCCATTCCTTCTAACTACCTTCACACTCCTCAACTGTCTTTCCTACCTCTATTTTTAGCACCTTCAAACTAACGCCACATTCTTCCAAAATGTCATTAAAAATTACGATTTTCATCAAGCATGAAGCACAATGTGATGAAGATAACATAGACCAGATTGATATGAGAGGAAGAAGAAAAATTGTTCATACTTATATCCTTTTCTCATTTTGCTCAATCCCTGTAAGGAACTCAAAGTCCCATTCCCTTTAAGAATGGAAGAGAGGGTCAAGGACACTGATGACCAAAGTATTCATAATTTTATCACAAGCTATAGTATTTATGTTCAGACTGTAACCAACCTGAGAAGTTACCACATTTCATTAACTGTTCCCACTGTAATTACAATTTACAACCTTCAAAGGACAAGGTCACACAGGTCCCCAGTAAAGCACATGGCAAAACCCACAACAAAGCCACAGATGGACAAACTGAGGTATGAAGAGTTTACAAGTCTTGTTTTAAGACAATGACAGTAGCAGAGACAAGTGCAGAAGCCAGCTATGCTGAATGTCATAGTCTGATAATTAGCCAAACTCTGTATGGACAAGGGACGTCACACATCAACAAACAGACCCTTTACTGCTGAGTATCTATGGGTATGATACAACCCATACACACTGATACTTTACTGACTCTTCAGATCACACAGAAAAATACAATTTCCAGGAGAAAATGATTTTTGTAAAATGTGGAGTTCTTAGACTCCTTGATAAAATGACAAATGGTTTAATTTAAGCTACAGAAAATTATTTTACTCACTTGACTCTTATTTAATCTATATTTATAAAGGATGAAGAATATTAGAGAGAATATCACTAGAAACATAATTGGATGTAGCACAGAGGTATCTATCTTGGCTTACTTATGCTTTTCAAAATGTAAATTCTGGCTAATGCCAGATACTAAACCTTAGAGCATTTTGAAACAAGTGATTTCTTGCCCACTGTTTTATGCTGGCACCATTTGCGATTGTGGCCTGTGTGATAGTGGTTGGATCCATATGATCGCAGCATTGATACTTGTTGATACCTGAAATGCATTATATTGATTTTTCTGGGTTCCAAAGCCCCTAAGTTTTCAGCCAAAATTTCTTATTTCATACTCTAGTGGCTTTAGACAGCAGATCTTGACTCAAAAATAGATTTATTATTAATTAGAAAAAAATTCTGGCAAACAATAGGCAGAAGCCACAGAAGTCACATTATTTACAAGGAGCATTAAAATATTTCAGGATATGACCAGAGGTCAGCTGGGGCACCTATGGCAGAAGCAGTTACAGAGCACAAATCCCTTGACTTCAGTTGTCAGCTGGCCCAAATTACCTCTCACACTTCTCAGTTGGTCTCCTCATACCTATTTATACTACATGGGAACAATGCAACAGTGGCTTTATCATACGTGTTTAGTGCTTAGTAGCTAAATTCTAGTTAATGTGTTATCACCTTGCTCAGGCATTTCCTTCAGCACTCCCCTTCTTATCAGCTCCTCTCTGCTTTGTCTTGTCGAAATCTTCCTTTCCAACACTAAAGAAAAAGCACAGTTAAGAATAGATTTATTCTCATACTGCTGATGATTGTGAAAAAAATGTAGAGAACTATTTTTATTTTACAGAAAGAGAACTTGTTTCCTCCAGTTGTGCAGAAGAAGTGGTCTGGGTTTTCTTGGACAGTCTGAAAATATTGCCCAGCAATTTCAGGCACAGGAAGTGGGGACTCATACAATCCAATATCTTCAGCTCAGCAAGAGGCTTCTTTTATGGTTAGTGGAAAAAGGCGCTTTCAGGGTGAAATTGAACTCATCCTAGCATAGGGATTTAACGTGTAAAAGTGCATTTTTCCCACTGACTAGCTGAGTAGCTCAGCTGGAGATATCTTCACCTGCTTTGTACAGGTTTTGAGTAATGACACACAAATCCTGCTCAGAGAAAGCAACTCACAGAGTAGCCCTTGTGACATGCAAGCTGTTTAAAGGGAAAAAAAGAGATGTAAACAGAAACAACCTTTAACAGAAGCCAGAAAGTTGTGTTCTAAAAGGAAGTAACATCCTCATCGATAGATGCTGGTTGACTTTCATGGAAAAAAAATACAGCATCCTGCTTTTAGGTCAAAAAAACCCCAAACAACCTCATAAACAAAAACCCCAAGACTGTGGCACAAAGCATTCTAATTATTATGTTTATTTCCCATGGGAAAAATGCTGAATAGTTTTATAGGGAAGAGCATTTACAAATGTTTGAATAGAATAGCTCCACATTGCATCCCATCCCCAAAATGATGCAGTGATCTGGGAGATTATTGTAATGATCCACAGGACCACGGTGCATAATGTTCACAAAATGTGAGCATCACTTGTAAAGTCCTGAATGCCCTGTTAGGAAAAGGTAGTCTCACAGTCTCCCATCCTCATTCTTTTTACATACAGACGTCAAAATCCATGTGACGTTTGGACCTCAAGCTGAGGGCATGTGGTGAAGTCCAGCTGTGCTGGACTTCATCCTATTAATGCTATGGGATAGGGCTATTTGTCTCATTAACCAATTCAAACACTCTCTAGGGTCAGTCTAATTGCTGTATGCAGAGTGATAATACCTCGTGCAGTGTTTAATCTCACTTGTGCCAGCCCAGCTGCAGTGACTCAGCCATACAAAGGAGTGACAGGCTCCTGGGAAGGCAGGAGAAAGGCAGTTTGACTCTTTGGAGAAAGCTGCCCTTTGTGCCCAGCAAAACACCTTTCCCAGCAGCAGGTGCTCCGCTGCTGATACAACCAGACTGGCTGACCTCAGGTGCCTGAAGGCACCACTGCTTATAGCTTCCCACTCCCCTTCTCCATCAGTGAAGGGGATGGTTGAACAGAATGATAGAATTTGGGTTTCAGCCGGAAGGGAACTTAAACCGTCTCATTCCAACCCCTCTGCCATGGGCAGGGACACCTTCCACTAAGCCAGGCTGCTTAAGGACCCATCCAACCCAGTCTTGAATGCCTATAGCAATGGGACATCCAGAACAACTCTGGGCCACCTGTTCAGCACCTTAGCACCCTCAAAGTAAAGAATTTCTTCCTAACATCTAATCTAAACCCACCCTCTTCCCGTTTAAAGCCATTTCTACTTGTTCTATTGTTACACACTCTTGCAAGAAATCCCTCAGATTCTGTGCTCCCCAAAGTTACAGCATCAGGTTTATTTCTCACACTGCAAAGTTCAGGGATTCAGCAACTCCTCCACACAGGATGCATTTCCCCATTGAAACAGCACCGACTCCTGGCAAAAGAGCTGGAGGGAGTAAACATTAACCAGTCCAGTTCCAGCTACTCATGCCTGTGAGATTAAGAGCTCACAAATGCAAGCATTACTGGCTCAAGAATGTAAGCTGGCATTAAGTCTGTGTCTATATACCCAGGTACTTTGAGGGATCTGTCCATTAAAGGTCAGACCTCTGCAGCATTCAAGTCATATGTGACAGCATAAAGGAGCCCATGAGTGTGGCTGCAGACTCTCAGTACAGCCAGCCTCCTCGGGGAGAGTGTGGTAGCCTGAACTCTGATCAAGTTAGGCTGCCTTGGGTCCCACACATAAACTACTCACAAGCTCTTCCAGTTTCTCCCCCATATTTTTGGAAGCATGTGCCTTGTCACACACATCGGCACAGGAACACACCTTAGGCTTGCAAAGAGTTTTTCATGTAGGGGAGCAGTCCCACAAAGACTGTTTTAAGAGAGATGGGTGGTCATGGAGACTGAGGACTACGTGGGCAGGCATGGATGGAGTGTCTTGGTCTTTCTAGAGAGCAGGTGCACTCACAAGCAGAGTGAAACCTCCTTTGACACGGCCCTAAAGGATGAGCACCATACACATGCACTTTATACTTGTTTTGTTGCCAGCACCCTAAATATTATTTATTATTATTTCAGCATTACAAATATCATTTAATTCCCACTCTTTTTTTTCTCTCTGCTTTCTTTTTACATCTCTTTTCTTGGGGACAGTGAAATGAGCTCATCTCTTACATATCTGTGGGACAATTCAATGCCACCTGAAAACAAAAATGCTTTTTCCATCAAGTTAAGAACATTGGATCAGACCTTCCCCCATCAATGTCTCTCTAGTTTTCAGGATTATATTTTTTTTTCAGTTCTACAACACTGAATTAACAACTGTATTGAATTAATTATCATGGGAAATGAAAATTGTCATTAAAAGGCATGAACCTCTTACACTTCAACTAAAAAACCTCAAAGCATTTCATAAATTACACAGGTTTCATAACAACCCTGAGACATAACTATCTCCGTTTCACATATTAGAAATTTTGTGAACAGATAAGAAGCTTAAGTCCCAGTCCTCCATATTCTAAAATGCTAGCCATGATTGGTGGTTTTATTTAAACTGATTAAGCTCAATTAATTCAGCTTGAAAAGCTAATTTATTTTAAACATTATTGGCCCCATGGAAAAAACATAAAAAATTAAGCTAGTGTTCACTACTAGTACCATATTTCAATTAATAAAAAGAAAAAGGCAGAATCTTAATTTGAATCAAAGAGGCAAAAATATGTCCCCTTGTATAAGAGGAATGAGTAGCCTGTCAACTTAGGAACTTATACTGGGCATTATTTAGTTAGCCTGGACTCATCATAATAATTCATAGTTTATTGCAGATTATACAATATATTTCACATTTACTGTGTAATTTAAAATACAAAAGTATTTTGTACCATCCTGTCACCCAGCACCATCATTCAAACATTTCCTGACTTCTGAACGCTTGACTTTGTAACTCTATCATTTTAGGAGAGCTTACTGAAACATAACAGTAGTCAAAAGTAATTAGCTCAGCAGACTGGTTTGAGATTCTTAAATCTCTGTGCAATTAGGCTGAGTGACCAGCTGATGCTATCAGCACAAATCTTTTCTGCAATATGTGTATATAAGAATGCATGTTTATCTATCCATGTGAATATATATATATATCTCAACATGTCTGTCATATATATGATATATAGATATATATATTTATATATAAAGGTGTCAAAAAAAAAATTCAACAGGAACACCAGCATACTGTTTCTAACTTTAAGCAATGATAAAATGTAAAGAACAATTTCTCTGTCTGTGTACATGTATGTATTGAGATTTTTTACAAAGAGATCAGTCCTGGCTGTGAGAGTAATTGGTTGTGAGTCCTTGCCTACTGAAGAAGGCTGAGGTGAGGCAGGCAGGCAGTCTCCAGTCTCACGATCCAGAAGAATAAAAAAATTCCAGGTAAAAATCCTTCCCCCGCTACAGTCAGCAGCAGAACTTGCCCTGACTTCAGGTGTAACCATCAGAAAGGATGTAAATTTATTGTATTGTATGCAGCCCTCATTTACTCCAGTAAATCTTACTCCCTTCACAATTATTTGCAGTTTTGCCCAATACAAATAATAACAACACTAATAACGGGAACAGTTTACCTCAAAAAGTAGCTTCTTTCTCTCTCTCTCTCTCTCCCCTTCCTCATCCCCACAAAAAAGATTGCTTAGTGATGGTCAGCAGCTGCAAACCTCAGGCAGTCTTAAAACCCATTCTTTTACTCAAAGAGTGCTGTAAGATTCTGGATACTCTCCAGTACTTAGTTTTGTTCTTCTAAGAGAAGCTTGAGAGCATTCCGATTATTAATTTTTCTCTGACCTAGTAAGAGCTAAAATTGCCTTCTGATCCCTCTCTGTGTATACTTTTGCAGTGAAGCTTTGAAGTGGCATCTACTTTGTGCCAAGACACAAACTGCTGTCTTTTCCTTTGCAGCAAAACACTGCAGAGAGAAACCCTTGAGATGATGGCATTTTATGTTTGTTTTTCCTTGATTCTGAAAGCCCTCTAGGCAAAAAGCATACAGCCAGTGCCCAAAGAACAGACTTTCTGAGATAGAGCGTGGAAAACACGTTGCTGAAGGGAAAAATTCCAACCATCATTCCCACACTGGCACAGATATTAACATCTAACATCTAAACATCCCTCCTTTTTTGATGCTTGTGGTATTTGCTGTTTACGAACATCTTCCAGTTGCTCCTAAGACAAAAAGTTCTCCATGGAACATGTCCTGGCAAGTCCATAGCAAGAACCTATTTCAAAAAGCCTATTGAAAACGCACAGAAAGGAGTGAGAGTTCCTTCCAATAGCCCACATTCTGTTTTAGAAGAAACCCTTTCTTCAGCTGCATGTGGATTTATCACACTGAAGCCCTGTTAAGGGAACTGGCAGTAAACGAGGATCATGGTCCTCTCTCCCAAGGTCCCAGGCCAGGAAATGGGCTTCCTGCATGTAAGAGGCAGGCACACAGACAGCCCCCACTTGGTCATGAATATACCTCTGATTGAGTAGTGTGAGGAAGAGGATATCCTGTAGGATTTTTATTTTGAATGGATGTCTTCCCATTTCCTTCTCAAGTTAGATAAGCAAGTTTCTTCTGCCGTGTCACTGAGCAAGCAACAAGGGGCAGCTTGCCACGTCAATGCCTCTTCTTAGTCTGCATTGGTCCTGGGTCTATTTCTTCAAGAAATACAGGGAATACTATTTTTATTCATCCCTGAAATTGCCATCTAAGGCAGGATGAATGCAATTCAAACTACTTCTCAATTCAAGTTCCAGGCTCACATGAAGCACATACACAAACATAAGTGATCCATGAACAGTTTAAAAGCAAATCAGTGTCTTGACGGACCACAACATCATGAACAAGACCAGTGAATTAAATAGAAGTGAGTATCTAAGGAGGCACTTTTGAAAATGTTGACCTTAATTTCTTTGTGCTTAATTTCCTGCTTTTGTAAAAGAAATACTAACACATGCTCTGCCTTGGTATTATAAGAATTGATGTGTCATGCTTGCAAGACTGGATTCAGGTCCTCGGAAGAAAGACAGCACAACATAGAAAATTATATCTTTAATATGAACTTGCCAGATATTAGTTTTTTAAAAAATAATTGAAAAATGATACATGCGTTATTATCTAATGGCATAACAGTTTAACACATGCTAATAGGTTGTGAAAGCTTAGGGAATCTCTGTATACACAGCTTATGAATGGTCATTACTCTGAAGAATTCATTGCATATAAAATCACATACCTGTCCAGGAGAAGCTGCATTAGTCATTCAGGAGTCATTAACTAGAAATAACTTTGCTTTAGCAATATGATAAAAGTACTGGGAAAGCTGAAGGAAATGGGAAGCAATGAAGGAGATATCAGACTGAGGGGATTTTTTTTTATTGCAGTAACAGAAGAAATTGTGGGGGGTTTGTTGCTGGGTATGTGGGAAAATGAAAAAAAAAACAAAACAGAAAAAGGAGAGAAAGAAGGATTTGAAGATCTCAGAAATCTGTTCAAAACTTTAGATGGCATCTGGAGTGATGAAGACACTAGAGAAATTGGCTTGTTTTTCCTTTTTGTGTAGAAAAAAGTTTGTTTTAGAAGTTTTGCTGTCAAACCATAGAGCTCCTTGATGTAACTGTCACGGATTGGTAAGGGTTTAAAACGTCAAGCAGTGTACCTCTAAGAGTTCAGGGGAGCTACTGAAAACACTTCAGGAGACTAGAGTTGGTTTTATTGCCTACAGCCTTGGAGGACAGTAGACAGAGGGCTTGCACGGTGACAATGAATCTAAAGAGCTCACAGAAGCTCACTGGACTCTAATTAGATTCAAGTTTAGGAAACCACAACATCAAGTGTTTGAATCCCAAACCAGAATTTTGGGATTTTTGTAGAGAAAGTTTGGCTGGAGCAGTGACACAAAGACACACACACATATATGCAGGGTGGTATTCAGTTTTCTAAACATGGATGTCTACAGCCACTTCAGATGCCCCAGGGTTTCAGAGCTGTCTGCACAGGGATGACAAATATGATATCAATCCTTCTGGGAGAGCAGCCAGGACACTCCAGAGCATCTCAGGTGGCCCCAAACAACTATGTTTGGCTAACTAAATCCCAGCCTTTAATACCCCTCTTTTTCAGACAGAATATAATTCAATCACAGCATTTGATTTCAGACCTTGTCAGTGGGGAAGTGAAGGGCCACAGCAGCCTCTTGAAGGCAGGGGCTGCAGAGCTGATCCTCGTTCTTCTGCTGGGCATGGCTACATCTGCTTCTCCCCCAGACTTCTGACCCCACAAAGGCAAGGTCTGTTTCATATTCAAGTCACTGACTACCAGGAGGACAGAGAGATTTTCCAATATATTTGAGGACATGTATAGTAAACAAATCAGCTGCGTATTTTAGGGGACAGGTTCAAGACAGAAGCTGAACAAGGTTCAGTTTTTCCTTGCCAAGGACCAAACCATTTTTCTGTATGTCAACTACAGTGCCTAAATAATCCTTGCCATCTAACAAGTTCAAAGAGCTTTTCAATCACCCTGCAAATCCATCACAGTGCTTTCTACTATTTGCCACCAAAGGGCCACAGACATACCTGCTGATGTTTCTCTGAATTTGTCACTGGTCTTCTTCTTCCGCCATTTCCAAGGTTTAAAGATTTTGCCAATGTTGGAGAGTTTGCCCTTCCTCTTGAAGGGGGGAGTTTGGGATCCTGGGGCTGGTCCATCTGAGTTAGCAACTGAAGCCTTGTCCAAACCATCAACTGTATAGAGAAAAGAAATAATAACTGAAGAATGGGAAAAAAAAAAATAGTACCCAATAGCTAAACTCCACCACTACCAGTATTGCAACAGGCTGTGTGTGCATCAACATGGATTTTTCCTGTTCCAGAAGGCAGCCCTGGGCTTCAGTGCTTCTCAGCCCTGCAACTGCAGCTGTCCAGAACTTGCATCTCGTGATGCTCATCTGGTGTATTTGCACAGTCCAGTGGTTTTCTATCACTACAGGAGAATTTCTTCCAACTTATGTTTGGGTGAGTTTTTCCCAATCCTTGGTGAAGTTGAATAACTAGCTATCCTCACACAGAAAACAAAACCCTTGCAACGTGAAAACATAAACTGTTTCTTTTGGGTAAAACTAATCCTTTCTTAAACAAACTCTAAAGATAACTGTTCCGGCAGTGGAATGGGAACAGGTCTGTTGGATATCCCTGGTAATCAGTCCTTCCCAGCACAGCCTGCCATGAGTCAGGCTTCTTACTAACAACGTGTATTTAACAATAAGCTTTTGAACTGGAGCCAAAACTTATAGAAAGATTTCTTTACTGCAAAAACATATTGAATGATATGAAAGCCAACACTTCGCAAACTTTGAGTTTCGTGAACCAATTAAGACTCATCCAACAATGTCCTGTAGCATACAGTTAAACTACCCTGAGAATCTACTATTATTTATTTCTATTGAAGAATTAGCCTTCCATTTGTAGTCCTGCAAACACTTCCAATGTGCTGAATTTTACTCCTATGAGCAATGAAGTAACTGCCATTACTTAAGAGACACAAAATTAATCATGGGCTTAACTGTTTGTGGCATATAGGCTCTGTAATTGCTTTCATTCATCTAAAAATTCTAATTATAACTAATTCGGAACAGAGTTGATGCCACTCTGAACGGTAGTAATGATAATCACAGATCATTAAATCAGAAATGCTATTCAAAGAAAGAAATACCAATGTCCCCATTTTACAGCGGAAAAACATGAGGCACAGAATTGTTAAGTGCTTAATTTTATGTTTGCCAAATAGCTTCCTGAATCCTGGTCCTGTGACCTAGCTGCTAAAAAGATACATATACAGCCACATAATATCATGGTGCAATCTTATTATTCTGTTTCTCAGACAAATGAGATGTAATGAGTCCTATATTTGTCCTAGGCTTTAGATTGATCCAGGATGCTAAAAAAAATAAATAATTTCTGTGAGAAAGCTGATGTAATGCAAAGAGAGTCCAAAAAACTTTATTTCCAATGTTTTGAAATAAAGTAGTGGCAAGAAAGATTCATTGTATAATTTGACTGAAGTCTATGAAAAGTAGTGATAAACTTCCTCACCTGTGTGCCCTGGAGAACGAGGTGAACCTTAGAGAGATTTAAAATGAGACTGCCTTAAGATGAAGCAGCTACCCCCCAGCACACCCTGAGAAGCCAGATGAGAGCTGACAACACCACCAAAGGCAGTGGGCAGTTTTGCAGAGAGGCACAGGGCAGCACAAGGAGCCCTGCACAGGTGCCTTGCCTGAATTTAGGGACTGCACTTCTGTCCAGGCTTACAGGCATTATCTGTGGAGTGCAGTCCCCTATGGAGTGCAGAAGCCTCTGCTGGAAACTGTGGATCTAAGGGAGAATTACACTTATTTGGAGTCTATGAAAAAGACAAGAGAGCAAAATTTATCTCTGCAATTCCAGCTGACATAAGAAGGGATGAGTGCCACAGTTTGCAGCCAGGAAAAGCCAGGTAAGAGGTAAGGAAAACACCACCAGGAGTTGGGTAGTGCAGCACTGGAACAGATCCTGGGAGGATGTGAAGGCTCAGCCAGGCAAACCTCCAAAGCTCCTTCTGGGGCTGACCTCACCTACTGTCAGGAACAGTCCTGCTCCAAGTAACCTCCTGAGTCCCTTCCAGTCAAGATTCCCATGGTGCTATGGGATGCAGAAACACATGGTTTCTCTGTGAAATCAGCAACAATAAATCCAAATACTCAGAAGTGAAGCCATGAAGAAAAGAGACCAGGATGTGTTGGCTGTAGAGTCCCGTCCTGGGGCAGGAGCCAGGCAATATCTCACTGGCAGAAGCAGGGAGATGTCAGCTCGGGGGAGTGAGAGGACACCCACCCTTGAGGCAGCAGGACAAAAGCCATGCTCTTCTCTCCAGTGGCTCAGAAAGGCTGTGCTACTGGTGTGAAGAGCCTGCATCCTGCTGACAGACAGCATGGCCTTGTAAGCACTGGAACACTGATCTTCTCAAAGGCTCCTGAGTCATGGAGTACAGCCCACTGCAGGAGATCACTTTCACAAAAACCTCATCTAGATTTTTTTGCCCTGTGCCTAGCAGCAGAAATGGAGGAGAATTAGGGCTCCAATAGCTCCTCCCAGAGAAATACAGATTTACATTGGTTCTCGTTCTGTCCTCTGCTGAAAACTGGTAACTCCAAAATAATCATATTCATCTTAGCTACATAAATCTGTCTGCTTCAAACTGAGCAAATAGACAAAAATAATGGAAAATGATTCTATTCAGGAAGATTGAAACTTTTGAAAACAGATGTCAACATTAATTCCTTCTGACAATAAAAGGCAAGGATTTGATTTATCTAGTGAGTTCAACAAGTGTTCAAAATTGGGAATTTACTAATCCATGGACTTTGTACCAATGCCCTAATTTGAAATATGTAATTGAAAAGCAGGAATAAGCGTGGCCAGATATCACAGACTAACTTTGGAAATAATCTAAGTTAAAGTAATATGTCTAGAAAAAGGAACTTATTTATATTCAAAAGTGCATATATTATGTGTATACACATATATTCATAAGCTAGCACATTTTATCAATTATTAAATTATCTAGAAAAAAACCCCACAATTTCAGCAAAGACATTTCAGAGCATTTATAGAAAGATCTTTACAAAAGTTATTACTCCTCTTGTTTGAAATACTCCATTAGGAAACTGATGCTTCAGATGCACACGATTTGCTTTACAGGCCATGTACTACTTAAGAATAAAGCAGTGTGTTTTTCACCTCAGAAAACTTATCTACCTTCTGTTAATCATCATAAACATTATACGTATTCACTGAGAGGAAAGGAAACATCTTAGCTCTCTGAGGTTTAGAGGAGCTTGCAGACTTGTGTTACTCTACTATTTGTATATATAGTATCTTGAAGTCCTGCCTTCTTCAAAAACCCAGCGAGTCACTTCATTGTCTTCAATAAACATTATTAATAAGTTTGACACTAGGACTTCTGGCTATAGTACCTGCATAATTTACATGACCATATTCCAGTCCTTTTCCCTAGGTGAAGATTTTCCAGCTGCAGGATCAGCTAGGTGCACAAGGAGGACAAGAAGTGAGGATATGAATCCTACATGTCAATGTCCCACGATGAGGAGATCTTGCTGCAAAGGCCAACAAGGCTCACAGGGACACTGCAAAGCTGAATCATGCCACATGGGCTGTCAATTGGATGAAACGTACAAAAAGGACAGCCTCTCCTCAAGCTTGTGGGCAGCCAGAGAAGATTAGATCAGCCTGTGGATGACCCTGACTTTCCTACAAATGCTTAGAGATGACTGAACATGTCTCATCCCAGGAAGGCTCCTTGCAATAAGCAGTGTTGATCTCTGTAGCTGCTGAGGAAACATTTTACTGCTGTGAATGATCTCCAGAGATGCTGTGTGAGGCAGGTGTGTGAAACCATCACAGTTTTCCCAGGGCATGGTACACTTCAACACTAAGACGTCAGCCCTGGCACATGCTAACGCTTTTTTCAGATAAGAACTTACAATTAACTTTATAAGAGCAAAATGCAACAGAAGAATGACCCACCAGATCATTTCAAGCAAGTCTAATATCAATTATTGTGAGATAAGCAGTGTGTTTCTCCTGGCTCCAGACCCTGTGATCAGAATGCAGCAAGACCATTTTTAAAAAACTTTGACTTAAAGAAATTCATGATCAAAAGAAAAGAGGACTATATTTACGACTTTGGGTGTTCTGTATTTTTTGCTTCTGTATATATTTTCTCTTGGCAGTGAAAATGAAAAGCCAGCAGAAGAACCTAACCTGCACTTCCCTCACCAGCACCTTTCTACACAACTGATCTAATCCAATCCTGCTGGAGTACTGGTATATATTTAAGGGAATCTTTCTCACATCAGGGCTGTTAAGTACAAGAAGGTGCCACCAGAACATCAAGTTCTCTTCCCACTGTGCTGCACCTTTCATGCTGCAATCCCTTCTCTCACCCACATCAACCAAGGCTTACCCACCTGCACTGCAACTCTGCTCTGGATCCCTGTCATACAGCAAGGTTAAGAGTGGCAAGATGAAGGAAAAGTCCTCCTCCTATGGCTGGACAACATAACCAAGAGGGAAAAAGGCACAGGATCAGGTGCCCCACTGATACCATACCAAGGCACTGAGGTAGCACTGGTGCCTAAAACTTTCACTAGCAATAGTTCTCTTGCAGTATTGCGTAGTATCACCACATCACTCTCAAAGCATGTGGGGAAAACCTTTTCATCCTGTCAGAATACAGGTGACTCAGGGTATTGCCTCATCTAACCATGAATGAATTGAGAAATCCAGCAGAAGGTGCCTTGGCCCCAGTTCAGCGTAACCTTACATGTAGATTTAGATACAATTTCTTTGCTTATTAACTACCAGTTAGCTAGTACAGTTTTTTTTTCTCTTCCTCCCACTGCACCCTGCTGCCTTGCAGGGACGTGCTGCAAAAGTCCTCTTGGTTTATTGAGAACTCAAAACCTCTTCCGACAACAATATGATTTTCCATACCACCTTGCCAGAGGGCACAGAGTTGGAAACCATGGTTTTTATGCCAGTAAAATGAACATGTTTTTGCAGCTGCCTATTATCCCCAATTAGCAGTAAGTCATCAACTTACTATAGAATGTAAGTAAGTTGCTTATTCCTCAAGCTTACTGGCAAACTTCAAGACACTGCATGATACGAGGTTTGATGTAGTCATTGAAAATCAGAAGTCATTCTGACACTATAAATGTCATTTTCAATAAGTATCTCAAATTATTATTTTTCCTGACCTGAACCAGATGGAATTTTTTTTTCTTTCTCACACTTTTGTTTTGTGGGTGGTTTTGTTTTATTTTGTTTTTTGTTGTTGGTTTTTCTTAACCTACTTGAAAGGGAAAAAAATGCAGCTAATCCGTGGTGGATAAACTGGTAAATGGGAGAGATATAATCTACCTCCAGGCAGCACAATGAATTGGCATCTGCATGCTTTTGCCTTGCCATACATCTGGAGCTTAACTTTGGAGAAACTCTGTCATGAGCTAATTGCCTTGATTGTGTTTTAATGAAATGAAAGGAAAAAGCTGAAGTTCAAATGTGGGCGGCAGAGTGGTAGTTTCCATATGGAACTGCCAATGTTGCCAAATGTTAATTGGACCTCCTGCGGGCAATCAGCTGAACAGGCTGGGTAGTGGCTACTTCACAGGGAGGCTGGCTGCTGCCCTGGAAGAGCCAGAGGAAATCCCCCTAGGATAACCTCAGCAGGGATGGAGATGATGGCCTGAATACACACAAATGCCTCTGGGGTTGTTGGAATCACACTAGGATCAGCAGTGCCAAAGTCCAGAAAGGGTTTCAAGTCCGAACCTTGCAACTCCCACTGCTTCCACAGGCAAAATGTTACCTTCCTGCAGAAAGTCAAACCTGGCAAGAGTGGAAAGCTCAGCTCAAAAGACCACAATCTGTTCTGCCTGTGATGAGCCCCTACCTAAGCTCTGCAAAAAGCACAGGTACTGCTACACAGGTACTTCAAAGGAAAAGAAGGAAGCCTGTGCTTCCCTGAAAGTCATAGCATGCATGCTCAGGGCTCCACATTCCAAAGAGCTGCATGGCTCAGAGGGATGCTCAGCCACACTGTTCTTTTCTGCAGTGTGCAGAGAAGAAATTTGACCACAGTTCCAAACAATGATGTATTTTTTTTTAGTTCTCACTTTCTTAGCTGTATACCTGGGATTAACTGGCTGAAAAGCTTATTTAGCCATCTGTCTCTTAGGTAGAATGCCCTAGTCCTACAAGACAATGATCCCCAGCAAGCAAGCAGGAGACCTGACCTGGGCTTTCCACTAATTACACAGGAAACAGGACATAAAACAGGGCTAGCTTTAGGGCTTGACATGTGCTTCCTGCATCACTGGGGTAAGTGCAAAAAATGCTGCTTTTTCTTTTCCTGGTCACAATAACCGCCTCAGCTTAAGTACTGTTGCTTGGTTTGTCAGGGTACAGGCTCTCATTATCACAAATTGTCTCTTGCTAGTGCATCCCAAATGCAGATAACACACTTGTAACCTCCAGCTTCAGCATTACTTCACAGTATAGCTTTCACTCCCACGGGGTTAATTCTACAGAGAAGAAAAGCTAAGTTATGATTGCAGGACACTCTGTAGAGACACTAAAAATATCAAAGCAACACAGCCAGTCAGGGCTGCCCAGCATCACTGAACTGCACTTCCCATGCAGGAACTTCATGGTTCAGAGCTCATCCGCTCTATCTACACTGGCATCTGAGCTGGGTGTGCTCTACAGCACATTGAGCACTGCAGTCAGACCTCTACAATCACACCACCTCTCTTCTCAACTGTTTCTTATGTCAAAACACATCAGGGATTATCTTAAGGTCTGGGGAAAAAAAAAGATCTGACCTATGTTTGCAATATGCCCACAAACATGTGTTTGTAAATTAATTATTGACATTTTGGCAACATGCAGTCCTTATTGGAACAGCTACACTACTTCTTCCTCCTCTTCAATAAAATGCTTAACTTCCACACTTGCAGCTTCCTGAAGAAGGAACATGCAAATGCTCAGCCATCCTGTTATACAGGTTTGAAAGCAATCTGGCTGAAAATCTTCTTGCTACCTCCTCTTTCACCCTGGACACAGCTGGCTCCAACCAGAAGGAAAGGGATCATAGGTTTAATGCAGGGTGCTTATTCTTTTTTCTTCAACCCTAATACTTTAGAAAAAAATCAGCAAATTGAAAGTTTCCAGACAGTTACATTTTCCAGATACACAAAACATCATATCAAAGGTCAAAGCAACTCCTCCACAAAAACAGGGGGGAAAAAAATCCAGGCACAATGACATGCGGGAGGATACAAAAAACAAGAACTGAAGTATTGTACATAAAAGAGTAACCTAACTACTTTGAGCAACTGAGCTGCTAATTGAAAATTAATGCTTCTTGTGTCTGAACATAAAGGGATAAATCTCCTTGGACTACAACGGTATATATTTCTATTTATAGTTCAAATATTTTTGGATGATTTTGTAATTTCACCTAAAAGTAAGGTGCATGTACTCATCTTATTAAATTCTGTATTGATATTTTGAAACATCACATCTGAAAACCAGAACTGCAAAACTGGAAATGCTTCTTTACTGACTTTTCTTGGCATAGCCTTATTACGGGGGAGAAATATAACCGTAATAAATTCACAATGAATCTTTTTAGCTGCAGGCAAGAGGTAAATCTCCCCAGCAGATATTGGCTAGAAGTGTGAAAATAAACTGAAGCACCTGTGGCCTCTCTCGTGTGTGGTGATAAAGAGGAATTAAAAGCAACCACTTTTGCAGTACTTAAGAGGTGTGTTATCCCAATGCTGAGATAAAACTGGGTGAGGAGAGTCACAGGGAAGCCTGTGGCCCTGGTTTCCACCACCCCAGTTAGCAGCAATTTACTCTCCATCTGCCCTGAACAGGCCAGGTCAAAAACCTAGCAAAAGAGTAAAAGCATGGCCAAAGTTACTCTGGGCTGTTTGTCTCTCCTCTCCTCTCCCTAAGCAAGCCTGAGGCTGTCACAGGTCTCAGCTGGCTGGCTCCTCTGGAGGTGTACACCATCCCAAAGGAGAAGCTGCAGCATGTTAGGAGATTATTCTGCTAACCCCCCTACTCTGCATCACTGGCTAAAGGACTCACTGCTGATCCCTCCCTGATGCCTTTCAGCCATGCCAGATACACCTGGAAAGACAGAGGCATTTCCCTGCACGTCTCTGGCTGTGTCCCCACTGCAGGCAGAGGCAGCACACAGGTACAGCTTTACAGAGATGCTGCCCACACAAGTGGGCTTCCAGTCATCTCAGCCTGTGTTTCTGCACCAGCACAACAGAAACCTTGGATGAACCACCAGCCAAACCAGTGACCATTTGTAAGGCTGCATGTTATTGTAGGGGGCTAGAATATAAGAAAATAAAGATAGTGTAGAAAGTAATCTTACCCCTAAGGAGTTGCAGCTGGGCCAATTAACAAAGATCAGGAACAGACCTGGCTTTGACAGGCCACAGCTGTAACTGGTGGGAAGAGGAGTGCTATAAAAGAGTGGGGTGGCTGGTTGAGAAGGGAACTGGAGTCAGTTGGCTGCTTTGTGGGAAGAAAAAAAAAAAAAAAAAAAAAGAGCACTCTGAGGAGATGCCCACGAGAAAAACCAAGAAGGTGAAACTTTTGCAATAAGGAGACAACAGCATGGAACCCCTGCAATGAGATGACAACACATTATCACTGCACTGAGAAAAAACAGCATTTTGTCTGGGCTTCTAAAACTGAGTCAGCTCCTACTTCTGAGCTGGAGAATGTACCATTGAGCTGGGACAGGAACAGAACAGGAGTGAAGGGGAGAGAAGTTTGTGAAGAGAGGGAAGACTTCTGCCAGGAGGTGATCACTTGAGCTCACTACCAACAGGTGTGAGAGATGCTCTGATGCCTTCAACACATCCAGTGCTGAAGCAATGACCGCCTGAAGTGCTAACCTCATCAGCTGTTTTCCTCTTCAGCATGAAAAAGGTGGGGAACCCACTCCAACTCATTCTAGACCAGCCAGTGCCCTTGCCAAACACAATTATGTATGAATATTACATGTGGTTTTCCCCTTATTATTACTACCTTTAATCAAATCTTTCACAATTAACATGTTTATATATCTGAAAGCAGGTTTGGTTTTGTGGGCTCCCATCCCAATGCTTCCCCACTCCTAAGTACTATGACAGGGAGTTCCTGATCTATGAATAACAGAACATGAACATACCCAAAACCTTAGGAGCAATTTGATCAGTCATGTAATTAAATGCCTGGGACAGGACAGCCCAGAGCTCACTGTGCTGCTTTTCAAGAGCATCATTTTCTTCTATACTGGCACCACTTCAACACCTTTTTTTCTAGTAGAGGAAACAGCATACTGCACTACTTGTCCACATGTGTGCAAGTCAACCTCAAAGCAAACAGTCTCTTTATGTGACCTTGCTGGCCTCAGAACCCTGCCAGAGAGGTCAAGAACACTTTTAAACCCAACCAACAAATTACTGATTGTTACTCTCATTGCAAATATTTGTACAGGCTTTTAGCTCTGCTGTCTTTGTAGAAAGAACTGTGTTTATTTTTAAATTCAGTTTTTAGCTGCCTTTAAAATGCTCGTCTTTGTTGCTAGATACCAGCTCGAATAAACAATAATAGTGAAACTCCAAAATACTCAGAACAACCTATTAATGACTAAACACAGTCTTAGTCAAAATACTAATTTGCCAACTCTAAAACCACAGCCTGTAAATATCATTCATATCATTCTGTACATATAATATCATAATTCTTAATACAGTCTAAGTTATCTTCTTTGCTATGAGGAAAAGGGAGTTGCCAAGTTGCAGCTGACTTTTATTCTGCATCATGTTTCATTACCCTCTGCATCCCAGGCACACAGCAAACAGCTGTTTTACTCCCTGTAACTTGTTCTTTACTAGGGCCAAGGTGGGGAAAATCAGGCACAAGCTGATATATTTGTCAGCTCAGCTGCCCTTCTCAGCAGAGCATGTTCATGTCCTTGTCACAGGACGAGTCTGTGCAACTGTGATGGGATTCAGTTTTATTTGAAAAACCATTATGGTCCCTTTCCTACACAATCACGAAACAGAAATTCCATCAAGCAAGGTGATGGCACTGTAAATCACTGCAGTAAAACCCAGTGGAATTATATACCGTCTTCATGAAGGTTTGAGGCTGTACTCATACATATTTTTTTACTTCAGTCTTTCTATGGAATCGCTGTTTATGGAAGTGAGGTGCTGGCAATAAAAAAACCTTTAGCTGGAACAAATTACAAATGAGCAAGCTGCTGCCCTGCAGCTCATTGCATAGGGATGCTGGGCTGGAGCCTGCCCTGCTCACAGCTCACCCTGGGTGCACAGGTGCCTGTCACTTGTAAAGGCAGGGCTGGAAAACAGGATCCCACTGCCCTGTGAGAGAGCCAGCAGCACTCTCCTTTTAGATCCAGGCACCTGTCCAGGACTAAGCAGAGCATCAAGCACTCCTGGGAGGGAAAGGGGCTAAAGAAAGGGGCTTGTTGAAGCTTCAGGTGGGGAGATGTCATCTTGTTGTCAGAGAAGGCACTGAGAACATGCTTTGCTCTCCCAGCAGATTCTTCCCTTAGGGGAAAACAACTGCTCTATAAGAGCATCATCATCATCAAGAATACATAATTGATACCTTCATTTCCCCACTTGGCTGTTCCTGATGTATTTGGGGCCTCCACTCTCTGTTAATAATGAATGACTGCATTATCACAGTGCTTAAAGAGGGCTGGCCATAGATCAGAACCTCTTTGCTTAAAGAGCAGTATGGACAAACACCAGAAAGACTATTCTTGTTTCAGCTCCAAGTATAAAATGAGAGACAATAGCCTGAACAACAGATTTCTGATTTTCATTGACACCTGCTCAGCTGTTGCATTTAAAAAAAAATTAGCTATCCACAAGCCCCTATGAGTTTGTTTGCCAGCATGTCCCTCTCTTTCTCATTCAGACATTGGCATTTTAAGCAATCATAAAATACATCTTTGCTGTCTGTAGGCTAAAACCTAATGCCAACTTCAACTTTTATATGCCAGCTTGAACTGAACTGCTTTAGCTGGAGTTGGATGAGGACCCCTTGAGCCAGAAAGCAAGCACCAACAGAAAAAACACCAGACCCCATCTCCTCCCCACCAGTGCTTTCCAGCACTATACTACCCCATGGCCTAATATTCATTCAGTACTTAACTTCAGCACACAGAGCTTCAAAGGGCACCAGAGGAAATGCCTGTTTGTCTGTCAGGGACACCTGAGCCCACCCAGCTACTCCACCATGCATCAATACATGGCTGTGCAGGAAAACCTTTCATTTTTCTAGGTGGAATTAGGAGTTAGCAGTCATCATAGCCCAATGAAACATTCTAAGCCTTCCAATTACCATTAAGATGCATTCAGACTGATTGTGAATCAGATAATATATTGATTTTTTTTACTTTGTACAAAACCCAATATAAACAAGAAGAATAATTTAGCCTATTTTAGTGAGATTAATGTGGACAAAGGTCACTCCAAAATGTATGGAATGACATGCTTCACTGTATTTTGTATTTTCTTTAGGACTGTCTTTAAACCTTTAAACAATTTAGCTTTCATTAAAAAAATATTTTTATTTTTCCTTATTTATTTAGAGGTAAACCAGGCTACATGACCCTTGAGTACTTACAACCAGAATACAAAACACTGACATGAATTACTTAAAAACCCAAATGAAACACAAGCTGTTCTCACAATTATCAAGTTTCTCTAGTTTTATGATTACGAGTGCCATGACCTTGTTGATACAGATGAATTGAGCACAAAAGCTTTACTATTTAGCCATGTGCTTCAGAGTGCCATAATAAGAACTTGATTGAAATGAAAGACGTGGTACAAAAAACCTGAATATGACTGTTGAGCCCTGGACCTATTGCCAGCAACTCCAAGCAGCACTGGAAATTCCAAATCCTTGCAAATAAAGTATGTACAGCATCAGTCTTCACCAAATTCATCTTTGGCATTATTTAAACCCTATAAAGCTTTCTTTTTTAAACTACTACCCTGGAGAGGGAACAGCGTGTGCCAGAGTGCTCGCCTGTTTCCATCAGTCCCTGGGAAAGCAAGCTGTTTCTCAGGAAAGCCCACAGGAATACTTCAGAAATTCCTGCTTGCAACTTCTGCCTGACCCGACTGTTTCTCATTCTGGGCTTTCTGCAACTCACCCAGCAGCTGATGCACCCAGGAAGGGAAAGAAAGGGCTAATTATCAGCTTGGTTAACAATGAATCAACACATGGCCAAAGTGTCCCACAAAGGAAGGAGCAATCACTGTTTCCACTGGTGGTGCTTCCACTTCCACAGGGTCTCTCTGAGGGATTGCCCAGAGGTGAGCAGCCCACCCTAGCAGGCAGGGCTTGCTTAGGTTTCTGCTCTTCCCAGCCAGCAGACCCCAAAATAACATCACTGCAGGGATCCAAGGAGGGAAAGGAAAGCAAAGATCCCACAGGTGATGGATGATCTTTTCCCCATGCCCAGGGGGCACAGAGGGAACTTTGCAGAGCTCTGGAATGGCAAGCAGGAGTCAAACCCAGTCCTGAGCCCCTGTGCAAGGCACAATGTCTTCACAGCCACTCCCCAGCATTACTTGCACCGTGTGCTTTGGAACCTGTTGAGCTCCAGCCTCAACTGAAGGAGCAGAGGGCCCTCCTGCAATCCCTGGAAATTTACCTCCCTCAGGAAATAACTCCCAAAAAATTCTATGCCATACTGAAAAAAAACTGCCCTGTAACTCCATCTCCAGTGAAAAATGCTTTGTATAAGAACAGATTTTGAAATAGAAAGGTTAATAACTATTCTTTAAAAGAGCACCTTCAAGTAGCTTACAAATAAATGATGGCAACTCTGTTGAGCTTAGCAAGAGGCTGTGACATTTTGGAAATGAAAAGAAGTGATAAAGAGTTCAGTCATTTTGCTTGCCTTGAAAAAGGTTTACAATTTCCCTTAAGCCTCCCTCCCACTCTTGCTAACATTCAAGTACTTGGCACATATTCACACACATAGTCAACATTTTTAGAACCTGTACTCACTTTTCACCCTAGCTGGATGCCGAACTTTGGGAGAGAGTGGTAATTTTAACACCAGGAGAGACCCAAAAAAGTGACTGGTGCATTACACCATGCAACTCCTTGCTGTGGGCAAGCGTTTGTTTCACATGCTGTGCTCACAAGAGCTATGGTAGATCAGAGAAAAACCTGGAATTGTGATGAAACATTTATAAGCCACGATAAGCAAACCAGAAGATTTCTGTATCTAGTAGAAAATTTTCTGTATATCAATACAAATGAAGAATACAAGGAATATAGGTAAGCACAGCAGCACAGTCTGACTCAGGTTGAAAAAAGTGCTAGAAAAGCACCACTAACCTTCACTGAATATTTTCTTGTTGTAGAAGGAATGAAATTAAACTAAATCAAGTGTTAACTGGCTCTTTTTTTTTTTTTCTTTTTTTAAATTCCTGTATAGGATCACGAATAACATGCTAAACTGGAAAGCACAGAAATGCAAGATTTGTCCCACTCAGAAGCTTTTTGACAAACATTATGACATTTTATGCATTTGTGAATAGTGGTCACTGAGAATCAGTTCCATAAGTATTCAGTGCATAAATAAATAAAGTATATTTAAATTTCACTTAAACCAGAAGACTTTGGTTTCATTTTTGTGAACATGCATATGGCCCATACAACAGGGCTGCACACAGCCTTGCATTTGAAAGGCTGCCTTTAGTTTTTGGCCAGATGTCAGCACAGGAGGAGCAGCCTGGCCAAGCATCCAGCCAGTGACCCACATAAATCAGCCCTTGCCAAATCAGCTCAGCAATGCTGGAGCAGCCAGCTAAAGACAAGGGTCCATGGATTGTGTCAAGATACCAGGGAAAACATGATCCTATTTCAGGTAACACCTGCTCTGAGGAGGATGAAAAACTTTCAGATGTGTCCCCAAAGCTTCCAATCCAAAGAGCTCCATCACCAACATCGCCTTCCCACTTCAGTCAGCCTCTCTGCTAACTTTAAACTTCTGTCTTCTAAACCATGTGGGAATCAAAGGTTTGAGTGGACTTTTAATTATCTTTCATGCCAACAAAGACTTTTAGAGTATAATTGAATTTTGTGGGAAGTTTAGCTTTGAGAAAAGTTAAGAAGAAAAAAGAAATGAATAACAAGAAAAAAATAGAAAGATTACTACAGCACACACATTTTCTTCACACTCAGAGCTAGACAAAACACTGTATTTGCCCAATTTGCTCACGTGCTACTAATACTGCACATTTTTATGCAATAAAAAGGGCAGCCTACAGGCTGGGAATGCCCCTTGGATGGAGTGTGGAGCTCACAGGGATGCACAGTTCCCTTCCCCAGCAGTGGCAGCACTCCAGGCTCAGCACCTGCTCCCCAGGGAGGCAACTGAGCACAGAAAAGCACAAACACAAAACATGAAGTGATTCCTGTTATTCACACAGAGGGAAGTGCCTCGTTTCTAAATACTCTGGAATCCATGGCTCTGCATGCTGGCTTTTAGAAAGGACCTTTGACTCCATATCTTTTATATAATATTTTAATAAAGCCATCAATTTCACAACTAAAACAAGCCAGAGTGTAAAGCCAGGGCTAAATGTGCTAGAATATTGCCCTTGATGTGCTTTGGTCAAGCTGTTGAATGTAATCTCAATTTTATATGAAGTCACAGTACTTGTCTGGGGTGCATCTGGATGTTGTTTTTATAAGTACAAAACTCTTCTGGCAGGAAGAGGTGAGTAATTGGTGAAAATACTGCAAGGACTATAACTAAAAAACATGTAGGTTTTGTGCAAGGAAAAGTTCTCATCACTAATTTCACAGACATGCAGTTTAATGCAAGGGGCTCTTTTTCCAGTCAAATACAGACACAGTGAAGGAAATGCAGGGCTGGATCCACAAAATTGAAGGATCCAATTTACTTCTTACAGCACCTACTCAGAACTGGGGAGGCTCAGAGCAAATCCCTGCTATTGAAGGGACTCCTAACCTACCACATGTCCTAAATCTGCCTTATTCTACTACTGGGGAGCTCTGGGGAGCACTGCTCTATCTCTCACCTTCTCTCATGTACCCTTCCTACAACCACAAACAATTGCTAGCACCAGACCTCTGGCTTCTGTATTTTCATGGACACAACAAATATTTTGAAAAATCGTCAGTTCTCTTGAAAACTGTGCTATGGATATTAACAGCAAAATATAACATCAATCCTAGTCTGATGGTAAACACTTCAGTGAGTGTATGTGACTCCACATATGTGCACCACTCAGTGAGACTTCACTCATAATTCCTGGGTTAGAAGAAAAATGCTCCTGCCCATGTGTCAGAAGAAGAGCCATCAATATGGTACCAGCAATAAATGCATTGAGATAAACTAATGGTTGTCTTTCTCACCTAACTGCTGACAGACTAAAGAGAGCTACTGGAAGCTCTAATAAAAGACTTCTACTTCACTACCCATCTCCTTGAAGTGTCATCTCTTGCACCACCTCAGCATTATCCCAGTTTCCCTCCCTTCTCTCTCACCTCAAACACAGTCCTTGTTTTTCTCACCCCACAAGAAGAACATTTTTTGTCTCAAAACTTTTGCAACCACTCCATACATTAAAAAATAAACTTAAAAAAAAAAGGCACCAAAAATGGTAGGTGAAAAGACTGAATTATAAGGAAATATACACAGTAAGACAAAATAAACCTCTCTACATTTGCAAGTTTTCCCGGAATTGGCATCTGGACATGTAAGTAATCACTTAAACCAGAAAGAATTGGCTTCATGCTGATATTTTTTTATGGGATTGAAGTGCTTGCCATTTGTTTTTAGGAAATGGTTAATTTAATTAGCAGCATCTGTTCCTCCTTTACTCTCCACTCAGTCTTACGTGGAATTTTCTGCACAAACAAGAAAAAATCTAAACTTAAAGCAAGCAACCTCTGGGCTCTTATAGACAGAGGATGTATCAACTCTTAGGGGGTTAAGAAAAACTTGTCTGTGCCACCAGACACCTCCCTGCTGACATGGTCTCACTCCTGCCCTGCTGCTATATACAGGCCCTCAGGGAAAAAAAAACAGGTTGCCAAATATGCTAACCAGTAGCATTCTCACCCAGGGACTGTCAGGGTGTAATGATGTTATCTGCTAAACCACAGGCAGGCAGGGGCTGAGGAGCCTGCTCCCCTGCAAAAGCTGAAGAAAGAATTAACCACAGCAGTGGGATAATTCACTAGCTGTCTTCAGCTGATTCCCTGATCACTGTGAACTCACCTAACAAAGGATTTCATTTAGCAATGATGTTTTGTTCATCTCACCTTCTGCTGGTGTTTCTTGCAGTGTTTCTCTTCTGTGGTTGAGGAAACCCTGAGTGCAATGTAGGATGAGCTACAGAGAGAGAGATGTTTTCTCTACAAGCAGACCCCTAAGGACAGCTGGTGGAAAGGTAAAACCACCAAAATCCATAGCATGACTTCAACCATTTGTTGAATCACTTACATCCATGGTCTATGACTGTCAGGTCTGACATGATCCATCTGCAGCTGTGTGTGGGGTGGGGGGGGGGGAAACAACATTTAATTATCACACAAAACCCATCTTCAGGACTGAATAATACTCATGGAAGATTTCAGAGCTGGGCAACATGAACCCTTCCAGATCATGCCAGGGTGATTTTCTGTGGCCTTTATTCTTACGTGCTATCAGATCTTGCTGATTTTGCACTGAAGCAGCTGGGAAAGGCTTGAACCTTAACAGGGTTGAGCTGCAGCCACTGCCAAAGTAAAAGCTGGTCTGTGCAACAGAGACAGTGTGCAATGACAGACATCAAATGTTGTGTGTCCAGCTCCTACTAACTAGAGAAACCTGCAAAGTCCCAACCTTTTGTTAATGGTTTAAAATGTATTGAAAATAATGCTTAGCTTTTGTAAACTTTCTAGTGGCCTAAACCTGTATTCTCAAGGGTTCTCATCATTTATGGGTGTCAGCTAGAAAGATACATTCTTCTTCCTCTTTTTCTTTTTAAAAATACATCATCCTTGAGATTCAATAGTGACATTAAATGCTTTTTTTCCTTCAACACATTTTTTGCTATGCACTTCAAACTAAGCTACAGAGTTTCCAGGTGCATTAAATGTTTCAGAAACACCTTGTTCATCTTGCTGGATCTGGCTAAAACATGTTCTCCTCCTCTTCTCCCTCCCTTGCCTCCGGTAGCAATGGGAAAATTAAATCAGCCGGAGGAGAAGTGCAGGGGGGAGTTAAGAGAGAGGTGTTGCTGTAAGTGTCCAAGATTTTTTTTTCAGTTTCAGGTTTCTGAGAATTCCCCTAGGCTTTTCCAACACAAACTTTCTTCCTCTTTTCAGAATCATGTTCTCTCTGTAACATGACACAGTTACATGACAATGCTGCCCAACAAAAAGCTTTTAAAGCAGAGTGACAGGTAATTTCTGCAATGCTTTGTAGTTAGTATCTCTTTCTTTTTCTTGCTGGCTCATGTCTTGCTACTCTCCTATTACTTTCTCCTCCAACTAAAGTATATACTATTTCTGCTTGGTCTTTGTCCAGCTCTCCAGAAACTGGCTTTGTCCCCAGTCTTAGTTGTCTATTAACTGTTCATTCCCTTGCACAGACACAGCCTCTCCTGCGTCTCACTTATTTCTTCCATACTCTACTTCTATGTGTCAAAAGCAGCATTATTGAAGCAGGAATAAACAACAGCATTGTTTTTCAAAGAAATCAAATCTAGTCTGCTCTCATAAGAGTCAGATCAGCCTTCCAAAACTTTCCTTCAGGAATTTAAGCACAGGAACTACCCTGCAATTACTGCAATTGTTTTAAACCTTGTATGGATTTTTAGCTCTACTTATTAATACCAATATTCTCCTTTTTTTATCAATCACTTGAACACTTCATGAGAATAGGAGAATCATGCATGGCGGTAAAATGTGTAAGGCAGGAAAACCACTACACCCTTCTCTGTATCAACAAAAAAGAGGCCAGATTTGCAGTGCACTAGAACACTGCTTCACATTTTCAGAACAAGAATATTCTTAGCATCTGTGCCAAAACCAACATTTCCTTCCCCTCAGAAATGCAATAAATCTGTAAAACTCCAAGAAACAAACCAGTAACCTCCAGACACATTGAATGAATTTACAGGGAAGGAAATGCACAGCCAGTTCTGAATTATTAACAATGAAATAAATTATAACACATTTTAAATGCATAATTTAAATACATGTAATTTCTTGGCAATGAACTGTTTGGGTTTTTTTTCTTCTCATAAAGACAGATAGCATCTAAGAATTATTTCCCACCAGCTTAGGGGGACTTTAAGTTGTAACGTGACTCAAATTACTTGATTGTATCCCACTAAATCTCTTTCATAAGCATGCAATGGAAGTGTCATTTCTTTGTTGATTCATCCAGGATCTTGGGGGGAAAAAAGGGAGGGAAAAGAAGCCCCCAGAGATTAGCTTTCAGTCTGGGTGACTTTATGTTGCTTGTTGTGACATAAATGCTTTGGATAAATTTATCTCTGGGGGTTATAAGCAAGGAGAGCAATTGGGAGAGGAGTCACAAACTGGATCCTCTCTTACTACCCACATCACACCATATTTTTAAGTCAGGATACTGCTGCTGAGTGAAATTCACTTGTTTGGTGCCTAAGCACTAGAATTCCTTCAACAGTAGAGGTGAAAGATGTACAAGCCATGCTGAGGCTTTCCATGGGCTCAGGGGCAAACACTGCCTAGGAACATGTATCCTGGGCACCTCATTCCCTACAGGAACTGCAGCTGGGGCTCTTCCATGAGCTCCTGTTGCTCCAGACATCCTCCCAACAGTATTTACACTGGGATACACCAGCGGAGGATGCAGTTGGCTGAGGAGGCAGACATGGACACTGGCACATGGCGCTGGCTTTGCAGCCCTTGGTTTGAGAGGGAAGATCACTGCTGCACCCAACTGCAGCAGGCTGAGCTGAATGCAAAGCCTGGCTCTTGGAATTACAGAATGCTTGGGGTTGGAAGGGACTTAGAGATTATATAGTTCAAACCCCTCTGCCACAGGCAGGGAAGCTTCCACATCCTGGCTTCCAGGCTCCCATTGTAGTAGTTTGTTTCTTCAACACAACATCCTCCTCCCTGACAGGCTGCCCTCCCCTGAGGTTTCCTGGGCATTCAGACTAAATTTCACTCATGACAAATGTTATTTGATCTGACTACCAAACAGAAATTGGGATCCAAATCGCTTTCCTTCTGTCGCCTTGCTCTACAGCCATGCAGGCAGAAGGGCACAAAGAGCCAGCCCTGTCTTCCTCCTCAGCAGAAAGGGTCAAGTGAAACAGCAACAATCATTTAAGTGTGCATCAAGTGTTGCAAGCCCCAGAAATAAAACCAGTGGTGACAAATCCCCAGGCAAGAGTTCACTTTCCGAGCTGAAAGAAAATTTTCTTTTATTTTCAGCAATGAAGAAAAGCTCTTAAGCTTGAAAAAGAGTCCCCATGTGTCTCTAAGTCTTGTCAGCAATGTTTTAAGATGAAAGTGTAAATTACGATAGCAGTGAAAACATCAAATTTCATCATATATCACAGTTACTAACTGTGCAAATCCCTTAATTGGCTAAAATCAATAAATATTAGAGATTTTCTGTACTTTTTTGCAAATTATCTCTAGATCATAAACTACATGATCTGTTTGCATAGACCATGCAATAGCTCAGGCTCTAAAGCCCAACCCGCATCTAAGGCCTCTGCACCATTCTTGGGCTTTTGCTGGGCAGCACATTAAAACGTTCAGATTCAGAAAATACAAAAAGTATTAAATAATGCTGAAATGACTATGATGCATCTACCTGATGAGGATTTGCTAACAGTTTGGGCAGATGGTCAGAGTGAAGATATTTTAAAACACTAATAAAAAAAAGCACATTCTCAGGGGTGAGGAATGCAGGCTGATCTTTGGGAATAGAATTGGTTTTGCTCACACAGTTTCAAATGTTAGGACAGTGGCATCACAGCCTAACTCTGCTAGGCAAAACATCATTCTAATTCATATGAAATCAATGCAGGAATCAGAGAAGAAAAAGGCAAGACAGCCTTTACCTTTTCATATGAAACTTCATTTTCACAAAGCTGTCATTGACACAGATTTGGTATTAACCCTCTGATGATCTGTCATTCTCATTCTACTGACATGCAACCTGACAGCATACCCTATACTTCCATCCAGTGATGGAGCAGCCACAGAGATCCTCATTTCTTCCTATCTTTTCCCCACTTGCACTGATTATCACAGTTGTACAAAGCAGAAAGAGAACAAAAAAGCAAATAAAACTTTCCCTCTGGACAGAGACTTTACTTCTGAGTGTCCATAAACCAAGTCAGGGACAGAAGAAATTCATATTCCTTTGCAGCGACCTTGTATCAAGCCTTGCAAGAAACTCAAGTCTTAAATCAATTTCCTAATAATGAGTTGTCATAAGATTAACAGAGTGATTTCAAGGTCTCTGCTGATTGCTAGTCCAAACTACTATGTGGACTACAAAAAGGCAAGGTTAAATTGATTCACATATCACAATATTTAAACTCAGGAAAAAACCTCCAAATCCAGAAGAGAGGACACCCCACCCATGTGATTCTGATCAAACAGAGTGAGAAGAAAAAACAGTCCGTATCCTGCATCACCTGGACATCCATGGTGATCTTCCTATCTAGTTCCTACTGAACCATTTCATAAGACACTACAGGAAACGGCACACTCCAGACCACACCGTGGTTTTACACTTGCCCAAAAATACACTTGACAGTGCAGAGCTTGTAGAGTTCATGGACGGGGGTGGGGGGATGTGTCACTCTTTGATTTGGCTTTGGGGCATGAAAAAACTAACAAAAAGCACCCTCATGATCTGGCTACTTTCCCTGTCCATGGCTCATAGTCACACTTTTTCCTGGCTCAGAAGGGGTCCCAGCAACCCACCTCACTCTCTGGGATCTGCTGGGGGCAAAATAGACCAGAGCTACCACTGGCTGTTATTAATTTTATCATCACCAGCTAACTACTTCCTTTCTTTTTTCCTAAGCCTAGCACTGGTCCTACTCAAAAGTCAATCCTTTCATATCAGAAAAAGAACACGATCAGGAACCTGCCTTGTGCCAGCTAGAGAAGACAATGCATGGACAGCTCAGAAATTACTCCTCCACATGGGACTGAATGGCAGCTAGTTGGGGTATTTCTGCATATCAGAAATATTTTTCTAGCCACTGTTACAATTTTAATACAATAGGTAGAAATAAGTTCTGGGAGCAGGCTGCTTGCTGAAGTATTTTTAAAAATCCATCAGTGATTGACCCAAGGCACTAAGAGCACTGAGCATTGTTTTAAAACAATTGATTCAGTGAAAAACAAATTCATACCAGCATCGATTCAGAAGTATTTTTCTGCAATGTTACGTTTTTTAAACCTCAAAAAGCATCAGTGTCCAAAGGACAACTTTAAAGAAAAAACATACAAAGAAAGATATAAATGTGTAAGACCTTTCTGTTTCTAATAGGCTGGACTATTTGATATGATGCAAACACTGATGAGGATTTGAGAGCTCTTTGCTTTCCTCCTGGCTATCTTAGGTGCTGTCCTGGTTACTTCTGATAAGTTTTCCCATTTAAACCAAGGAATTAAACAAAAAGGACTGGAAAGCATTTTGAAATCTGTAACAGAAAACACCACCTAAGGATGAGGCCATATGACTCAGGAGAAATTCCTCAGGAGTAAGAAAGCCAAGGAGGAGGATCTAGGAAGGAAGGACAACTGATCCAAGGGGTGG
>NW_005054316.1:5748783-5754019 GCF_000277835.1 Geospiza fortis | reverse complement strand
AAATCCTCCAGGAGCTTCTCATCTGGGGGAAGTATCGGGGTGGTCATCTGAGAAGACAACCCCCACACAAACACAGGCAGCCAGCAAAGGCTCTGCCCCTGCCCGGGAGCCCCTGTTCTCCTCATGGCACATGAGGAAGCTGATGATTAACGCTGTGAACAGGTGATTAGTGGCTACCAAACATCAGCACATGAAGATATCTCAGCCAGCATGCCTGACGTGAAAGGTCACGTACCATGGCAGCTAAACGAGGAGAAATTCTGGTCATGCCTGAAGCAGCCTCAGAGGGAGAAGAGGTGAGACACCAACCTGTTGAGCACTACACCTTTGTTTTCATACACATGTGGTCCCCGTGGCGTGGCTGGTGCCCTGTGTCCTTATGAGACCCGTGTTTTGGCCGTGCCCCAGGGCACAGGCTCAGGCTGCAGCCTCCTCTGCAGCGAGGAATTGCTGCAGCTGAGGAGCCGAGGGGGCACCGCTCTGCTCCGGTGGATCACACAGCGTGCGGCAGCACGGACACTTGGTATTCCATACACATGCTACACTCAAAAGGGTGCACAATTTTTTCTCTATAAATAGTGATTCATTCCACACGCTTACATTCAGACCCTCACCAACAGCTCAAATCAGAATCATGGTGTTGGGAGCATGATGAGACCTATGCTTCCAGCAGTTGCCATTGCTTTTCATATTTCAGCTCAAGAAACACAAGCATCAACTTTTAAAAAGAGATCTTGCAGTTCTCATTAGTAGCAGGCAACTTCATGGCTATCCATTCTGTCTGAAAATATGGGCTTTTTATACCTTTGACCAGGCATCCAAAATATCCACTCAATCAGCCTGAAGTCTAAGGCAGATTACATACTTAATTAACCCAAATTCTGAAGCTGTCACAACTGTAGTCCCATCTGACAACAATGGCAGGGTGAAGAGTTTCCCAAAAATAGCTGAATAGCTTTGGATAGAAATTTAGCACCAAATGAAAACAGTACACCTTTACATTGTACTTAAAACTCTTGCATAACTTACAAAAGCTTAAGAAAAACAGGGAGAAATGAATAGGATTCCCAACATAGTCTTATGAGAGTTCAGCCTCAAAGTCCCTAACCAATTCAAATCTCAGGAAAAAAATAAAGAATATGAGGCTCTCTGCTAAGAATGTCCTTTGTGGCTGTGGACAAGTCATTTAGGGCTTCACATCGAATGAAACTTACCATTTCATCTCAATAGCTCTGCTTTCCACTCTTTCAAGTGCAGCAAAACCTGAAATGACCAGCTGACAGGTGTGTTGGGAGTAGCTCACTGCACCAGTAAGTGCTTTGAAACGCCTTCCTGTAAAGTGCAAGGAGTTTCAAAGTTCTTCCACTTTAGAAAGGAAAAACAGCCAGAGGAGAAAAACCAATTTCCTTTTTAAACCCCTTAAGAATTATTACTCTGAGGGTTTCTGTGCACATTCAGAGTCATAGTGGACTGAGTCAGGATGAGAATTTAGGTCTATGTCTGAGCATCTCCATGTCCAGCTCCTCAGGAACAGGAAGGCTTGCTCCACAACAGTGCCCTCAGTAAGGCTCACAAGCAGCTACTAATGCAGAGCACTACTGGAGTAACAACCTCCACTAGACAAGTCTTGGAATTTCTCCATGGATAACCAATTAGTTTGTTTAGCAGCACCTAGAAGTGCTGAAGCAAATCTTAGTTTTCCATTTCATTTCAGGATTATGACAAGCTCGCCCAGTTTACACAATTACAATTCCTCTGCACAGACACAGGTGAAGCTGCTGTTTCCTCGTCCATGAACAGGAAATCCCATAAAGCCAAGAGAGATGAAAAGCAGCAGTCTGAGAAACATGTTCACTTCTGACCTATGAGAATCATTTCACCGAGTGCCAAGGTCAACAAACAACAGGATCCTACCAGTGACTGCTTTCATCTCATTGGGGGAGCTGGGTGGGAAATGGTTTTCCTGTGCTGTTGAAGTACATTTTCATGCCCTTGAAAAAAACAAAACTGTGTGTCTGAAAAAGGATGAAATGCAAGCCAGACAGTTTGTGCTCTGTTTCTGCAAAACGTATGTGAGGAGAGGAACTCTCCCCCAGCCCAGAGTAGCAGCCCTGCAGATCTCATCCTTGGCACAGCAGGTCAGCACAGGGCTCTGACCCCAGGGAGCACCCTGACCAGTGGGGCAAGAGTTTCCTGGGACTTTCCCTTTGCAACATGTCCTACCCCTTCCCATACCCTCTGCTCGTGCTCCACATTCCAGGCTGAGCTGCCTGACCTATTCCTAGGAACACTAACAAGGTCTGTTTTTACTGGAAATTTCATTCTTGAAAAGGCATCGCTACTCAAGAAACAACAAAAATCTTTTCCCACCTAACTAGTTCTGCTTTGAAATGCTACCTTCCCAATATGCTGATCATGTCTCCACTGTTTGTTTCCCTGTGCTATGGCTGGTACTGAACTATCAAAGAAGAAATCCAAAAGGTGGGGGGAAAAAACACCTAACTGAAAAAAGCGCACAGCTCTGCTGCCCTTCGATAAGCTGTAGATCAGAAAGTAGAAGAGATAGCTTTTGCACACAATGGCTGATAACCTCCAAAAGCACTCAACTCCAGCCAGTAAACAGGGAGAGATCACGTTAATCAAGCCCTGCCAGGCGTGGGAAAATCAGAGAAGAGGAAAGAAAATGAACAAGGATATGTGCTGCTCGTTATCCACATTATCTATACTGTCCATACAGTCTTCCCAAGCTCCTGTTGTGATTGATGTTTGTTCACATTTTCTAATCATGGCAAATAACAAACAAGCTTTAAAAAAACTATCTAAATGACTGGAAAGCTGTAACCTGGGAGAAGGCGCAAAAGCTGCCTACAGACACCAACCAGGCAATCCAAGGCCTGCTTTGCTGCCCATCTACCACTCAGAGTTATGAGAGATGATTAAAGCCCAGATCCTCCTGTCCAAAACACTTCAACAGCCACTCACATGCAGCTGATGGCAAACTCTAGCACGACAGTATGGCTAAAGAAAGTTCCAGTGGAGTATGAAAATCTGAAGTTCTTCCTCTCTTTAAAGGCATGCTAATCCATCTGGTATGAGTCTACATCTGCCCAGTCGAGAAAGACTTTGAATTTTATGATTAGGCCTCAGTCCTGCCCTTAACCCAATGAGGAAGTGGCACTGGGACCTTGATCTGTTAAAGTACTTCAACATATATTCACATTTCCAAGAGTAAAACCTTTAACTTAAAAACCCAGCCCTTCAGGACACTGGCTGAGGTCCATCCTGAGTATTGCATTATGTATTTATTTTATCTCTTCTAAGTCACCTTGTGACTTTCAGGAAAAATCTTTTACTTTAGTTTGCTACATCAAACCATGTTCACTTGACCAGTGTACCCAAGGGCCCCATGGTGATTTAGCAGTGGTGCCCTCCCCTGCACAGAGCCAACAGCCCCTCTGAGCCCTGCAGGGACACAGCAGGGCTCGTGGGGCAGGGTCTGAGCCCTGCAGGCTGGCATGGCTGGAGGAAAAGGGAGCGAACAGGCAAGCAACTCCTCACAGCTGCTTTTGTGTGGCTCACTGGGGATCTGAATGCACTATTGATTCCCTAGCACTAAAACAGATTTGTAGCCCCTGCGTGTGCAGGACAGATATCTCCTTCAACTCTAATCTCTAGCAGCTGTCAAAGACTTAAATGGCTTGGAGCTGCCTGGAACGCCAAAATCAACGAAGATTTTAGGCCTGCTTGCCTAAAGGGCAACCCATGGAACAGGAACCAGTGAAGTCATTCTCCTGCCCTGATCACAGATGGATAGGACCTCCCAAACTTCACAATGGATTAAGAGTCCAGATCATGTCAGTAAAACAGACTAGAGAAAACAAATGAGTACACCCCCAAGAATCCACGCTGCCCAGAAACGCACTTGCCCCTATCATTCCTTGTTGAGGATACACCCTCCCAACAATTTCAAGAGCAATAAAAGTGCAGTGGAATTACTCTGCCAGAAACCTCCCAGAGGCACTGCCACTGTCTCACCACAAACTGCAGTGCTCTTAAAATAAAGATAACTAAATTTTACTTGGCAATGTTGAGGCAGCATCATCATCACTTACATCTTCAGATATCTGTCTCTCACCACTCCTGATCGGAAATTTTCTTTTCAATCAGGAAAGAATTCAACAGTGATTTTTTTTTCTTTCAGGTAAAACTAGAAATTCTGCCCAATTATTGTCCATTATCACCCAGCCAAGCAAAGACAGGCACTACAGTTATCCTTAGTCAAGATACAGGCCCCCCCAAGGCAAAATGCTCTCACAATAGACTTTTGAACTTAAGAGTTTGGTCACTTTTTTGTACAGGAAGTTTAACAAAAAATTTTAACCAGTCCATCTGTTTCCTTACATCTGCTTTCTGATGACTACCTTGAAACAATCCTAACACACTGGCTGCCGGGTGAAACCTTCAACAGGATGGTAACATTTCTTGGAAATGGTCCAATTTTTCTTTCATGCAATGTTTGACAGGTGAGAAAACCATCCAAGGTTTTGACTGGGATGGTGTGAGTAGGAATATAACCAAGTTTGTCTGAAAATTACGCGTTAATACTGAAACTATTCTCTGAAACAGCAATGAAGGAAAAATAAAAGGAGAAAAGAGAAAGTTTGTTGCACTGTCTCCCATTTGACAAAACATTCCCACATTAACAGCAATAAGCAAATTAAGGAAAAAGTTCAGTCTTCAGCATTAAAATCCACAACAGGATTGGTTGGGGTTTTTTTTGTTTGTTTGTTTTTTGGTTTTTGGTTTTTTGGGGGTTTTTGGTTTTTTTGTTTGTTTGTTGATGTAAAGGAAACAGGCGTTGAAGAAAAACAGGCATGCAGGAATTTCGCAGGAAACTTCAAATCTCGCTGAAGTTAATTTAGATTCTACATCCTATTACTGTGGGAAGAGACCCACTCTTCAGTAACTAAAACACACCGGATTATCTTAACAACATTCCCAAGAAGCTCGTACTACCTTCAAAAGTTGCAAACAGACAGAGCGGCTTTACTGGGGAGATGGGAGTGGGGGGATGGAGGTGGCGGGGAAAAGGACCCGAAACAGTTCCACTCACACGCTATTTATTTATTTTCAACAGTCTGCTTACACATAAAATGTCCTGGAGCTAAAAGCAACCAGCTGGGCGGATTACTAGCCGCGCTCCTGGGCGAGGTGCCAGAACTCCTTCCCTTTCCCT
>NW_005054316.1:5710932-5748286 GCF_000277835.1 Geospiza fortis | reverse complement strand
TCCCGCCCCGGCCCCGCGCGGGGCAGCGCCGGGATCGCAGGGGTCTTTGATAAATTTAAAAGTTAAAAATAAAAAAAAATGAAAGGCAGAAAACCTCCCCTTTAGCTACACGGAGTTTCCCCTTTAGCTACTCGGAGTTTGGGAAGGACGGTGCGCAACTGGCGGGGCATCCCGCGCTGCTGGCGTCCCGGTCCCTGCCTCCCCCCGCCCTGCTCCAGAGCCTTAGTCCAGACACGGAGTTATTCCCACCCCTTCTCATCCCCTCTGAAGGTACAGGGGAAACCTGAGACAGCCTCAGGGAGCGATCCCATCGCCCTGCTTGAGGTGCTTTGCTGTCGGGAGCAGTTTTCAGGCTGCGCTGCCGTCACGAGTGGAAAAGGAGTGCCCGAGCGGGGCATGGGATCCTGACCAGGCTCGTTCGGCTGTGGCTGAGCTCTGGAAAAGTGCCCGACGCTCGCCACACACACAGGTACATAATGGAAGACCGGACTACTTTTAGTTTTGGGAGAAAGAAGATAGCCAAAGACAGCGGTATCCAGGCAGCACTCTGCCTTAACAGGTGACAAGAAGGGACAGAATCAATGGGATGAACTTATGAGGAAGATGGGGGAAGACGGACATTGTGCATATAGCTCTAGGGCAAAACGAACAAATTATTAATTTGTCTTCCTTAAAGCATAAGCATCATCCAAGCAGTGATATAAGCTTAATGCTAGAGCAAACAAGTAACTGTTACCAAAAATAAAATAAAAAATAAAAGCCCCCCAAAACTTGAGCACCTAATAGCTATTGCTACACAGAATCTAGAAATAAGCAGGGAGATGCATATATATGACAGGAGGACACCTAAGGCTCACCTGAAGAACGAACATCTATTAGCAAGACATGGTGAAATTACAATTTCCTAGTGGTCTGGAAATCCTAGAGGAAAATCCTAGAAGGGTTGAAGTGATGTCTGGCTAGCTGATCATTGCATGTAGTGGCACTGTGGTGGTGTTTCAAGGATGGAGGCGTGTTAGTGTGGGGCCCATACCAAGGACACAAAAAGAGCACAAGAAGTTGCTGCTGCCTGTGTGGTAGGCAGAAGAACTGTGGTTGTCAGCTAATACATGGAGAATACAACTAATGCTAGCCTTCATGGTTTTTTATAGAAAATAGGTCCTGGTAAACAGCTCTTTTATATCCTCATTTTATATGATTATGCATTAAATTGCCAGAGGCTTGAGTGTAATAGACTTCTGCTAGGTACTTGATTTAGTAAGAGAAAAAAAGTGACTACAGCACAAAATTAATAAAGCACAAACAGATGAAGAGCTAAATGAAAAGCAGATCAACTGTCCAAGCAGCACTAGCATTTAATGAAGATGTTGGTGAGCTGCAGGGAGGCTCTTCAGAGTTTTCATCAGGAATCTAGAGAAATATTTTTTCAAACAGCTTTAAAAAGACTAAATAAATCACCACTGGCAGCAATTTTAGACAGTAAATATTAACAGAGTGATAATGAGAGCAAGGCAGTCACAGAGTTATCTGGATTATTTAACAAACTCAAGTCTTTCAAACAAGTTTTAATAGGGTCAAAATGAGAAAAAAGTCAGACTTGGAGGATGGAACAACACAACCTATATGGCCAAGGAATGTATCTTTGAATACTCCATACAGGAGCTTGGAGAAATTCAACATGAGCTCCTAGTGAGCTAGTGCTGGTGGAAAAGGGATTGATGTGTACATACAGCTGTGCAAGTAGAAAAGGATAGGTAGAAATCCCATTGCCTTGTTGTGCTTTTTGTCAGACAAAAAGTGCTGTCCCATATCCAGTGTTGTTGTCTCTCCTTTAAAAAGATGCTGTGTGATGTGAGAGAGCTGGAAAGAGATCCACAAGATAAGATGGAAATCGCAGAAAGCGGTCTCCAACAAAAGGCGTGGAAAAAGCCGATGCACTTGGGAAACACTGACATGTTGCATTTTAACTCAAGAGTGCCCTTGAAAGGAAAGAACAGCATTGCAACATTCCTGGATGTTCAAGCACTGAAGGAAGGACTCTTTGACCCCCCCAAATCCAGGTTCCATACAAAGCACGGTGTTGAAGACCACCGAGTGGGGCTTATGCAGAGAACCAGGCTGAATTGTGCAGTGGGAGCCAAAGGCAAGGTCGATGGCCTAATGGTCCCTTTGTTAACCCAAGGAAAGGCTTCCAGAAGGGCAGCTTGTTGTATTAGATGACTTCTGTCATTAATTTCTCAGGATTTTTTTTGCATGCAATTTGGCACGTTCATTTTTCTTACCTTGAAAAGTTATTTTTAAAGGGTTTGTTTTGAGAAACTCGAGTTACCTCTTTGGAGTCACTTGTAAACAGGACATAAAACTTTTCCTGTCTGCCTCTGGTGAATCTCATTAATTTTATCAAAGGAAATTGTGTTCCCCTCCTGCGTAAAAGCCCAGTTTACAATGCAAAAGTGTATACCATCTGTCTGCAATGCTTCGCGTGATGTAACGAAGTCCTCAAAGTCAATTCGTGAGCTAAATAAATGAAATTTAATTACCACATCCTTCATGTAACTGAAGTAGTTGCCAATTTATTTTGGTTTAGTTGTTGTGTTTGTTTCTGGTTTTTTCTTCCTAAGTTAACTGATGGTGACAACTTTCTTTTCTGTGAATGGTAAGGGAAACTGGGCTGTTGAAAGATATATTACATTTCTCATATGCAAGGCTATATTTATATAATTGCCTCCATACAGAAGGATTCTAACATCCTACTGACATTCACATGTGAGCCTCCACACAAAATACACACATTTAATATTTGCTTGTCTGTAGACCTTAATTCTGCAGGATGATAGAGGTGTTCTCATCTGTGCATTAGGTTTCTTGCCATGTTGATAGCTGGCATGTAGAACAGTTGAAAGTTTAAGGATATAACAAATTATTCTAGCAGAGATTTAAGATTGCAATTATGTAGAAAGAATACACTTGTATCTGGTATACTTGTTTTTTAGGGTGTAGATGATCCTACGATATCTTAAGCTGTATATTCCACTTTGCTCCTAAACGTCCAAAAGGATTAGACACTCAAACAGACTTCTAAGCATTTTGCAGTATTTTAGTCTTCTGGGGTTTCTGGAAATCCACAATTGCAAGCAAAGCAAAATCAGGCAGGAAAAGATTAAAGAGGGAATTTCAGGATTAAAATGTCCATGATCATTTTATCCAAGGCTATTCTTGTACCGAAGGAAATTTTGCAAAAAGATGCTAAAATATATGTGTCTTCCATCAGGTGGTGAAGCAGCAGTTCAGCTGATGGGTACAAGAGGTGCCAGTAAGTCATGCCAGACTGTTCTGACACAGCAGCATCAATGGGGTTCCTGGAACCTGTGCCCCAGGTAGATTTGGGATCCAATGTGAGTAATAATGTCTGATTGCTACATGCTAGACACACAGAACTCTTCTCTTCTTGCCCAAAGTTACTGTGTTGAGTACTGAACCACCAAAAGGGAAAAAAATCACTTCTTCCTGAATTTCAGAAGTGTTTGTAAAACTAGAATGTCTCACTTGTTGAAATGGCTGGTACGAGATCTCTCCATGGAAGATGATGTAAAATTTCCAAATTTTTCCAAAGTCAGAGTGAGATAATACACACAATAATCTATCTCATATATGAAAGGCTAAATTCCTTCCCCTCAATAAAACATCAAAGACCGGACTATTTCAGTGTGTTTACTACACTGGGATGATGGATGGCAATAGATGACTTCCAACTTGCAGGATGTTGTTGCCTGGTCTTTACAGTTCTGTAGGCTCATGTAAAGAGGCATTTTAGAAAGGTGAAATTGTATTACTATTCTCTCAGTTACCAAGATTAATTTATGGCCCTAAATATAACAGAAGCTATGAGGAGGGTCTATCACATTTAATCCCAGGGTTTGTAATGCAGGACTGGCAAATGTAACAGGCTAAGACTATTTTCCAGGCGCTTATTAAGAAAAACCAAGAGAATGGCATTGAGTCCAGAGCACAGATGATCCAAACAGGTAATTTCTTATGTGTTCCACCCACTCACAACTCCTGCAGAACTGCAGGAGGATGATCAGCACAGTGTCTGGCAGGCTACAGAGCTGAATGATACAACAAACAAGGCAAGGGTCATGGCATGGAGCAAACATGAGCAAGAAGCTGGGTCACCTTTTTAGCCATGGTCACAATAAGGTTTGTAACAACAACACTGAATTTGTACCTGTCTGTAGAGAACCTGCAGTTATTGGGTGAAGAGTTTGAGGAGGGTATCACCACAGTCTCTTTGCTTGAAATATCAGCTGTGGTTGAGCAAAAAGCTAGTTCTGTTTTCTGTGAAATTGAATGCAGTTCTTAAACCGGCACCATCAAAACAAAGTCACAGGCCATATTCATGGATTATACAGGCAGCACATTGGGCATTTAGGCCATTTCCTTGTAATAACCAGAGACTTTTTCAATAGCCCCAAAATGTTCTCTCTTTTGAAAATATTTAAAAATATTTTTATGTGTCCTTTTTTTACTTTTAATGGCTTAGCAGTGCTGTGCCTTCACCAGTGTCACCCACCATTTTCAGTGTCCAAGCGTAAGGAAACAAAAAAGAACTTGAAATCTTCCTTAAAAAAGAGGCTGTTGTTTTTGTGAGTGATCACCAGTCTTCCTGCCACAAAAATCCCCATTGCATACTGTCTACATAGTAGAATGCAAGGCAACTACACAGAACTGAGAGGAGCTTCTGTAGTTCAGTCTCTAAATTTGGAAGCTAAGGTTCAGAACTTTAGATCACAGGAGTTAATATGAAAATACGGGTTATTCTGATCAAAACATACAGCAGAAGTTTTTTGGATGAGATTTGTTTGTTCACATTAAGATTGCACTGGGTGATGGGCAGCAAGGCTGTCACCTATGGAAGATCTGAGGGGCTCAGACTTGTTTAGTATTCAACTCCTGTTTCAATGTCTGTTCTTATTTATCCATACTAGATCTTTGTCATCAGAGGCAGGAAAAACAGCACAGCTGGACAAACCCATTCCTGGTGATTTGGCACAGATGGGTTTTCTTTCTGCTCACAAATTATCTCCAAATAGGTTCTGCACTTGCAAACCTGTTTGCTACTCTAAATTATTCACCACGATGGTTTGCAAGCCAGTTTTTGAACACTGGGAAGCAGGTAAACAATTCATGGCAACAGGAGTTCAATAATTTATCATCCAGGCTGTGTGCTAGGTGCCCTCAGCCATGGGCATCTCTTTGTGCTCTCTGATTCAGGGGTTTTACCTGTGCCTGGAGGAAACTTGCATAAAAACACATCAATATGGTTTTAAATGGTTAGTAATGAATGCTTATAGATCTACTTGTGTGGTTTTATCATCTGATCTGTGGCTTCCTTATGTTGTACCCTTTAACTTGACATTGCTCTTTCCTATATTAAGTAGCTGCTCAGCAAGTTTTTCTAGGAATGACTTCTACAGACTTGAAGAATGCAAGTACGTTTAAAAATCTCCATTGTCATTTTAATAACAGACTGCAGTTTCTGTGGTACTGTACACATTGGACTTTTGAAGTAATTTACATACTGTGTGTGGTTGAAAGGCAGAAAATAGAAAGAAAATGGTCCCAGCACAAATATTTAGTGAGTCGTGAAGAGCAGATCTGCTCCTCTCCTGTGCATAATCGTCAGCTTCAGAAACTGCCCTACACCCCCACTGTGCTTTCTTTCTACATTTCCACTTCTACATGCTTCATCCCCAGCCAGTTCTGTTCCACAATATCTTTCAAAGGTGTTTTCTTTCCCTGACGTTCTTTAAAGGCAAGTTCTAAAAATTTTAATACCTCTGAGATTTTAGACCTTTCCCTCGATCCCACACTTGTTGCTAATGTTTGTTTACTTTGCCTATGAGGATCTGGAGTCAGTTCCCTCGCTTCACTTCATTAAGCCTGGCCTATGCAGGAACCTTCTTTTTCTCACAAACTCAGAGTATTTCATCAATTGTTTGGAGTACTATTATGTTCACATCTATTATTTTAAAAATTATCAGCTGCCTAAAGACTTCTGATATAAGTAGTAGAAGTAGTGTCATGCAGATTTTGGAGAACTACTTGTGTAATATTATGAAAGTGAAAAAAATTAGAGATTAATCAGACCCATCTGACACAAGTGTTGGAGTTTTTAAATTTGAATTTACTGAAAATTAATATGTTATAAGAAATGTGTGCTCTTCAGGATAAGACTCTTGCCTTCTAGAGTCTAAGGGCTAAGGGCTAAGTAGTGTTCCCTTGATGCTGGAAAGAGCTGCCTTCCGTCTTTTTTTAAAGCCTCAAGGGGAGATGGCATAATGGGTCACATGATGTCTCTAAGCCTAAATCAGATATTCCTGAAAAACAGGTGAAGAACTCTCCAGCAAGTGACATGACATATTACCCAAAGTCTGTCAGGTCACACCCTAATACTTAACAATGTAAATTGCCATAAAAAGTGCCACAGTCGTGGTTTAAATTTTAAACCTTGAATTTTCAAAAACTCTTCTACAAGTTTTTGACTGTTAGTTGCAAGAACTCTTGATATTAATGTACTTCATGCATGATCATTTCCTTTGTGCCTCATTCTGGCTCCTGGATCCCAGCACCTCCTGTTGTGTGGCAGCGCTGTGACAGCACAGAACAGAATTTCCTTTCCAGGCAGAAAATAACCATCAGACATTTTCTAATCAACAGTGTGTTTGTCACCAGATTTCAATTTTGTCCAGGGCTCCAGATTTATGATGAAAGACAAAAAAGGACTACATTAGGAATTATAAATAGCATCCTGCCTGTCCTAGTTCAAGCCACTGGGGAAGAAGAGAGCAGTGGCGTAACAATGGCACATTGGAGTGTAGAGTTCCTCAATAGTCGGGTTTCTGCCAGGTTTTCACAGGCTTTAGCTGTGGCTTGAGTTGGTATCAGTAGCTACAATAAACAGAATGAACAGGCCCCTTTACTGATACAAGCTGGCATGTCCCCAGCTGAGAAAATGAAGTAGGGCAGCTAAAGGCAGCTGGAGGCCTATTCTTACTCCAGGTCACCACCTCTCCTCCTCCACCTCTTCTCTCAAGGCCTGTTGCACCTTTCATTGTGTTCACCATAGCAGTGGCACGGTACTGGAGGTCCCTAATTCATCATTCAAGGAAAGGCTCCTACCAGCTGGACCAACTCCCCTTGGCCATTTTGCATTTTTTCTCTCTCCCCTCTGGGTCTAACAGCAGCCCCTGGCTGCTGCTCCTGCAGCACAGCCCAGCTATCCAGGAGAATTCCGGTGCTCTCCAGCCCGTCCAGCTGAGAGAGAGAAGCAGCCATGATACTGATTCAGCTGCACTAACCATTTTCCTTAGAAAAACATAGCTCTCTGCTCTTCAGGGCACGTGTGGTGGTTGCTGGCTGTGGTTTTTCCTCTGTGTTTCCAAGCTCCTTAATGAATCACTGCTTTTTGGCACTGAAGCAAAATAAACACATCATTTTGGATGCCTTTGCCAAACGTATGCACACTTGGAGCAGGTTTTGAATGATAGAAAGCAAAAGGTTTAATGAAATGTGCAGGCTGCGTAGTTAAAGTTTCAAAAGAGCCAGAAAATATGAAACTAAGGGTCACAACACTATCATCAGTCCCCAAGTAGTTTAGATCTTGTGGGTTTTCTGGAACACATGGAGGGGACTTACTAGTAATGTATCCACTACAACTCTCAGTGGGAGAAAGCAGTAATAGAAAGCAGCACAGGGGTGCTGGATCACTCATCAGCATGATGGTTAGATGCCTACCTCTTTCCTTTCCATTTTTCTTTTCTGCTTTTTAACTGGTTCAGTGTAACTACACATAGCACAGCAGAGTTTTGCACTGATGCTTCCTAGCCTATGTGAAGGGGAAAAGACATCCAAAAAAAATTTGGCAGCCGTACTGAATGAAGTTTCTCATTTGCTGAAGCCAGTCATGTGTACATACCTTGTCGTGCACTTTGGCCCCTTCGAACTGCATCAGCCTGCCCGTGATTTCAACAGCATTCATTTGCTCTTGCTGACTTGAGTGAAAATTGAGAAAAAGTTGCAAAAATGTTTGGCACCAGTGTTTTTCTAGCTCCTCTCCATTCAATTAGATTTTAGAATGAATGCAAATATATTGCTGGACTATAATTAGCTCTGAAGGACAGAAGTCCACTGGGGACTGGTTCTTTTCTTTTTAAATGGCCAGCTGTAAAGACACTACCTTGAACAATATCCTGAATGTCAGCAAAGTTTCAAACCTGGACCCATGCCTGATTAACTGCCAAAAATCAGAATCATCTCTGCCTTTGGCAAATCAAAGTCCTTCCCTCTAAAGCTGGTTTACTACAGAAATATCTGGACCAAAATGCAAGTTTCAGCCTTCAGTTCCCCTTCCCTGTATGTTTCTACTACTGTGAAAATGTGGACTTCTTTTTTATCCTACTGGGAAAATGCATTTTTTCCGCTCTCCCATGACTCAAAAACATCTGAAAGATTCTCCCTCCAAGCTGAAGAAAAAGAAGAGGGAAAAACTTCACCTTTTGGCAAAGATACAGATGGAAATTTTTGACTCAAAAGAGGATTTTCAAAATAAAATAAAAGAAGCATGTGAAAACAAGGGGTTATAGTGGAAACTATTTTCATAGCCAGCTCTAAAGTAAGCACTGCTGTTCCAGAGACACATGGTACTGATGCAAACATTGGTTTGAAGCCAAAACCCCATGCATGCTAGTGGAATCCGGAAACACTACAATATTAAATACACCTCAAAATATATGTCAGACATCTCCCCGTGTCTGTTCCACTTATTCTTCACAGCAAGACACCGTGCACTTAATTCATCAGTGGCTGCAGAGCAGCAGAATAAAGAGCTGGTGGTGGACATTCTTTCCTGTACCACACTCACCGAACAGTCTTCTGGAAGACTTTGGGCTTATTATTCCCATTTTGCAAATACTGAGCCAATATCCACTTTCCATCTGCAGCACTTACACAGCACCTATTATTATAGCATGTGAGCAGCTCTTGCTGGTCCTAGGGAAGTGTTATTATCCCCAAGGTACCATTTCCATGTTTCATTTGGGGTGATGGCAGGAATGAGTGTGCTACAAAAGGTGTGAGGGTATCCTGCTCAGCTGCACTCCTCATTGGCAGACTCCTATCTTTCGTCTGCTTCTTTCAGATGCTATAAAGCAGTTGCCCTGGCCCTGGACAGTTTTCTATCTTGGAAAACCCCCTTTGTCTGCTCTGGTGAGACCCCACCTGGATTACTGTGACTCACTCAGCAAAGGGAAGACATGGACCTGTTTGAACAAGTCCAGAAGAGGGCCATGTAGATGATTAGAGGAATGGAGCCCCCTCCTGTGAACACAGGCTGAGAAAGCTGGGGTTATTCAATCTGGAAAAGAGAAAGTTCAGGGACACCTTATAGCACCTTCCAGTACATTAAAGGGTGCCTGCAAAAGAGCTGAGAGGGACTTTTTTTTTTTTTCCCACAGGAGTATGTGGAGATGGGACAAGGGGGGAATGGCTTGAATCTGAAAGGTAGTAGGTTTTGATTCCATATTGGGAAGAAACCCTTCACTGTAAGGGTGGTGAGACACTGGAACAGGTAGCCTGGAGAGCTGGTACATGTCCCATCCCTGGAAATATTTAAGGCTGGACAGAGCTCTGAGCAACCTGATCTAGCTGAAGATGGCCCTGCTCATATGAATTGGACTAAATTATCTTTCAGAGACCCTTTCCAGTCCAACCCATTCCAGGTTATTTTTGCACCTACCATGATTACAGCTGTGGTGCTTGGCCTACATCTTTGCTGATCTGTAAGAAAGCCCACAGCCAGTTGCAAGTGTCCAAAACAAAGGTGTAAAATGAATCTCCTGCTTTTGTGCAGACTGTCTATCAGATTCACATTCTCTGAACAGAGAGAGACAATTCTCTCTCTCAGGTTTTTTCCTGGAGAAGCAGAGAAAACAATGATCAAAACAATTCCTATCTTATTTGCTGCTCCTGTGTTTGTGCACAAGTGGAATGCATTGTGGAAGGTTGTTTACCTGAAGGTATTTGGTAATTGGATTCTGGTGTGAGTGTTTTGTTTTCTTGACCAATCTCTGCAAGTTGTGTCCTGACAGCTGGTCAGGAGACAGTCACGAGATTTGGTTCAGTTGAGTTCTTGTTCAGTTTCAGTTTAGATGTAGTGTAATATAGGGCAATATAGTATAGAATAATATAGTATAAGAAAGTAATTAATTAGCCTTCTGATATCATGGAGTCCTGCTCATCATTCTTCCCACCCGTCAGGCAAAACTGCGCCAATAACTGTCTTTCCTGCATATTTGAGGCATTTGGTCTCAGTTCTTGCCTCTCAATGAAATGCAAATCCTAATTGATATTTTTCCCAGGAGTAGTGCTGGTGGAGCATCCCCCTTTCCACTTGTATTCCCCAGAGGTTTAACAGGGAAGTGATGTCCCCTCGCTGCTGGCTCTGTCATGGTCTGGATGGCTGCAGAGGCAGCAGCACTAGCAGAGCACTGACTGGGGCTGTTTCTTCTCTGCCTCTCTGGCCCCAGCTCCCCACAAAGCTCTTCATAGACAGGATCCACAGGGTTCACAAAGTGCAGCCAGAGGCAAGCGGGTGGGGCTGGCAAAGCTCCCAGGCAGCTCTGCCAGGGATTCCTGGCACCTCTGAAACAGGAATGTGTTCTGTGGGCATTGGCCGTGGTGGCTGGGCCCTGTACTTTGAGCGGCAATGTCAGAAAGGTGTGACTGGTTCAAGGATACCATCAGATCCAATTTCATGCTAACATGCACACTATGCACCTCTCTTCCCTCCCAAGCACTTGTTTGGGGTTTTGTTTTGAACCTTCAGAATCAGCCACTTCCATTGTCCTAATTGGAGGTAGCTGTCTTTGCAGTAGGTTTTACACACCACTTGTTTCTAAAGCCATCCTTGATGGTGGGGAACATATAATCTCTTTTTAACTTCTGTAGGACCAAGTGTGCATGGCTGTGCATAGGAAGGGCTAAGAAGGGTTGGGTTTTGCACGCTTGCCAGTGTGCTGTAGCAGAATTGTGATCTGGTAACCTGCTAGCATCTCCCTGCTGAGGGCTGCTTTCAACGGGGCAGAAAGCCTGGTGAGCTTTGCCTCCAGCTCCTCCTGTATGTGTGGCATTTGGTCTTTGCATGGTGATTGTATAAATCAAGTGTCAATCTGTGACTTTCATTTTGCTATTTAAATCCTTGCATGTCATTCATTGACTTGCTGGTGGCCAGAGGAACCAGCATGCTTTAACCACCCTGCTCCGGGGGTCTTTTTTGTCCTGATTTATTTCGGGTTCATTCAGTTGCAATCCCACACATAAGGAAACTAAAACAATTGTATCAAATAAGTCAGGAGTGGTTCTTGGGAAAAGCGCTTTTACCAAGACTAAACATCAATATTACACATTTTTTCTCACTACTTTTTAATGCAGCAGATTATTAATGCAGCACTTTTAGTCAGTTCAAATGAAAAAAAATCATTAAATTCAGAAACATTAGAGCCAGATGGGCTGCAGGGGCAAAAATGCAGAGACTTTTAAAGCTAATGTAAATGTAATATTATTGTTTTCAGCTACAATCTAATTAAATTGGGCTGACAGAAGAAATGCCCAGGAAGATAGCTTCTCTGTGAGGAAAATCCATTAAAAAAATAGTACATCAGGTGTTTTCATGGTGCTGTGGCTCACTGAATTACATTCCAGTATAGACACAGCAAAGCTGATGTGGGAGAGCCAGTAATAAGACCTTTATGGGTATGTCACCTACTGGGAGAAAAAGGACTTAATTTCACAGTGTTTTTGCAAGTACTTAAGTGTAGAAAACATTAACCCAAGAAGACCCCTTGTGAAAAGAAGAAAATACATATTTCTGAAAACAGGACCTACCTGGGGAGTTCTTGTGGCCTCTTCCACAGTCCCTGGTAGCACTGGGAACCAGACAGCAATGCCAAACTCCCTCTAAAACCTCATGTGGGTGCAGGGCACAGCCCCATGCCATGCAGAAATGCCTTCATGTGCACTGCAGATAGCTTGTACTGGGCTCTCTGCATGGAAGACAAATGCCTTTGGTTGTGGGTTTGACCCACAAAATCCAGCTTGTCATTATTTTCTGTAAAGTCACTTGGAGAACTGTGCTAGCTGGTGATAAAAGAAAAGGTATCCTACATAAGACACCCACAAGAACTCCATTTCTCTTTTTAAACAGTTATCCTTTCCAGAATGCCTGAGACATTTAATTGTATGTTAGCTGTGTGGCACAGTAAATAGCTGTTTCCCCCAAAATCAGTAAGCAAGATTCTGTGTAGTTTCACCTACATAGGTGATGGAGCAGGACGAGGGGCACTCCAAAGCATTCTCAAGCGCAGATCCCACTCAAATTACTAAAATACAACACAAGATGTCTTTAGGGTTTTCCCATGATCCCATTCACTGGAACAACTAAAATACAACACAAGATGTCTTTAGGGTTTTCCCATGAACTGCACAGTAATTATGAACCACAACCTTGACTCACACATGGTGATAAAACCCAGTGCCTGTAAATCTGTGAATGTAGCTGGCAGTCATAAAGTAAATTATGCAGCGCTCAGGTCAATGGTCCCTTCTGTGTTTATTCCTCCTATTTAATGGTCCATTGCTGGAGACAGACTGAGAACTTTCAGAATGTTTTACAATGTTTTTATGCGACCAAGAAGGGTGCCCTGTGCTTTCCATCCCCATTATGCTGACATGTTGAACATAAATCAGAGTGCAGTATGCAGATTAACATTTGAGGAAAGCAAAGAGCACTTTTTGGGGTTTTTAATAATGTATACAGAGAAAAAAATGTCTTCCTTTCTAGAGTAGCCCTTAAGAGAGATCACCTTTTGGTTAAGGGACAAAATAGGGCCACCTTCATTTTGCGCAGCTGAAGTTCACAAAAGCTCAATGGCCCAGTCTGGGGATCCAGGCAGACATCCATTCAATTCAAGACAAAGTGTGGTTAAAATAACATTACATTGTCAGGGGTCAGATCCTTGCAGCTCAAGCTAATAAAAGTCAATTTTTTTAAAGGTATGGAAACTTAACCCTTGTTCAGCACTCAGTACGAACTCCTGGCCTCACAAGGCAGGTTGTGTTTAAGTAAAATAATTCATTAACTGAATGTATTTACAATTATGCATATATCCATGTATAGATACGTGAAACAGATGCAAGTCACTTGCATGTGCTCTCAGGTAAAGAGCCACAAATTTTCCTGTGTGGCCAACATCACTGAAAACCTTCTCAGTGCAGAGACATTTGTGTTAAACCATCCCATTCATCCTACAAAATTTTTAGAAGTCTGAATAGGAGTTCCCTTCCTGCAGTTCAAATTTACGAACTGTAAGAAGTATAGAAAGAAAGACATATTAAAGATGTCTATTTACCAGTCTAATAGGAAAAAAAATCTGCATTTTAAGGTAATTCATTATTAAACTAGTTAATGAAACACTCTAATAAAACTAGTACTGTTATTTAGCTAGTATGGTGCTAGTAACCTATTCAAATCTGGCATTTCCTTATGATAAGATAAATATTAGGTGTTTTATAAATAATTTGGCCCGTCAAATTGACTAATATGAGACAACTGGATCCACAATTTGTGCAATGCATTTTTTGTTTGTATAAGTTGTCTAGCAACATTGGTTAATTGATGGACCATAACATCTTAGTAAGAAAAATCCATACATTTTCTGAAGATTTTTTTAGGCCTGTGTGTTAATTTTTACACTGAACATAATTCGTCTGACTGCAAACTGTTCCAAACAACATAACATTATGTTGCTCTCAGGTTATTGCTTGCTAGAAGCTGACTCAGTTTAAAGGACAAAAGGCAACCCAGAATATGGGGGAGGGTGACCTCCTCCATGGACAGAACATTTCCGTGCACATGTCAGGACCTGCTGCCAACAGCCTGGTGCTGAACTGCCAAACACAGCCACCATTCTGCTCCTCTTTGGTGCTGTTTCACTCAGGTCACTACAATGTATTTCACTGACAATATGTTTTATACCTAATATAATACAAATTTGCAGGTTCAGTAAAGACCTCTAATGCTCAAGCACATGTCCAATGCAGCAGCCACATAGGAGCTCTGAGACTCCTTGTTTTTCCCTGGCAAGGCACCCAATCAGCATTTGTAGCCTCAAATACCATGCAAGGCCCCGGCCGTGTATTTTTCACCACACAAAAATCCTTTCCCCCCATTATAATTGCAATCAAGCCTTCATGAAAGCTCTACTACCTACACCAGGCTATGCATCTTCAGAGAAGAGACGTATCAATATAACTGACAAGTTATAAAATAGCAGAAAAGAAAGCAAACATTGTGTGTCCTTAGATATAAAACCCATTTCTTCCAGGAAGTTTCCAAGTTTCGAGAGTTACAGCAAAGTTCCATGTGCTCCATTTTATCCAGTTCTCTTTCTTGTGCATTTTTGTCGACCCTTAGAAAGCTGGCATGTTTTACCACATTAGAATTCAATGTAAGAAACCTGAACACATGCTCGTGCTTCACTGCTCAGTGGTTATTAGAATAATCTGCAGGAAACACCACAATAGGGCATTGTTTGTGAATGTAAGCAAAAGGTTACAAGGAAAGCCTGTACCCAGAGCTGACTCCTTGACTCCCATTCCCTTTGCTGTGAAGAATGCACATGCTGTGTGTGGTGTCTATCTCCATCACAGTCAGTCTCTTCTGCATCCCAGGAGAGAAGAAGGTACAGCAAGAGCACATTTATCCTGAAAACACGGAGTAGCTGGAACAGTGTGCTCAGTAAGAGGTGACCAGCTATGGCATAAAGCAAACCTCAGGCTCCTCTTCACTGCAATATTTGAGTACCCCACAGTGCCCAACAAACAGATCTGCAACAGGCATAATATAGACATAGCTTCGTGAGAAATTATTTCCTTTAACTGAAATTTGCTTTGATCTCTCAGCTCCACAGTCCTCAACCCCCTCCTTCATTGCTGCCTGGCCACACAGGCATCAGAATGATCTGTACACTGGAGTTTTCCTCCTTGGTAGCTAAACATCCCCCTGGGAGTCCCACCACAGCAATGCCCTGCTAGCACTCACCCTGGTGGAGAAATAGTGCCCAGTCCCTTTTGAAGAGCCCCAGAGAGTCCTGAAGACTCTGCTCGTTGAGGAGCCTTTTCAAGTGACATGGGGCTGTCCAAAAAGGCATGTTTGGGGAAAAAGCTTTTCTTCTCTCCTAGGATCTCCATTCCCAAGAGATGAACTTAGATATCACAGTGCTGGGTAGTGAGGCTGTCTGTCATCTGTGTTACAGGAATCTATTTCCAGCCTAAATCCCACACAACACCAGCATTTAGATGGAAAGACCCTCTCTGTCCATCCATGCAGTAGCTTGGGCAGGACACAGAACAGTTTAGGGGGTGGTTCTTGACTCAATATTGTTTTCCGCTTAAAGGGATTAATTCCTGCTTCTCTGGCTTTCCAGTGACAGAAATAGCCTGATCTTTTTGTTGGTTTAGTACCAGTATTTCAGGACTTTTATCCTACCAGCTGGGATTAGGGGGAAATACTGGTCATGTTTTTCTGCATGGAGAATAAAGTACTGTTAGCATAGTGGCATAGGGCTAGGCTCTTGTTTCTAGTTGTTCTTCCAAAAAAAACCCAAAAACCCCAACAAAACAGCAAACAAAAAACCCCAAACCAAACCAAAACCAAAAAAAACAAGACAAAAAGAAACCCAACAAAACAACAACAACGACAACAAAAGTTCTGCATTTTAAGTAGGTGCAGAGAAGGGCAGATGAGGGCCCTCATCAGCAGGCTGTATTATCATATACGTTGTCTATTTAAGGCAAAATGAACTGCTTGTTATTTTAGGCACTGTGCAGCTTGCAGACACTGCCTGTGTGCTCCAACAACAGCGTTCACCCTCACCACAGCCCACTCTGCTGCTTCCAGCTCTTTCGTCCCTGGAGGCCTCTTCTGGCAGGGGTGCCCTGTGGTGTAGGATTCTTAGCTGCCACACAAAGAATGACATGAAAAACTGAGGATTTAAATGACTTGATTAAAAAAAAATATTTAAGAAAACAACCTCTCTCTGGAGTACACAGCAGAAAGCCACAGCACGTGCACAAAGCAGTGGTATTGACTGGGAAGTGTTGCCTTGCAGTTTGGAGAGCAGCACCAGTGATCTAGAAGTCAGGTTTGGCCAGTGAAACCTTCTTGCTAGGTGTAGCACCCAGGCAGTGTTTAACCATGGTTTCTGTGCAGCTGTGTAAGAGTTCCAGCTACACTGCCAGGCTGACAGCAACACTGAGAAGCAGGGAGGGTGCCTGATTTCAGAGCTGCTGGGATAATGCCAGAATCTGCCCCTCTATTGGTGTGAGTGGATATAAAGGACTGAATTGGTTCTGGCTTACCCCCACCTGCCCCTCTTGTGAGCAGTTCCCACCTGAAAGGAACATGAGTGAATGCTTTGTACAGGATCTCTGGCTGCTGCTGGCTCTGGGGTGATGGGAAAGAATTAAACTTCTTTCATTTAGCACCCTGTGCCCTGAAAAGCAGTACAATGGGGATCATTTCAGCAAGTATTTCTGGTGCTGAGAAGGCAGGACAGACAAGGCTCCTGTGTGCCAGTGCTGCCATTCTGTTGTGTCCAACAGGTGGCAATTAAGGCAGAAGCAGCAAGATCCAGGGGAAACAAAGCCTTTATTAAAACTAGAAGGAGAAATTCTGAGTGTTGATTAGGAACCATCCTGCTGGAGGCTTTTTAACACCTGGGACCCCTCATTTCCAGCCTTCTTAGCAGTCTGTCTGATGTGAGTTGTGCAGTATTGTTTTTTACTTGTGCTACTTACTAGTCACCTTCCTCTTTCAAATTTGAAATAGATTCAGCATCACCAATGACCAATATTTTAATCTTATATAGATACAGACATGTAAAAGTAGATATTTATTATTGTTGCCAACAATATGCCTCTACAGAGAGATTTTTATGATATTTATTCATAAATGGGAACTAAAAGGTCCAAATTGGTATTGTCCAGTAAGACGTCAAGGAAGAATGTGTAGGATTATTACAGTTAGAAAGCTGCAAAGGGATTTTAGGGCTAGGTGCAAAGGAGATTCAGAATTTTAAAAATCTCTTTCACAGTATCTCAGATTGCATTGTTGCAGGGCTTCCTGATCCCTCCTCAGATTTTTGTGTTTCAAGGAAGACATGGGACACCAAAGATTGCTTAGTATCCCAGAAGCAGTCACTCCAGTGCTCCAACTAGAGCAAGACGGCACCTTTCAATGTTGCAAGTACATGTGAGGAGTGTCTCAGCTCTCTGAGACAGAGCTCATCAGCTGCACATGTGCCTCCAGCATAATGTTATTATGCAAGTATTTTTTGCAAATCACTGCCTCTCAACATTGAGCCTCCCAATATGTAACTATGATCTAATTAGTCTTGTCCCTGACTATATGGCCTTTCCTTTGTCCATACTGAATGCATTCGTTTCTTACCTAAATAAAATTTTGTGTTTTCTTGCTGCCAGTGCCAGTGGCACCATACAGCTGGAGCAAAGGACCAGCTCTTGCTGGATGCCTCCTGAATCACACCCGATGAGTGAAAATTCCCAAAATGCACTTGTATTTTGAAACCTGGCATTTGGGCACAGAAGAACCCATTTGATACATAGTACATAGGTTTTGCATTTTAGGTTCTACAAATCAGAACCAAGCCAAGCATCTTCTCATGCAGCAAGATAGATGTATGAAATATTTCCCTCAAACCTGTTTTTCCTCCAACCCATGTTAATTGAAATTATTTGTATTCAATCTCTTAATTCTTTCTGGCTCAGTATCTGTATCATCTGTTTCACATTTTTGCCTGGGACTGATGTCAAACTCACTAGCTAATGCTTATGAGTCTGCCTCATTTACTCTCTTTAAAAATTGTTACAAGGCAAATTAATAATAATTTCTTCAAGAGCATGCAGTTCTCTCACAAGGGAAGACCAGGAGGATACATTGTGAACCTTACCTGGTTCACTTCAGAATGTTCCTGAGCAACTCACTGGCTTCCCAGACCACAAACAGAAGGCCAGAAAGCTGTGCCAGCTCCATCCCTGGGCTACAAAGTAAATGTCAGCTCTGTGCCTTCGTGTGGCCAGCTGTTTGCAGCTCTTTTGCAGCACTCTCCCTACTCACCACTACTACAGACTGACACCTATTGCAGCAGGCTGGGAGCTCCCTGCCTCCCTACCATGCTTGCATCCCTCCTATACACACAGAAAAGATGCACCTAGCCCAGCATTCCATCTCTGAGAGCCTCCAAGCACTGCAAACTCTCTACAGGGCCCAGGCAGTGGCTTCACCCATGCAAGTCAGTCCTGCACATGCTGAGGAGTTTGTGTGCTTGGGAATCATCTTTGTTCCTTTGTGTTGGCAATGTCTCTTGACCTGCATAGAGCACGTGATGCAGCCATCCATAAATATCATGAGAACACAGCTTGTTCTATAAATGAACACATAATGGAATTTGATTTAGTATTATGAAATAGGAGGAAAATATTGGGAGCAAAGGGGAAATGTTCATATGCTTAAGAATGGTAAATGTCTTGGACTAGTCACCTTTGACAGAGCAAAAGCTGAAATAGGTTAGGGGCCACTTCTCAGCTATGGGAAGTCCTTTCACACCTGTGTAAAGGATCTCTAATTTCTCACATTTGGGTCGAGCCAATGTGAACCAGGGAGTTGGCAAGCAGGCAAATCACGGAGCATGTGAAAATTTTCTTTGGTTTTTCCCTTAGCTGAGAAGAAGCCCAGTTTGATACAGGTAAGTGTTGTCTTACAATTTTGTGTCTGTTCCTAGAAACCAAGCTAATATCTCCCCTACTCCCCCTTCCAAATAGTATGAGGCAGCTAGTGGGTGATCCCTGTTGGCAGCAATCTAAATCAGCAATGCATACATTAAACTGACTCAGAAGACTCAGAAAAACCCTGGATTTGAGCACAGCAACCTACTTTCATGGCATCAGTTGCAGAACGGGAGCTCTGGTGCACAGTGCAGAGCAAGATAAAGGGAAGTACAGAACGTAAGCACTCCAAACTCCTCTGCAAAGCCACGGGAAAGCTTTATGGTTGCCAAGCTACTAATATCTTCAAAATACATTTTTTTTCCTTTTTCATTCTGCCCATAATACACTATGACTGTGAAAATGGGGAGAAGAAAAAAAAATATTTAAAAATTAATGAAATGAAATGAAATGAAATAAAATAAAATAAACCCCAGTCATGCAGATTCACACAGAGCATGCAGACCAGCATGAGAATGTGAAAGTGAAGGGGACCACAGTAGCTATGGGGACCAATCCAACACAGTAGCAGGCAATAGGTTCTTTGCTGTGGGAAGCACCACTTTTGCATCCTGTGGACACTTTGTGCTTTCCTGAGAAGCTGCAAAAGGCAAAGGTGTAAAAGGCTGGTGTGGTGTGCCACAAGCAGAGAAAAGGAAAGCCTGAGGTCACACAACTCCACTCCCCTCTACTGGGAAGTTTATTTGTGGTGCTTTTTCAGGCAAGCACTTATCAGCTGTCATGGTGGCAACCCCCTTCTCCATTAGCAGTCTGATCAAATGCATGAGGTTGCACTTATTGCCCTGGGGGAAAAGCTTAAAGGCAGAGCAGAGGAAAAGGAGATCATGGCAAGAGGCAATAATGACACTAAAGTGTAGTTAAATGCTGATCTGGGAAGGATTTTGACTCCTGCCTTCACCTTGCTCACCCTGAGAGGCCTCCTTTGAAATGGATGCACACCCTATCTGCACCAGAAAGATGTTCACAAACTCTTACACTGCTAGAGCCATCTTCTCTACCAGGGGAGAAAAGCTGAATTTGCCTTCAGAATTTCAAATTTTGCTGAAAAAACCCCAAAGAAGTCTAGCTGTGGTTGCAAGCAGTGATGATGGAACTTAGGGCTATCTTGTCCCCAGATTTGCAAGCCATTCCAAAAAGCAGCTAACAGCATTTCTGTCACAACAGGCAATGGGACTGTAGGGAGAAGCAGACTTCAAGGCTTCACTGATGCAAAACCAGCATTACTAGTGCAGTGAAGAAACACTACCCTCAGAAAAGTGTTCTTAAACCATAGCTGCACAAACTGCCCCCTTGGCTTAAGTGGCGTATCACTGGCTTCTTCACCTGCAGTGCAGAGTAAAGCAGGAGGCAGGCCACCACCTGAGAGAGGAAGGGAACCCCACAATCATCCTTCTTATTCCTCCCTGGGAGAAGATAACATCCTGGGAAATAGCACTGGCTCTACTCTTTCTCCTCCAGCAGCTCAAAATAAGACTCTGATGGTGCTGAGCAGTACCTCTACTTTCCCAGTTTTGTACCTCCCTGCTCTTCCTTGCCCTCAGGCTTCCTGAGACACAGTGTAAGAGAATCTACACGACACTTAGAGAACTTGAGGGTTTGCAAACATGACAGAAACTTGTGTGAGAATGAAGAGCTTTGTGTAGAGCTACTTCATCTCCTCTGGTATTTGAGTTAAAGAATTGTCTCGGGGCGACAACATCCACAGCTAAAACAAGGAACATTGATAGATATTACATTATTTTGGGGACAGTATAATAATATAATGCACTGCTTGTCACCCTTATATCTTGCAAAGTAGATTGTTCATCTTCAGAGACCTCAAAATCTTGCTCAAGGCTTTATCACATTTACTTTTGCCCTAGAATCTCCCACGTGTAGGTAAAAAAAAAAGTATTTTTTCCCCACTACCTAGACTATCTAACCTCAAGAACTGCCAAGATACCCTCACATGTCACTGTGTAACCTTCTCCAGCTTCTAAATAAGACAGGGTGGATGGCATCTCCAAAACCATGGGCAGGGGTAGGCTCTGAGGCCTGTCTGCATCAGTTAACAGCACAGGGGTGAAAGATCCTCCACTAGAACAAGAACTGGAACTAGAACAGCTGTATCCTGAGTGGGATGCTGTGCAGGTGTAAGACCCTGCATCCCACCTCACCCCAGCTGGATCACCAGTCAGGGTCCAGCCCCCAGTGCTGATGTGGCTGTGCTGTTTAGGGGCTCAGATTAACGTCTGCTGGGCAAAAGGCACCACACCACACCAATGTGCTCAGAGCTGTCTCAAGGATCTCCTGTCACCCAGAGCAGACATGGCATTCACAGGGTACCAAAGGAGAGAACAAACAAACAAAACACCCCATTGCTGAGTTTTGCAGAAACACTGAGAAAAGCAGACTCTACCATGGCTTCCCATTTCCCTTTTAACCCCAAAGCCATCGTTGTTCCTAAATTCTGTGGTGCTTTATGCCTCTTGAAGCCACTCATGCCAAAGTAAACAGCTACTTCAACCTCTCAGGGGCGCCTTAAGCTGTTTTGTAGGAAATGCATGTTTGTGCCTTACAGAAGGCACATAATACATTACAATCACTGTGCTAAGTGACACAAACTGGGGGATCTGAAAGTTACGTTTGGCAACCTGCCCTTACTGTGCTCTAATTATTCCTTAATATCCCAATTTAAGGGCAGCATATTGGCCCCATTTATAAATGGTCTGGCTTTTATGAGTTTGTGTCACAGAATTAATGTTGAACAGTTTTCAGATTCTTTATTGAAAACTGCTGATTGTGTATTGCCTGACAAAGCAAAATGTCTCCATTAGAATAATGATTTATTGTAAATATGGTAGTATTAAGGCTGACTATTCTGGGTATTAAAAATGCATGGAAAAAAACTATTGTAAAAAGTGTTATGTGAGCTGTCATAATTTGTCAGTTTAATATCTTTGTCATTTGCATTTCTTTTTTAAATGCCAAGAGCAATTAAACCTTATCTCACCGGTTGAAGTTGCCAAATTTCACTTGAAATTAAACCAGAATAATGTGTCATGTTAGTTATTTTAATAATATTAAACAATAAAAACAGAAACAGAAAAGAGAAGAAAAAGGAGACATACAACTGCAGCTACAAAAAAAGCAGCTAAAATATATAGCCTGTTTTTGTGATAAAATCACAGTCATGAACTCCATAGGCTTCTTCCATCAACAAACCATTTTCCCTGACAGTAGGGCTATAACAAAGTCTTGCTGAACTATGATTTAAATGTCAATAAACAGTTCCCAGCAGCACAAATTTTATGCCCGAGATCGCCATATTTTCAGTTCATCTCTCCACATGGTTTCCAGGCAAGCCTCCATAATGAAATACCCCTTGTTTTTTGGACTGACTCAAGTCCCAGTGAGAAAGACAGAAGGGACTTGTGAGTCAGCAGGAGCTGGAGCTGCAATGAATCGATCACAACTTTGTCTCCTGTGGAAATACCAGCTGCTATCATATTTCTGTTGGAACTACATTGTGCATGCCTTCTAGCAATGGTCAAGCCATGGGTGAAAAAATTGCTTCTGGGATTGTCTCCCACTGTGCCTGCTTCTCTACAGAGACATAGGGTTGCCTTTATCATTGTCATTAAATATTCTCTTGCTTTTCAGAAATACATTTAAAGGGAATTTCCCATACAATAAGTTGTAAAATAAGCAATCTCTGGTAGTTACATTACAGGAAAGGTGCTGGGGAGAAAATTAGGATTAAGCAAATATTTGGCCCTGGCCAATTCAGTTTCTCACAGACCTTTGCTTTCTTGGAAAATTGGGTGTTAAGAGGGATCCAATTCTTCACTCAAGTCCACTATTTCACTCATATTTCCAGCAATTCAATACCTCATTGCTGACAACCCTGGTTTAAGTTTGTCTCCTCTGGGAGGAAAGCAGATAAATCACCCCTTCTTGTCTTCGCAGGAAGTTCTTGTGCTGGTACCACTGCCCCCAGGGTGCTTGGAGAGGATGCTTCTGTACAGGTAGCAATACGAACCCCAGTAGCCTCAGTCTCACAGTGTCTGCAGTCAAGGTGATGGATCTGTTCAAATGGATGTGGCTATGTAGGGGGATAGAATATAAGAAAATAAAGATAGTGTAGAAAGTAATCTTACCCCTAAGGAGTTGCAGCTGGGCCAATTAGCAAAGATTAGGAGCAGGCCTGACTTTAACAGACCACAGCTGTAACCAATGGGAAGAAAAGTGCTATAAAAGAGTGGGGTGCCTGGTTAAGAAGGGAACTGGAGTCTGTTGGTTACTTTGTGAAGAAGAAAGAGTCAGTGCTCTGAGGACCTGCTCACAAGAAATACCAAGAAGGTATGAAACTTTTGTGGCAGGAGACAACAGTATGGAACCCCTGCAATGAGATGACAACAGCTGTTTCCTTCTTCCTGCATCTCCAGCAGCAAATGGGACATCCTTTCTGGTGTGGAGCTGTGCCCAGAGTCAGGCATACACTGCTCTGTGGGTGTAGGATAACAATTCCAGTTGCCCAGTCTTCTCCAGCACCCTGCCTCTCCATGAGGCACCAGTTGGGGACACTCACTTTGGCCTGGGGACCTTCACGCTCACCCAGGGCTGGCTGGGCCCCACTTGCCAGCAAGAATGATTAGTTGCAAACTCGGCAGTTTATTCAGGATTTGCTCCTGTTTGCTGGAAGAAGGTTGCTAGGTATTCTTAGAGTCCTAAGCTACTTATATTTTCCAATTATACCTCAGGAAGTAGTCTCATAAACGTTTTATGTGAAAATACAAAAAAGGTTTAAATAGTGAGACAAAGGGGGAAAAATAGAGAAAGTGAGGGGTTTTTTTTGGTAAAATTCCATCCAGTCTACTTTTTGAGCCCAAAGAAATACCCCTGCAAGTCACTCCACAATTAAGTATCACATTTCATAAAAGACTCACTGTTAGAGACAATGAATGATGGTGAAACGCCAGCAGACTAGATCCTTATTATCAGTCACCAGCTCTTTGATCATGCAATCTTGCTTTCCCCCTTGTCACTCACTTCCAGCCCCCTCAAATTTGGGGTTCAAAGCCCCTGGAACACAGGCTGGTTTTCTTGGAACAATTTGTGCCAGCACCTCTTAACACAACGTTTCCTTGTCTGGACTGATTTCTTGTACTGCCAAAATAATTGGCTCCTGCGATTTTGGTTTCATCCTTGCTAAAAGCGTATGGAGAAATGCTGCCTCTCAAACTTGCATTACTGCTTCTGTCCACAGCACTTGCTTCTTCACCATAGGTGGCAGTGATGATCCAGAGTGCAGAACAGAGGTCTGAAGGCAGCAGGCCAAAAATGCCACACAACCAGCAGATGTAAACATAAGGCATGAACTCAGAACCAGATGGTTTGATGCTTGCCAGCTTTTACCAGAAAAAAATAATCATAAATTATTTGTAAGTAAAATCAGTGTTATACCATCTCTCCAAACCAGTTACAGTTCATGCTGCTTCTCCGTAAGAAGCACTGCAGTAACTGGAATCATTGCTTAAAATATCATGAGTGTGTGTCCGAACAGTGGAACCACAGCAGTTCTAGCTAAAGAGAGCCCTTTGAAGGAGGGTGGGTGGGCTATCTCCACATTAGAAGGTGCTCCATCATTTCAGTGCTACATGGTGTTTGGCTACCTCTAGTGCAAGTTCCTATGTAGTCATTCTATGTGCTATGTGTATAGAGGCTTGAAATTAACACAGGGAGCAGCAGCATCACAAGGAAGTTTAATCCTCACAGAAATGTTTTCCAAAGTCATGGGTTTATAAGCATACTGTGCCAACTCCTGGGTAAAGGGGCAATAAGCCATGAATAGTACTCTAAAATTACATCAAGAAGAAATTCAACTTGCTAGCAGTGACCTGTGATACACTAGAGTGTTCACTTCAGCCAGGGGCATGGGTGAAAATAGGAGGCAAATTAGAATACACAATGTAGTGTAAAGGAGTTGCTTATTGCTTTTTATTTTATTGTTCATGAGCAAACAATTTTGTGATCTGTAGAACATGCCATATAAAAGAAACACAGCATGGATAGCTCCATTTACATAGGAGTGGGACAGAGGAGGTGCTGTTGTCCCCTCTGAAAACACCTTCACGCTTAGGGAGAACATGGACAAAGTACCATCAAAGATCAAAACAGAAGCTGCCAGAGAATGAGACTGGTTTTGCTGCTGGAGTTGGGAATTGTCTCAAGGGCTCACAGACCTGTGGTGACACTGCTGCTGTCTCCATTGCAAGTGGTTTTATTTAATGGGTTTCCTAATTCATAGGGACAATTCAGACAGCTTAAGCCCTACATGGCCAAAGGATTTCAGAGCCCTTTATAGGCAGCAAATGAACCTTACAACTCACTGAGATTGTTATCTAGCCTAGTTCTGCGCACGGATCAGCTCAGCTCCATCAGAGGTTTTTGAACACTATGAATTGATGAGAAATCAGGATCATAAGCTGAAATCCTCCTCCCAGTTTTGTTCTTCTGCCTGTTTTTCTTTCTCCTCTGTGTTTTAGAAAGATGCACCCTGTTTGCCTTGAAATAGCAGGTAAGACATAACAAAGTGTCTGTAAGGTCAAATCCTCAACCAGCATTCAATGCCAGCAGTCTTAATGAGTGCTAAATAAGCCTTATTGACTTACGGAAAGACAAAAATGACCACTTACTTCAAAAGCAAGGGAATTTCCATCCACAAATGGTTTCCTGTGTCTCTTACTCTTCCTGTGAATACATGATGTCATGCAGAAGGCTAAACTGACCACTTGCTATCCTCCCCACCCCACAGCATTTCAGGCTTCAAATTAAAGTCTCACCTCAGTGGAAAGCTCTAAGTTTCACTACAGTTGAAATATAAAGTTTGGTGTTACTACTGGGTATTCCTCAGAGATGGGCTATACAACAGACAAGATCTCCAGTCCCCTTAAAACACATTTTTTACTTGAAGGCATAGCCTGCAGCCACAGCTGCAGAACCTACATAATTCAGGGTAACAATTAACCACAGCTAGCTCATTACTGCTAAAATAATATTTCAAGTGCAAAGAAGTCATATAAATCCCCAAGAAACATGAAACAAGGCCTCCTGGTTTTGTTCACTACTGGTGTGGTGTGCATGACACAGGACCCCACTATGGTGCCATTCACCCCCATGTGATTCTTCCCCCAGGCCTTTGGCACCTCACACTGGCATTCTTCTTGGTAAGAATGAGTGTACAAGACTTGTCTGTTTTAAGGTGAGATACCTGTCCAAGCAGGACACAGCTGACTAGGAGCTCTGGGGGAAGGGATGTTGCTGATCTTACTCCTTAAAGGAAATCCCCCCCAAAATGCATCACTTGGGAGCACCTCTGTTTCCACAGCTTCTTTCTTCCTGCCGCTCCAAGTTTCTTGTTGGTTTTATACTTGCTTCCCTGCCCCCCCTGCTCTACCCCACAAGTTATTTCCAAACCTTCCTATTTTTTTAAAAATGAGTTTTGTTACATCACTGCTGTCTCCAGGCCTGATGTGTTTGGCCCAAAGTCAATGTGTGCAGCAAAGCTGGAGCCCAGGACCTGCCAGTGGAGGCTGCTGGCTGCCCTCCCCTGCCCAGAGCAGCAGGCAGCCTTGCAGCTGAATACCTGCAGACAGCCTGTCACAAACAGCTGATGCCTAAATAGGCAAAGAATACAACTAGAACTGTCCTGTTGTGCCCTACACAGATGGATGAATATTTTATTGTTATTCCAGGAAAGGCTTTTAAAAGAACACACGAGACAACAATTATGTGGAGTTGTCTCGGTACACAGAATAAAAATAAGAGCAATCTAACTCTTAAAGCAAAGGACTTTTAAAATGAAAACATTGTTTCTAAACCCCGCAAAATAGCATCAACCATAGCAGCTAAAAGTGTACGCAGGTGACCTATTAGCAACACTGATCTTTTCAAATGACAGTTTTGGCCAGAAAATAATTTTAATGATGGCAGAGGAGAAGAGTGATGAATTACAGAGATATTTCTGTTATGCGGAGCAGAAGATGGAGTTTTGCCCAACAATTATCCATGGTCTGACTTTGAAAGTCTCTTCAGCAGCTTGATGAGTTTAATAACAGAGGCCTGATTCACTGACACTGATACTAAATTGTTATTTCTAACACAGTAGCTAAAACACGCAGCTTTGCTAATATTCTGCAGTTCTGTATTGCCAGAAATAGCATCTCTCCAGGAAGAATTTGGGCAGGTATCCAGTTTATATACATCAGTGTGTTTACATTTTAGTTGGCAGACTGCTGAAGAACAAATTAACCAGGCAGTTGGGCTTAGGCATGCAAATAATCCTGCTGCTCTCTGATCTCATAAGTGCCCAGATGACACCACAAGGGTTTTCAAAGGTGCTCTCCCATCCCTCCAGATGTCTGAGGGACAGGACAGACATACAGAGGTGTTCAGCTGCACAGTCCCCACACTGGCATCCCAGTTAGGGATCACGAACCCTAAACATTCCTCTACATACTCAGCAGTGTTTACCCAGCACCCTGTGGGCTCTTTGGAAATGATGTATTCCCAATACCACTCAAAGTATGGAAGTGGCAGGACTCTTTAGAAAAGCTGCCTGGAGAAGGGAGGGTGTCCATACCCCACGTGGGACTGAAGCCCTCTGGGGTTTGGAGCAAGCTGACCACAGGCAGCAGGGAGATCACTGGTAGCCATGGAAGAAACTGGATCACAGCCTTACCCTCTGCCATGATGTCTTCAATATGGCTTGGTTTCAGCTGTTGTTGGGTTGGTTTGGGGTTTTTTTTTAACAACTAGATTTTAGTTATTGTCTGAAAGGATTATTTTAACCAGTTTTAATGGTATATAGGTTGCAAAGCATCAGTCACTGTTTCTGCATGAGAAAAAAAAATCTGGAGTTATTCAGCAAACTAATGTTATAAGAAGTGTTGAGAATAGCTGGTAAGTTGTGCAGACATCAAGTCTTACTTATTTTAACTTTTTATAGATAGTAACCAAACTGGATTCTTCCTTAGGACAAAAACCAAAAAACAACAGAAAAACCAAACAAAAAAAAAACCCCAACCAAACAAAAAAAAAAAAGCCCCACACAGAGGAAAATCTGTTTCTATGGTTTTCAAACACTAGCTTCCCTCTTCATCCCCCCAAAACTGGCCTTTAAATAAATATGACTCATTCCAGAACAGATTCTTATAGCTGGATTAAAGTGGTATCTCCATCAAGTCTTCAATAGTGTTAGTTGTTGATGCTGAGGAGTGTAAAAACCTGGAGGAATTAGCAACTCTGCCTGCCAGGGTATCTCTTCCCCACAGACATTCTGTGTCAGAGAGCAGGAATCCTTCTCCTCCAGCAGAAAATTCTGCCTCGTCATGCCATATCAAACACAAGTCATTATCATTTATTATGTTAAGGCTTCTTAAAAGCTAGCCAAAGCACCAAGTGCAAAGAGTATTGCTAATCTTATTTATTTCCAGAAATGAACATTTTACTAGGACCATGCCAGGTTTTTTTATATGCTGACAATGTAATTTTCCATGATGTTACATTTTAAATTCTAGAAATTTTTGTTTTGGTCCTGGACTTTATAGAAATTAAGGCAGCAAGACCCTTTTTTCTGTTTGTCACAGAAGTTTATAATGATACAATGACCCGGACAGCTTAGCAGATATAAGCAAGAGTTTTGCTTCTACTATTTAAAAAAAATCAAACCAAACCTCCCACAACCTCCCAAAAATCACCGAAACCTACTGTAGAATAATCTTTGACACACACTGTAGAGATGATTGTCACTTTTAAGGTCAACATTAGACAAATCTGATGAGCTGAGCAGGTTTCAAAGGGCACTGAATCTACTGCAGATTGTGTCTCCTAATATGTATTGCACTAGTACCAATAAATCTGCGAGATCTTGACATATTGAAGTTTCACAGCAGTCAAAGCAGCATGCACAATACCTGTCCCAAAAATCTCTCTTTTTTCTCTGCCTCATGATTCAAGGTAATGCAAAAGGGGAATGCAAATAATGCATTTCATCACCGATGTAATGATGAGTGCTCCTCCTTAGAAACCGTGAAGTGCATTATTTGGGATGAAAATGCATGATCTGAAGTTGGAACATCAAAGAAAATAAAAAGTGCAAATATATTCAGTATTTTATGTACCAAACATGAAAGAGAGTAAGGCACTATTCAGAGAAAACAGAGCCAGCTTAAAATAAGACAGATGTGAGCTAAACATTATCTACTTTTTGTTAGCTTTATTAGTTACCTATCCACACCTATTTCAAACTGTGAGAGATATTTCTTTCTGAAGTACACGCATTTTCCCTTCCTGCCACATTTCCTGCATATAGCTTCCAAAATAACACTGAATACCTTAAAAAGGCAGATCCTACATTACAGTTTAGGTTCACATTTCCAGGAAACGGAGCAGAAAAAATCAGACTGTTAAGGGGTTAACAACTTAAGTGTGTCACATTTTAGACATAGAAATTTGCTTTAATAAAGGACATTTAAAAAGAAGAAGCCACAGAGGCTAAAGAAACACATCTCTTGCAGCAAGTGAGAGAGGATACAAACGAATCCCGGAGCTGCACTAGGAATGAGGATCTGTTTTATTCCACTTACCGGTATTGTCCATTATTCCCTTTATTCCCTCGCGGCATTCAAAAAGCACAGTTCCCCAGAAAAGCAGCCGGCACGGTCTCAGGCTCACTAATGAAGCTGGCTGCCCTTCTCCTGGTTATTAGACCTTGCTGGCAGTCAGAGCATACTTCATGTACTGACTGCAGTAGACATCACCAGGAAATTTATATCTCCAAGGATGACAAACAGCCATTAGCTCCATTATAGGCTGATTAAGATTGTGTGAGCCTATCAAGTAGATACGTAAATCCCCCAGGGTTTTACATCCACGGGGGGAAAACAAAAGAACTCCTAGCCAGTAATACTGAATATTTGTTTCTTAAAAGTAAAAGTAATGCTGACGAGGAGAGGTTTAATGGGTAGGAAGGCAAAACCTTAAATACAGAAGGGATTTATTACTGAGCAAAGGGCTGTTATTTATCAGTGACGCAACAGCAAAAGTTTTAAGGAGAAAAAAAAGGGGGAGGAATCTGTAGCTGACAAAGTGTTAGGCTAGGCTACAATTTGAGCCATTAGCTTTCTTTGTGTTTAAATCCTGCAAGTTCTGCACCTGATGTTCTCTACATCAGGTGTTCTCCTTTTTCTGAGAAACACAGTAGATGTGCTTATCTGTGAATGCATATCAATATATTAATTGCCTGGAAACATACATTATTATAGTGATCAAAGCCGAATGTAAGGAAAGGGTGAAAAGTAACTACAGGGCTTTACTTCTTTTAAAGTCAAAGTAAAAAACACTGGATGCTGGAGGGATTGGGTTCAGCAAAATCTGAGTGACATGCTGAAATGAAGAGCTATTAATTCTAAATTTTCCGTATCACCTGAGACTCTGAAGAGCAGGCTTTTCCCCCACAGAAGTAAACAAACAAATAAAGAAAGTATAGACTCATAAAAATTCCCTTGTACCAGGATATTAGGGTTTCATCCCCTGTTTTGGAACTGATTGCTCTGTAACCCTAAACTAGGCATTTTGTGCCACAATGTTTGCTCAGTGGTGACAGGGGCACCATCACACACCTGGCCTTTAGTGGAAGAGAATGCCACAAGATACTGACACTTCATAAATGCTGCACAGTATTTTCTCAGTATTTGTACCTTCCATTAGATAATTCACTCTAATCCTCATTATTGCAACGGAGAAGGAATACAGGTTTTTTATGTCTCCATTATATTGACCCTCTGCCTCACAGCATCACATGAGCAACAAAATATATTTTAAATTCATCACACCTTAAATGTCCTTTTGATGTAACCTGTCTTTTAAAATTTTTAAATAAAAAGACTGTTGCAGCCCTGATCTATTTACACTGATTAAGAAGTGGAAAGAATCAATGGCTGAGAGCTAAAGTCATCAGCAAGAATGGAGAATATCTAGGGCATACTGCATATATTTTGTATTTCCAGAAAGGAAGCGCTTGGAGGGCTAAGGAGAGACTAAAGATTAGAGATCTGTCACACTTCATATTAAGCTTCTATTTATAAGTGGCTTATGAAGAGCTTATAAAAAATAGAAGTTAGCATAAGCATGTTGCATTAGCACATGTCACAGATAGCTACAACCACACTACTGCAAAGGGTTAAAGATGACCAGTAAGGAGCTTATTCATTTGCTAGATCCTGTATCAGTTAATGACAATTGATTAATGTGCCAATTTGGGTAATTGGTTAATGTGCATTTGGTGAAATCTAGTTGCAGAGGAGCACTAAACTGGAGGCTGTGTGATGACCATCTGATAAAGGCAAGCACTTTTCTCCAGATCCTCTGTGGGAAAGAGCTGCCTGAAGAGTGCTGGGTTCCTGCAGAAAAGAGAAAAAGTGCAGGGTCTTGGTGTGTCTTTAAAGCCCTATGAGTCCTGGAGAGAGCTAGGGAATGTACTGCAGACTGCTCAGGAGAGAAAGGCAGAGGATTGTGCCTTTGTGCTAGGATGCTACTGCTCTACTAGGGAGCCAACCCAGGGAACAGCAAGCTGCCTGTGTGAAAAGAAGAGATGGCTTGGTTTGGAGATGGGGCTCTGCAGAACTGCAAATCCTACAGGTGCCTGAGCTCCAACAGCACTGTGGGATGGTGACAAAGCCTCTGCAGGGCAGAAGGACAGATACCTTATGTCTCACCATGTATGCAAATATCTTGTGCTGACTGAAACTGAGAGAGATTGGTTTTGACTCCAACTTGTTTGCTTTGAGTTTCACTGGAAGCTGGAAATGGGGAGCTCTGCACTTGAGAGGCCACCAGGCAAGGGTGCAGCTCTAGGGAACCAGTCCTGACCCTTGTGGCTGGGGAATACAGCTGGGTAACTCCCCCTGCCAGAGACCCCAGAGGAAGATGCAAAGCTGCACCTACATAGACCTCAAGGAAGTGAAGAGCTCCAGACAGTGACTATTTCTATGTGCAGAGCACTCCTAGTGTGCACGCCACGGCTGAACCTCAACTGCAGGGCGGATGGCCTTCACGGCGTCCTGCAGGGTGCTGGTCCCCCGGTCACACAGATGAGAAGACCTACAGGAGCACACCACAGCTCCCCTCCTGCCCACATGCACAGGTTTCCTTCCAAGGGTGCCCTGGAAGAAGGGAATGTGTGCCCAGTTCCTGGCTGACATGCAATTCAGATTCACAGCTTCAGGTCAGCTAAGGATCAGGATTGTAAGGTGCTAGCTAGAGTGTGGGAAGCCCCAATTGCAACAGCTTGATAAACATTGAGTTTGGGTACTTCATCATGGCTGTGTGACAGAACTGGTAATGAAATTAACTGTTACTGGAGTTTTTTAACTCTTGAAAGCTAACTATAAATGGAAATTTCATACGACATGTGATGTAAATCTCCTCCATTTAACAGGAAGTATCTCACCAGGGAACTTAAAAAAAGAGAAAGCTTTACAAAATATGTGAATTAGGGTGGATTTTAAAAAAATTATAGGTAATTAGATTATTGCATAGAAATCAACAGATGGGTATAATCAGATGACATTGTTACAGGATTAAAGCAATGTTGGCCTGACTGAACATGGGAGAAAGAAAGCTACAGATAATAGATGGAATTCAACAAGGAGAATGTGATTGTTATTTAGAAGTAAAATATACATATACTCCAGGCATACATTTACTTAATTTGTGAGTACAGAGCAACCCCATCACCATACACAGCTGCATGACACCAAAATGGCTCAGTCTTTTAAGGACAATTTTAGGTAAAGGCTAAGAAGATCAGATCTACACAGGTGCAAAACTCTGTTCATCTTGCAAAAATCTCATACTCCACCACACTGTATCCTGGTTTTCTTCACCTGTGAGGCTGTCCTGTCTAACAACCCACTTCAGCCATATGCACTGAAGACCTGGGCTCAATTCCTTGCTCATGCTGACTTTGTGCAGGCTCCTCCTCCAACATCTGACCTAGGAACAGCTTGTACCGTGCTCACTTCCCACAACTCAGCTGTGTGGGGATAAACACACTGGAGGTCGTGTGAGACCCCAGTGCAGAGCTGGGAGCCGATGAAGCCACTAACCCAGATAATCAGGGCCAACCCCTGGAGAAGAAAGCATTACAGGGTACATTAGTAGCACTGCTAATTACACAGAACCCTAACGATCCTGCTCTCCAATATACCTGATGGACACAGCCTGCTGCAGCAATGACATTTCCCTCCCAGGAAAATCAATGAGGATTCATGGAGGCACAGAAATCTGCCCAGGTAAGCAGCAAATAGAGAAATCAGGGTAAACAGAGACCTCACTGCCCAGCCATCAAAAACACTTAGAGTTGACAAACCTGCAGAATCCATGGACAGCTTCAGCTGTGGTGTTTCCAATCATGACAGAGATGCCTAGGAACACATTTAGAAAATGTGAAATCTGGCTCTGTTCAGTGCACATTTGTCACTGCAAAGATCTGATTCTGAGATGCCATTTCGGGCAAAATGTTTCACTTCCCTTCCACTGTGTCTGTTCCTTCCCACACAGAAATCATCAGGCAGGTGTCTCTGGGATAAGCTATACTTGTTTTTAGATGCTGTGGGTTTGAATAGTCATCGTCAATACTCTAAATAGACAACTTCATGCAATTCTTGTAAGAATCCACCAAGCCCCAGGGCAACAGCTGTGCTGAGTCAATGGGTCTGTAGCCCTCCACAAAAGTATCTCCTTCTCTGAAGTGCCTATCCATCCACCAAAGGTGAGGTGGTTTCACTGGGAGGGAAAGAAGGACACTTTGAGAAAGTAAGGGAATTACAGCAAAAGATTGCACTCTGCTACAGACACATCCCAGTATTTCAGTCAGTAACAGAGATTGACACTTGTCACAACATGACTTTGGTCCTCAAGAACTGCACCAAAATCCAGAATTAGTAACATCTATAAATACAAAGTTGTGAGATACACATTCTTCAGGCTTTATGTGCATGAAAACCGTCTCTGGCACGTTCTTGAAAATTGCTAGGCAAAAGGGAAAACCTCTTCAGTATATGCTGGGCAGTATGCATGGAATAGGCTTCCCTGGGTAAGGGCTGAGGATTTAGCAAAGTGCAGAAGCAACCTCTAGCAAAAGCCTTCCCTAACCCTAACATTTGTCAGCATTGTTGGGAAAAGGTTTTGCCAAATGCCTTTCCCCTGCCTTGCAGAGGCAGAGGATTTGAGAGCAGGACAGTTAGAAGGATGCTCTTTTTCTGGGAAGAAGCTCCAGTTCAACCTGGAAATGTTTTTAACACCAGCTGTAAGGGCAGAGAGTGCTTTGTTTTGCTGAGCAAACAGCAGGAACCTCTTTTTCCCCAGGAAGACTTTATCCTTGAACAGCCTGGGCAGATGCAGAGGCTCTGACTCTTGCTGAAAGCTGCAAGGGGAGAAGCAGCACCTCTGAAGTCAACAGATTTAAACTGAGAAAACAAGTAGAGAGTGGGATCGAGACAGCAATATGGGGTCGTTGTAGGTGGGGAGTTTCACAGCACAGATGGGTTTTCAGAGGGAGCAGGAAGGGCCTGGGTGTATGTTGAGCTCAGTGCAGAGAGAGTGGCAGGGCTGAGTGAGAGGACACAGAGGAAGCAGGAGGGGAAAGCAAGGACATGGGGACGGGTCAAGAAATCGGTTTCAGCATATCGTAAAGAGAGCAGCTCAGCAAGAGATAAAAGCACGGACAAGAAAAACATCTCGAAATACTTCATTAGTTAAGAAAATGGTAACTTTTTTTCTGTATCCTGGATTTTAGTGAATTCATGTCTGCAAAGCATCATGGTATGTGTTTAATTTGAAATACCTGGAAAAATAAACACAAGTTTTTCCTCTATAGCTTTCTCACTGATTCCTTTATGGAGGCTTTGCATGTGCCTAACTGCCTACCCAGCCCTGGAAATCTTAAGAGGGTTTCTTGGATTTGGATATGCTTGAATGAATTGTGCCTGGCATGACCAAAAGTAAATATATATTAACTATGTGCCGGTGTCACCATGAGCACGGCTGCATGGCTGGTGATGGGGGCCTCACAAACAAGATGTCTAATGGCTTCAAGCATTTTTGCTACTATTAAACCAGCTCAGAACTATTGGCAGGCTGTCTGCCTTCAGAAAACAATTTCATCTACTCAGAGTCAGGTCTAATTGACATGCTGGTAAAAGTGCCTCAAGCCTCAGACTTGTCTGTGCTCCATCCTCCTCGAAGCCAGCCATTTACTGTTGCATCACTTGCCCTTCTTCCCTTCTCTTGCCCTCTCATGAGCACACATCCACACACAACCCAAGCTGTGGTTATTCCTCTGTGCTCTGTCCTTCCTGCAAGTCAGACTCTCAGCCATGCACCAGCTTGTACAGAGCCAAGGGTGGCTGCTACAGAGGGAAGTTCTGTAGATCTGAAACTGCCACACGTCTTCCTCCGAACTGCCAAGCATTTGCTGTCAGAATCAAAATATGCCCTTCTGTCTGCTTTTTAAAGTCTCCCAAAATTGGATATTACTTTGAAAGGCAAATGGCTACCAAAGGGGTTAGGGCTATGATTTGGGAAGGCCAGAAGGTGTATTTTCCTCTCTGTCAGAAAACTGGGTATGTGTTCCAGGTGAAAGGCTACAAGACCTGGGCAGCAATTTACAGTGCCTGGCGTGGGTGTTCATGCATTAATATAACATATTGCTCACATAAATGAATTCTGTCAAGCAAACTGAAATAACCTCTCTCCCTTTCTCTTTAAATATCACAAACAAATGCTTTGGAACAAGTTACTATTCCTATGGAAACAGAGATGAGCTCCAATCAAAACCTTACCTCATGGCATGGCCTTTGCTACCCAGAATGCTAAGCTAAATCAGGTATGGAAAATATGGGAAATCCATACAAAACAGGAATTTTAAAGTGTACTTTTAAGGTATCAGGCTCCTATAATCCTCAGTATTATATTATTATAACAAGGAATAAAAAATTTGCTTCCACATGTCCACAGAAATAATTCCACACTCAAACTCCATATTATGAGCTGTAGGCTTTTCACACCTGAGCCAGAGAGTTACAGAGCCTGTTACAAAATGTTCTGACTTTGGAAATCCAATAACATCTTTACATGTTCTGAAACCATGATGATATTTGGCGAGATCGAGTGTTTGTCTCAGAACAGATTTGCTAGAAAGAGGCCAAGCTGAAGCTCTGCATTCAGGGACAGCCAGTTTTGGGTCCCACTTTGCCTCTGCCTTGGTCTTGCTGAGGCTGCTGTGGTGACAGCTCCATCTCAGCATTTGGCTTGTTTTACAACAAGCAAAACTACTCCAGCCTTCTACTGCAATGTGAAAAGTGAACACACTTTTGAGTTATAGGGGCCAGGGCACCAAGAAGAAGCAAAATGCCTTTTACTCTGTCAGTGGAAGTTACAATAAAAAACTGGTCGAAAACTGAGACTAAGCATGTTCAAGTAAAAACATTTATCTATTGCAACAGCAAATGTGATTAAGTTACCAAGGCTATCAGTAGATTTTCTGTCTCTGGAGGTCATCACATCAGGACTAGATGTCTTTCTGGATGAAACACAAATCATTGAGCTCAACAAAAGTGTTAATGGTCATATTTTAAGGCTTGTATCACACAAGTCAGACCTAATAACCCCTCTGGCATTAGTGCCATGAATCCATGTAAAAAGGTCAGTCTTCATTATCCTTGCTGAAGTGAAATGTCAGACTTTTATCATGCCTTAATGACTGCATACAATAGATTTACAGAACATTTTACCCTGCTCCTTATCTCAGGACCTTATTCTTACCTTCTGCCCTCCACTTTTCCTCTTGCGTCTTCTGCAGATTTTTCTCTTGCAATCTTATGTACAATAAAAAGAGAGGGATTTTAACCTCACTGAAAGGCATAAACATGGCTCTATTTATATTTTCCCTTAAAATCTGCTATCAGATAATCCAGTAAAGAAAAAAAAACAAGGAAACACAATATATCCTGGTCTGAGGATCTGAAGTGATACCAACTTAGGGAAGCCAACAGCAAAATTTCTACTTAGTCAGGCCAGGACTTCGGACATAAAACATGTGGCCACATTTATGTTAAGGATAGGGAATATTCTGGATGTTTCAGTTTGTTTTAAGTAGTGTGAGAGAAAATACATCAATAAAGTCTTAGGCAATGGAATAGAAGACTGCATTTAAGATATTTATTGGCATTTGTCTTAACCCTGTCTCCTAGCTGAAGTAAAATTTAGGCAAGGAAGAGCTAGATAATGATCACTTAAATGTCAAATGCCACCCTTAGGAAAATGAACAAGTAAATACCAAGAAAGAAAAAGCTTTTCAAGCTCCAAAGGCTGACAAACAACTGCTGAT
>NW_005054316.1:5687647-5710212 GCF_000277835.1 Geospiza fortis | reverse complement strand
TTTGCCTATTGGAGTGCAGAAAGTGTGGTGAATTGATTGCTGGTGTATGTGTAATTTAACTCTCAGCACTCTGGTCAGTTACAGGAATGTCTGATCAACTTGACTTCTGCTCAACTCGACTTCTGCTCAACTCCTGTCCTGAACTGCTTTAGGTGCAACATAGAGGACCACTTTAGCTTGTGCAGCTTGATGATATTCTAATACCAGCAACAGATGTCCAGATGCACCTCAAAGGTACTGAAAGGATGGGTATATTTTAATTATTATAAAGCACATATTTTACCTGCAGAAGCTCACCAGTTATTTTAATCCTGTTTGGTAGCTAGTGTGCTTGCCTGAACTTACTGTAAAATGTATGTAACAAACACAGAGCTTAGCTGATATCAGCAAAGTACTTCAGGCAAACTGGCAAGCTGGAGATGTGCCACATGCAGGTGTTGGGAAAACATGCATTAGAAAGAGTTTGCTTCTGCTGGATGAGTAGACAAGGTGAATATTTTCCATTTCAGGATGTTACTGTGTCACCATAGGCTGTACTTTTGTTAGGCCACAGCTAGACAGTATAGCAGAAGTGAAACCCTGGAGTTGTTTCAGGTCATAATGCTGATAATTCAGCATCCCAAGACTTTTTATTCTGAGTCAAAACTCCAACTGTACTCTGCTGTAGCATGGAGCCAGGGGATAAACTACTGTTTATACAACAATATAATCAACATGTTGTTGATTACATTGTTGTGCTGAAAGGTGCACGACAATGTAATCAACAACATGTTGTAAATCTGGTTCAGACTGCTTGGTTGCTTTGCACAGAAGTGTGCATATCTGGGGAAGAAAGACAGGAAGGCCAGAGAATTTCACCAAAGAGGCAACAAGGAAGCCAGGCGAACTCTGGAAATGCACCCTGAGGAAAACCTATGACCAAATACCAGCTGAAAAAGGCTGTGCTGCTAACAGTGAAATGATGCCCTTTTGTTTGACTCCTGCTGTTTTTGGGAAACAGACTTGGTGTATTGACGGATGAAGAAATTGAAGACATTTCTGTTTCTGTTATCAGTTTGTCATCCTAAGCGAAACAGCACATAAAGTTGTGTGAAAGTTCAAAAAGGGGTCAAATCCATATGGCAAATTGATATTTGAAGTTTTTCTCCTTCCTTAGCTGTTACCCAAAACACCCTGTTTACTGTAACATGCCTTTCACCTAGGCATCCCTTCCCAGGGTGTCATGCAAGGCCATTTAATCCCGTTTGTGGCAAGAAAGTCAGTGCTCTTTTCCTGGGGTGGGAATAAGATGTAAAAAGAACTCTAAAGTGACATTTGTATGGCATTGTTCCTTTTCTTTTCCCCTTACAATAGCGCCCACTGGCAGTTGCAGTGCCTATTTTGTGCGCAATCTGGGATGCTGCAATTAACTTCTGAACACAGGTCTTTCCATAAAAGCATCAACAAAGGGGTAGGAAGGGAAATTATGTATCCTGCTTCATTTATTTCTAAAAATAACAACATTTCATCAAGAACATGAGGCTTGAATTTGCCTGGAGAGCATATTTAGATACTGCAGGGAAAGGTGCCCTCTTGAGAGCAAGAAGAAAAAGCTCACTAAATCTGGTGGTTGAATGTTTCAGAGCTATGTTGCCCTTCTCTTTGCATTGCAGGGTGGTGAGAAGTTTAAGCTTCTTTCCTTCGCTAAGAAAGAGAATGTTATAAAAGGATGCTGACAAAAAAGTATTTGAAATATTTTTATTTACCTTATTAATAGTGGTTTGATTATTAAAATGTAATGAATCTGAAATAGGTAATTATTTTACTACTATTGTATTTTTCTTTTGTTACTGAGGTCAGCCTGGACAATGGGATTACAATGAAGATTGTTTCTTCTTTGATTCCCCATTTTCCATTGTGGTTTTAAAGCACAGGTGTGCTGTCTTTCAATGATTTCCTTCCTCCAATTTGCATTCACTTTAGCAGTGTGGGTAAAGGGCACAATCATATGCAGTCTTAATCTCACAACTCTTGTGTTCTCTACTTGTTCTCTCAGGCTGCAGCCTTCAAGTCTGACAAGCCCCCCCGACTACAAGTATTTTGATGAAGCCTTGAAATGGTACATTTCTTGTGGTAGTTTCAGTCGATCATTTCTCTAAAGCAGTTTTTCAAATATCTTTAAATCCTTGCAAAAACTTAATATTGGACATAAATTACTTGACAGTGATTAACCTCTCAAGTGGCTTGGAATTTTACTTGGATTTTGATAATGCTTCCTTTGTGCACCCTAGTTATATGAAAATCAAAGCAAAGGAAGAGTATATCAATTGACAGAAAGCTGTATTACCTCTTTGCTTGAATTTATCAAGAGCATTTTGACTCCCAGTGCTATCCCCTCCAGTGCTTGCAACTTTCCTGGTTTGGCAATAGCTACAAACTTTGCAAGGCTATTCTAACCCTACCTTCAAACCAGAACTGAAGCATTGAGTAAGAGCTGGGCCAGGGACTGCCCCATGAAAGATCCAGCAGGAGATGCTCTTTTGGACCGACAGAAAACTATGGATACATATTTTTGAGAGCAATTTATCGAACTGTTGTGCACTTACTTCATGAAGATAACATCTAGGCCATGTTTCCATGACATTGATTTCTGAACTAGTCCACAAATACAGGAACAGTTTAATAATTACATTTCTATTTTATAAAGGAAATGTCAGTTGAAATAGATAAACATTAATGAGCTTAGTCAGCACATGAAGATTCTCCACTATATATCTCCCACAGGTTTTCAAGTCAAACAATCAACCAACCCAAAAAAAGCCTAAACAAAACAGACAAAAACCACAAAACAAAACAACAACAACAAACCCCACACAAAATAAAAAAAACCAAACCAAACAAACAAACAAACAAAAAAACCCAACCAAAAAACTGTGGTTTTCATCCTGACATAAGAATATGATTAATTACACATTTCAAGACCTGGATGGAATTACACAATGCTGTCTCCCGCAGAGTCCAGGAATGAAGAATTTCTAGCACCTTGGTCTACAACAGAGCCTGCCCCAAAGCTTTCAGAAAACCTGCAGCAAAACCAGATATTCTTGAGCCACTGGAGCTGAAACACACCAAGAATTTCTTGTGGATGCTGTGGAGTGAAGGAGCTTTGGCTCCTTAGTCTTGCAGGTGCTGCAATGGATGCTCAGGCGTGGCAGGAAGAGTGTGACAGCTCAAGACTTCTACTCACCTGGAACCTGGCTGAGAAAAGCTATTTAAAGGCTTTTTTTTTTAAGTTTCTCCCTCTCTCTCCTTATTCACCTGCACATATATGTGGGACATGGCCAGGGCTTACAGATGTAATTTTCTCGACATGGATTACATTCTATCAAATGACACAGTCATTTTTCACTGAGTCACTTTTTATGATCATTTCAGGCAGTATTGAATAAATAACAGAGAAATGTTTTGATAAGTGAGTAAGGGTGCTCTTTTCATGTTTCATTTGGTGATATGTCATGGGGAAACTGCTTTAGCTTACTTTTAGTCATATATCTACTATCTATAATCTTTATTACTTCATGTAGAAAAAAATTTCTCTTGCAGATGGACTGGTATACATGAAAACGTTGATGATATCTTTGATACTTATCAACTGTATATGAACCACTTAACATTACTGTGGGGTTATTTTTCATGAAATACATTCTAAAAGCAAAAATCTACCAGGTCCTCCTCCTCCAAGAACAAAAGAAAATAAATTGAAAAAAAGAAAAAAGGAAAACAAAAGATTTTTCCTGCCATAAAACTGTTTTGAGGTTGGAAAGAATGAGTGATGTCTCTCTTTTAGGCTTCTGGGGAAAGTCTTTCCAATGTTGGAATTTCCAGACTGGGAGAAGGAATTACTATTTTCAGCCTCACTCAGTCTAGTCAAAGGATTCTGCACCTGCCCTTAGAGCTGCATACACCAAATCTAAATGTCTACCAGGCCAAGAAGACATCAGGGTGCTTAAGTGCACAATGCTAGTCAAGGCGTAGATGTATTTCTGAACACATTTTATTTAGATCCAACTGAATTTTGCTTTAGAAAATAGTACTTCATGTCCAGCACACACAGAAATTTTAGTCCAATTATTTTAACGATTTCTTTCTCAGAAGACTATGCAATAAAGGTGCAACTCAGACTGAGAGTCTGCCTTTACAGACTGGCTGTGGACTGGGGTCAAAGCACTCTGCACAAATACTGGAAAACCTGGTGCTAATTAAAGCCAGATTCTCTCATAATGAATCAATATCCAAGTGTGCAACAAGCTGCTGACAAAAAATAGGAGCTTCTGTTAGTTCCCAAACAACACAGACAACAGACCTTGCTCCCCCACTCCTCAGCAGTTTCTTTGACAGATCAATGCAGAGCCCACAAGCCCTGACCAAAGTACATCAGAATCAATACAACAGGGAGATCTAATTTCACCAGCATGACTGATAATACCAAGCTTGCAGCATTACCTTGGCTGAGGGAACAGCAATGGCTGATAATAACATTTTGTGTTGTTTAAATAGACATCTTATGGATTAAAAAAAAAAAAAAAAGGGGCGGGCAGGGAGAAGGGAGCATTAGGAAATTTAAAATGCTGACATGCCATCCCCATCCCATCCTACTCCAGCTTTGTGCCTTTTAAGACACTGAAGGCACTGAAACTAATGAGGACCCTGCTGTGACTTCCTCTGGGAAGGAGCAGAAACCAGGCAAAACCAGCTCAGGGCAATCTGCTGCTGCTCACTCCCTACAAACAAGCCTGTATTTCAGATCCTGGCTGCGGGCAGGTGCCTGAGCCAGGCTAAAACCCAGCGCAGAGAGGCAGGTTCTGCAGGGAGGCAGGTTCTGCAGGGAGGGAGGCAGGTTCTGCAGGGAGGGAGGCAGGTTCTGCAGCTCAGCATCACAACCGCTCCATCTAGTGTACCAGCCCCGCAGCACCTCCCGGACGCAGAGCCTCTCCCCAGCAGCCCCTGGCAGGGCAGGTGAAGGCACCTAACCAGGCCGTGCAGGGGACACATGATGGGAGGCACAGCAAATGGGTCTGAAGGCAGAGGGGGAATTTGGGAGCACATGGTGTGAGGCATTCAGTGTGCGGCTGGGCTCAGGGGAAGCACTTTGGGTGGTGACACCCTATGCTGCACTAGTTACACTAAGGGTGCTCTTAGCCCTGAAGTCCTATCAAAAATTACTAGAGCAAGGAAAATGTAACAAAACAGGAGGCATAAGGGGGTTAAATCTACCCGATTGCAGGGCAATATATTCTGTTTTGACCATATCTTGAACATAAGCATAGTTACAACACCCAAAAATCTTGGCTTTTCCAAATTTTTCCAGTTTCCCTGCCCCTGCAGGAAGGTCGCTGAACCTGTTGGGTCTTGTAGGGCAGGAAATAGCACAAACAATAGCAGAAGAAAGCTCCATTACTTTACACCTTCATTACACAGGGAAAAAATGAAAAAGATTGCTCACGTAAGTGATGCTTTCTTCAGGCAATTACTATAATGTGAAAAAATTGTTTAAAGCCACCAACATCCTCATTCGCCATTTTCCATCAATATTTTCAGACTCCTCCACAGACCTGTTGGAAAATCTCAGTCTATGGACAATTCTCATATCTACAGCAGAGCAGAACTGGAGCTGGTAAGGGTCCAGCATGTCATCTCTGCTGGCCACCACAGGCAGATGGACTCCTACAGTAATTGTTGCTAGATGGAGAGCATCCCTACTTTTCCCACACTTGGTGGACATCATAATACAAAAGACCTAGAGAATAAAGATTTTCCACTGAACAGGAATCAGAGATGCTGAGCCAAAAGGTCATTTGTGGAGATAAAGTGAAAGAAGCGGAGCAGAATCAATGGATTCTTCTAGATAAAGAAATCATTTGCTCTGTTTGTGGACATAAGGGCAGACTAACATAAAAAAAGGTATCCAAATTTTCAGTGAAGTAATTTCTTCTGTTTCTGATGGGGATCTTTTACATTTTAAACCATTTCAAATTTTCTTTGCTATATGAGTCAGTACTTTTTCATCTTGATTTCTCCTGGCCCTTCCTACTCCTCTTGGTACTATAATAAAAGGTGTAGCTGTGTGGAGGGAGATAATACTGCTCACACCAGAGAAGAAGAGCTAGCACACTCCTCTCTCCCATTCACATGCAGCAGAGGAAGTGAGTCACAGATAACCATGGACAATCCCATCCTCTTTCTGTCCTTACCTGAGTAACAAGGAGCCAAAGCAGGGCTCTCCTCCCATGAGGAGATCCTCTTCTCTGAAGGCTGGCTGCCTGCAGACTCCCACATCACCAAGTGGACCTTCATAGGGCTTTCACAGGATAAAGGTAGAAGCTGATGTGTATTTTTACCTACTGTGGAATTGCTGTAGATGCTTTGTACTTGCTCCTTGTCTAATTTACTTTGGAAAACAATCTCACATTTATTTTGATCCTTATTGACCCTGGCCAATCACAAAACCTGTTAATGCATCTCATTCCTGTTAATGCACCTCATCCCTGCTTGCATCAGGATTTTCTTAAGAGGCTGGAACTGAAAAATGCCAGTTTGCTCCCAAAGAGGCTTTTGCCTTCTACAGGACTGTGATATTTAACTTCAGGTCACCTCATCTTTGTAAAGTGTTGTAAAGAATCCTTCCTGGGATAAAAGCTGCAGCAATCTATTCCAGCCCAAACCTTTGCTTTGACCCTTTGAAGTCAATAGCTGCACTGCCAACCACAAGTGCACCAACATCATTAATCAAGCCTCCAGGAACATGGCGATGCAGTAGAAAGCATATTATAACTTCTCCTGGAATAAAAAAACAAAAACAAAAACAAAAACAAAAACAAAAACAACCAGTAATTTTTCTGTCTCTTTCTCCAAATCTCTGAATGCCCAAGCATGGGAGAATTGTGTTTTTAGAAGTTTTCAACACCAAGGAAGTCCAGCAGCCACTGGAGGGGAAAACCCCCACAACTGAGAATGTGGCTGTAAGAGCCAAACCAAAACAATGTTAAGTACTGGAAAGTCACAACGAAGTCACAAGGCCAGACCCATGGCAGTGGCCTTCACTGGCAGTGCACTCCTGCCTTTCAAAGGCGCTGCACAGCACCTGACAGGGAAGCTTGGGTGGGATGCAGTCACAGTGATGGCTTGGCTGGACCCCCCTGGCTTACCCTGGGTGGCATCCTCACTGAAGGATGCTTGGTCTACTGGAACTGCTGCATCTCCTCCTGCTCTCAAAGCCAGTGCATTTGCAGAGAGATCAAAAAGTCTGTATTATCTACTCACACTACCTCAAAGCATAGAAATGAGAGGGAAAGATGACAGCATAGATTCGAGCGGGAAAGGAAAGGGGTGCCCAGCTCCTTATCCTTCCATGGCAGTCTCAAAGTGCAGTGACTGAAGCCTGTTGCCCTGTTCAGAGCAAGGGTCCCTGTGGCCAGTCTTCAGCAATTCTCTTGGAGATACTCAATAGCTACTGAGCAGTTCCTTCCTTCCCTGTGGCTGTGTACCTGTATTTTCTAGCAGAGAAAGTAAGGCCCCACCAGTCTGATGTTTATATTTCAGTGGTTTAGAAAAATGTCACTTAAATGGACTGCACTGAACTGAGGCTGGGTAGCTATTTTTTCATACATACACACGTTATCATACCCAAGAGCACCTCATTGCCTATGTACAGGGCACCCTTGACATGCTCTTCTTCCTCGTGTGCTGTGAATTCCCAGCAGGAGAATCTACTGCAATTTTACAGAAAAAAATAATATGTACGGCTAATAAAAACTGTCCTGCAGTTCTGTGGCAGCATTTTTTACAGTGCCTGCTATCCACATGACTCAGCCAATGTTCAGTGCTATCATAGAAATTCCAGGGCTCATAGAAATCCACTTAGGGATGTTACATCCCTCAGACTGGCACAGAGGGGAAGTATTTCATTAAAAGACAAACAAGGAATTTTGGTTCCTTGAACTGTACCAGCCTTTTTCCTACAGGAGTCTTCAACATCAGAGTGAATGCCACAGATATCTGGCATCTACCAAATGCCATTGAACTTGGCTTCTGATTTTTCCCTGGTATAATTATTAGACTGGCCAAATTACAGGAATCCCAAATTGCCACAAAAAAGTCACTCTTGCAACTCTGCTTCTATAGATTAGGCTCATATTAACAAATGGAGTTTAGGACTACTGCCAAGTGCACATATTTTGATAGCTGTTATTGACATGTAAAATGATTAGAGTCAGAAAACATTTGAATGTTTTTTTAAAAATCCAGTCCTTCTTATAAATGTGCGTAGTTTGAAGGATCTAATTCTGAGTCTGAGAGAGATGCATATTGCCATTTGCAGAGCTCTTTCTGGATTTTTTCCCCTCTCTCATTTTATTATGATAATCAATATTTGTAAGAAAACATTTTGTATCAAATATCGCTTCATACATTATATGCATGAAGTTTAGTTTTCTGGGTTTATTTTCTCTGTGGGGCATATATAACTGAGATAAGTTAATTGAAGGACAATTATGGAGTTCTAATAAATATTAGAATTCACTTCATTAATTAGTGCCTGAATTAAAATCTCTTTGATATCTTTAAAGAAGATTATTGTCTTAGAAAGCAGACTAAGTTTGTTTATTTAAAATACTTCTCACTGTCAAAACCCCCTCATCTAGAATTCATCTAAATATTCTAAATATTCACCCAAAATCATCTAAATATATATTTATCTTAAGCTCAGGATAAAACTGTGTGTAACAGAACTCTTCATCCAGGTACTAAGTGTGGATTTGGCTTTGTCATTTCATTTTGCTTATCTAATTGTCGGTTATTTATTTGCTGCTTGGGAGAATTCCTTTCCATCTCTTTCGCTTCTGTCTGCTTTTAAAGGAGGCAGAGAGGACCCTGCCACTGAGGGTGGGTCATGAATGTGGCTCTTCCATCCACTAACAAAGCAAGATCCATCTTTATTTCCTTTGCCCCGTGAGTCTGGCAGATGGATGGCTTGTATACTCAGTCCTCTGTCCCTCTGCTGTCATTCCTGACTTGGCCTAAACACAGCAATAAAAAAACCAAACCAAAAAACCCAAACAAAACATTCACGACTGCAAAAGACTCTGCTCATTGTTGCTGCAAAAAGTTTATTTTCACATACTTTTCAGTATGTTTCCAGCTCTGGTTTCAAGTGCTTCCAAAACTTAAGGGAGAGCAACTTTCATTGTTCCTCCTGGGAGGCCATTTCCCAGCCCAATAAATCTCACTCCCAAGAAATTTCACACATCCCCTCCTGTGCTTACAGCACTTTTCCAATCTTGGCCTATCATGAGCGGAACAAATATCTTTTTCCCCACAGAGTTTATATAATAACGCAATAAAGTTGCGCACTCCACTGAGTTACTTCCACTCACCAGAAATTTATGGGATAACAACTTCTGTGTTCCCAGCAAGACATAATTTAAAATTTCAATAAATTACAATTTTCTACTGAAATGCAAAGCCATCCAAAACAGACAATATTATTCCAAACCTCACAGAAGACGTAGGAAAAGAAACATGGAAAATCTTTAAACTGCTAACACCAAGGTAAAGTCTGATGGGTTGCTCTCCCCCTGCATTCAGCAGACTGGTTACAGATATCTTGCCAGCACTTATGCTGTCTGTGATGTTTCCTTTCTCTTTTTAAAGGACCAGCAACTAAGTTACTTTAGAAATTATAAAAAGAAGCGCTTTGGTTGCATTTTACTTAACCCAGCTTGAATTAAAAGTGATTTCAAAGTAATGCCTTAGCTGCTGTTAGGCAATTACCTTGCTATTTGAGATGGTGTGCCATCTCCCCTCACTCAAGGGTAGGCAAACCTGTGGAGCTGCCTGGCACTGCCTCCACGGCAGGCACTGAAAACAAAATCCCTATGGAAATTTCAAGGGGGGAAACTCTTCCAGGGTCTGGGGATGGTCAGGACAGCTATTTGATAGAGAGCCAAAAACGGGGCAGGCAGCACATCTGAAGTCCTGAAGTCTTCACCCCTGTAGCTGAAAGGAAGTCATTCACTCTGCTCATTCCCTCCAGGCCTGCCAAGGGCTGCACTGCAAGGGTGTAGCTTTCACAGCTTCTTTCAGGTAGACCACTAAATGCAGGAGTGTGTACAATGCCCTCATTTACCATGTGGGCAGTGATAAACATCTGCACCACAGAGAGGCTTGTGGCTTGAGAGCTGAAATCGCCTACAAAATTGCACACACATTCACCAGTTTGCTTCAGGAAGATCCCATTAGACACATCCCAAGATGACCAGCTAAATATGAGAACGCTCTGAAAATTACTGCACCAGTTTTTTGGAAATCTTTCCCCAAAATGATTTTTGCTATTTTTAGATCAAAAGCCATTGTTTATCTCAACTTCTAAAGAAAGGCAAAATTCATAGCAGATTTGTCTCCAAATACTTAAATAGCTGGGTGGCAGACTTTGCTTTTTATTTGCTCTTCACTAAAATAAACATGATGTGAAATTTGCCACTCAGTTTTGTTTGCAGGAAGACATAACAGGAAGGCACCATGATTTTTAAAAAAATGTTAAGGGCTCAAAAGTCAGACAGCTGGAAGAAAGATGCCATGCCCCTGGGGAGGTGTAATTCTCTCGGCTCACTCCTAGGGATATAGAGTCGAGAGTCTACTCAGAAACTCAGGCAGAGGTACCTAAGTAACAAAGGGAGCTTTGCCGTGCTTCATCCTCAGAACTGGAGCAGTTCTTATCCTGGTTTGGGACGTCCACTAGTCCCAGATCAATTACTCTGGCTCATGGCTGTGTAAGCAAAATAACATATTTCAAATCCAACCTTTCTGATCTTGCCAAAACTGCTTTAAATCAGAATAAAATCAGAATTATGTCTTGCAGACTCTGTCTTTTTGTGCTGCGCCTTGGTATCACTAATCTTTTTTCAGATAAAAAGTCACAGTTTCATTGGTGGTTTAAACCACTAACATTTACTGGCAGCCCTGACACTGGGCAAGAGAGGACTTAAATTAAAAAGTGGCAAGCAGATGACTGCTAATTATCCTTTCACTCATAAAGTTTAAATATAGCTGCCTGTGTTTGAACACAAAGAAGGCCTGCAATTAGGGCACATTCAATTGCAAATGCACCACAACCCCTCTTTACTGTGCTTGTAGAGGATGCAAAACAATACCTCAATACCAATTCTACTTAGTGGCTGTAATTTTCTTCAGTAATGTGTGTATTAGTCACAGATATATGTTAAAAACTGTGATTTTACCCCCAAAAACAAGAAAAGCAAACACATATGCTCTGGAGGGAGAGCTTTGCTCAACATGCTCTTTACAGTCTGGTTCTCTGATATATTCAACATCCTTATTCTGTCAAGAAGGCATTTGCACCTTTTGATATCCAATAATTTGTAAATGAATCTGGCAGTGGTTGCCCTTGCCTTGGAAGGGTGTGCACTTGATGGACAGGATCCCTCAGGATAATCACATTTCTGTGGCGGGGAAATTCCGATACTTCTCTGCTGCTTCGATTCCTCTTCCTGATCCCCAAACTAGAAGAAAAAACCCCTGCACCAAAAATCTGTATGATGAAAAGCTATAGAAACCTCAGTTAATTTTTTGAAGTGACAATTTACCATTTTCAAAATTTTTTGTCAGACGTTTCTCCTGAAAATTAAGAAATATGCCTGAAATCAGGATCTACAGAAAAAATGAAAAGTTGATTTTGACAAAACTCTTAATGTATCAGGAAAAAATGTATTCAAAGAAACTTAACTTAATAACTTAAAATAAAGTAAGTATGATGCCAGAGTTCATGTTTCCTGATCCTTGCCATTGTGCCAAGCTTTATCTTGGAAAGGCTCTGAAGCACTTCTCCTTCATTCCTAATATTCAGCAACCCTTTCTTTTAGAATTTTTAGGATATTCTTTCCCAATGAATTCTTAACACTGAAGGAATCTTTGCTTGGCCTGGCACAAGGCCTCTGTCTCTCTGTGACAGACAGAAAATAAACTTACTGTTTATTTACGTGATGTTATTAATTGCAGGTGATCACATTATTATTTTGTAAACTTAATGTCATTAATTGGAGGTTCCTAGTCCCTTCACATCTCAGTGCATTAGACTCAGATGGTCAGGATACAACAACCTCACATGTACCTAACCAGACCTTGACAGAGGATCACCCAAAGTGATGTTTAGGCTATCAACACAATATAAATTACATTAACTGGAAGCCATGGAGAAGGCAGAAAAGAAATTAGTAGGAAAGAGGGGAGTGAAAGACAGGGCAGAAGATGAAAGCAAGAAAGAGTTGAAAGGAAGAAAGATGAAAGAAAGAAAGGAAGAAAGACTCTTCTAGTATAGTTTGGATAGGAACAACCTGGTAAAGGTGCCAAAACAGAGCTGCTGACTGATGAACCCATCTAGGGGAAATACTGTGTGGTGCTGTGCAACTGGGCAAATTCCCCAAGTGGGAGCCACCACAATTTGTGTATGAGACTGAAGTCATGCCTGAAGTTAAAGGGAAACAAAAGCAACTGCTTTTAATGGGAGCCCACTCTCTCTAAACAAATTTTCTTCTGGATAATGTAAATTGTGCAAATGTTAGAAAATGTGGGCCAAGCTACAAAGCACACATTTAATTCAAAATAACTGTTAAATGCTATGTTGTCTGAAAAATATCATAAAAATATTATAATTATTTTGAAAATATTTTAAAAAATATTTTATCTCGTGTGAAGTGTCACCATGCTGCCATCTGTGGTTGAATGCTTCCTCTTCCACATTTCCCTCCAAGCTCCACTCTGTTAGGTCCTGTATTTCTCTGAATAGAGCCAGGCCTGAGAAATGTGAAGGGCAATGCAGGATGTGTCAGAAACATGTATGAAATGTGAGAGAAATGGGAGAGGGTAGAAAAGTGTCTCATCAGGAAAGGATGCAGTGCTTTAAGCTGCTCTGTAGCCCCTCTGTGGAGCGCTCCCTCCACCTGAGAGGGCGGCCAACTTGTGAAGCACGTTGCAGCTTCAGGCTGAATTCTGAGCCCATTATACTAAACCCTTGATACTGATAAAATTTACTAATATTTCACTGTTTCAAAACTCAAAAATTGTGACAACATCTAAGGCACAAACAGAATTTGTACAACACACCATCTTAGAAGTCCAGTTCTGCATCAAAACCTCATGATGGGGAGCAAGTTTTCTCAGTTCACCACCAAGGGAAGTACTTACAAACTCTGCTTGCATTTCAGGAAGATCACAGTGCTTTCCACATGAATGGAGAGCAAGGGTACCCCTGGTTGTGGTGGGGTTTAAGACTGACAATTTCAAAGATAAAATGAGAAGTGAATGAACTCAGAACACTGAAGTCAGAATTTTCAATTTTCTTCTGGATATTTTTCCTTTTGTGCCACTCAGTTTGTACGTGAGAAAAAACAATTTCTGCATTTGTTAAAAGTAGCAACATGCTAGGTAAAATGCTAGGGGAAAAGGAAGAAAAATAAAAGATTATCACTAAAAATATGTTTGCTTTATGATAAAGCATATTCAATGAGAGTTAGTAAAAATTCAGAAACATAACTAGTATTCGTGTTATTAAAAGCTGAAATCTTAGAGGATTTCTGGCACTGGAAAGATTCTGAGTCCAAAAAGCCTAAATAAATTTAAAAAATGTAAATTCTTCAGGAACCTTTAAAAAACCTGCTAATTCTCCCCAGTTTTTGGCCCTAAGTTGTGCATGCTTTTTCTGGAAACAATGGCAAAAAGAGAAGGACACGCAGGAGTGGGGTGGGAAAGAAATATAAACTATTTATGCTAATGATGGATTTGGCTAATTAAACATTTAGGTTTTAAAACCAAAACAAAAGCTTCTTTAGAACAAGTTGCTCACATTCAGTAAGAGAAGAAGAACAATTTTTCTTCAGCTACTCTTTGAATCACTTCTTCAGCCTTCATACTTGACATGCGGTCTGATATTAAGTGGTTACTTGCTAGGAGCCACAGAGCAGCAGGAAGTGCTAAATGCCAAAGGGCCTTGAGAAACTAAAATACTCAGCAGCAAACCACTAAGCAGATCTCACCATCAGCTACTGGTCTAGCTGCTGCAAAACATGCATTAAATACTCTACTGCAGTTGTTTGGAGTTAAATTTCTGCTTACCCAATCATGAAGATTATCATCACATTAAATTTCTTTTTTCTTTTTTAAGCCTGAACACAAGTCTGAATATATTATTATAAAGCTTTTGTCTCAGAAACTATGCCATGTGTAAAAGACATGTAGAACACATGGTTTGTATTTGTAAACCATGGTATTCCCAGGGTTTCCCTTTTCACACTTAATCAGGCTGGGCTAATAACAAGGACATACTCCAGTTATTCTGTAAGCGTTGGTGGAGAATAATGTCTTTTAGTCCAGTATAAAACTAGCAGGTTCTTATTTTGTGTATATTTTGGTATAAAGTCACATTAGAAATGGCTGACTATATTCTGACACATGCTGCTTCTCTATATGCCCATCTATTTTATAAACTGAACTGTTTCTCAGGCAGACTTGAACTTTGTCAGTGTATGCAATACAAATGATTCCTAAATTTTTCTTCAGCATCAGTCTGAAATTACAAGTTACATGTAAGGTTGACCAGGATGGGATTTAACATTATCACATGATGGCCTAAATAGATTGTTACAAAGTAGCTGCTTCAGTTCTATAAGCATGAGGCAAATTTCATTTGGTTATGCTTGTTGCCTCTTCCTGATAGTTTGAATTTTAAAATTGATGCAAAAATATTAATGTGAACTTAGGACAGGATACACTAACTTTTGGTAATGACCTAGTCATGCTGAGTTGAGTTTCTAAATGCCCCCAAATTATTATTTGTCTTAACTTGTACTATTGATTTCTGGCAAAAATTGTCTGCCTTGGGCTTCTTGCAAAATTCTGTGCTTAAATTTATGTTGTAAACAAGTCTTGCTTAATGTGATGGAGAATCATGTTTTCCCATAACTCCCATATTTGCATAAAATGTATCAAAATCAGCTGCTTTATTTATCGTGCTCTCCCACAGCATGAATATTCTCCTTCATCAACCCCATCTTAGGACAGAAAAACAACATTTTCCTAGCTCCCAGACAGCCTGGTAGGGCTCTTTGTGACTGGAATCTGTAGTTTTTTGGGGAAATACAAATGCAGAAGGAAATACAGGCACACATTAGCACCTACCTATCTACCCACCCAAAATTTCCCTTTTCCCCTAGATTCCACCCTCCCAGATAATCAGGTCAATGTCTAGAGCGTATTCTGGGTTTCACCCTTTCTAGATTCTCAAATACCTTCAGCTGTCAAAAATGTGTCCTCTACATCAACCAGAGATTTTTTTCAATAAAAAGTGAATGTGACATTTGTTAAGTTTGCAAAGTGGGTTACTCTAGTCATGAAAAGCTTAAGTAAGTCCAAAAATCATAAATTTTCTTCTCATATAGCATCAGCCTCTTTGATGATCTGATCACTACAAGAAAGCTTCCCCAGTTCTTCACTTGACTGGGAGATTTTAAGCAATCTTTTCACCCACCCTGCTTTGGAGTCAGCAGCAGATGGCATTATAGATGTCACTCATTATCATTTTGAATAAATTAACCCACAAAAATAGCCAAAATCACCCTGGGATGTACAAGTTTTGAGACAGGACTGCCATTTGCATTCAGGCTTTCATTTTCTTCTTCAACCCAACATCTGGGCTAAAGCCTGAGGTACTGATGAATTGTTGTCTGAATTCTTAGGTAGGTTTTTTTTGTCTGTCATCAAAAGGGCTCAAAGAACCCCATGAAAGAAATGGAAAGATGCGTGAGGACCTCACCCCTCCACCTGAAAGGTGCATTTCTCACTAATGGAACAAATTATCTGAAGCTTCTTGCTGCCAAAGAGCGAGACCTCAAGAGGAACTGCAACATTTTGAGAGCATCAATCCCAGAGCAGAGCGATGGGTGGTTTTCCGACTTCTGATCTGAGCAGCAAGGTTCCCTTTTCACCAAGACGTACCTCACCACAGACCTCACCACCTTCGGAACAAAGTGCAAGACTGTACAACAAAACCCACAACACTAAAAGGAGAGCGAACTGGAAACTGCACGGACATGCAGATCAGTGCAGATAAAGAGCAGGCATCGTGGCAGCCTGAGGTCTGTCAGGTGCCTGAGGGCTGTCACAAAGAGAACCACTGCCACTGCTTTGCCATCGGATGTGATGTGAAACAGCACCTCTTCCACCCTGCAACCCAGGACACACAGCTCGTGCTGAGAGCTACCTTCAGCCTTACAACCACCAAATCTAGGGTTTGGATGAGTTCTGGGAAAGCACTTGAACAGGGTCTTTTTCTTCCAATTGCAGTTCATTCCCCATCTGTGCTGGACACACTTAAGAAACTTGACTAAATTGATCCACCTTTAAGGCGGGTTTAAATCTAGTCACTAAATATGGAAGACTGCTTAAAGGTATGTAATTCAAGCAGCTTTTTGCAAGTGGCTCTGGTGTTGGCCTGAAATTTTAGAAGAGTATATTTTGCTTCACTCATCTCCTTCAGATGCTCTGATGAACCAGCCAGCTGTCAGCTGGGGCATACCACAATGTTGAAGTGATGCACAAGCTATGCCTGCCACAGAGGTTTTGAACTTTGCTAACATTACACTTTTTCAGGATCAAAATTCTACGTCATGCCACCCATACTCATCATGAGTATCACTTTAATCCTCCCAGGAGCTTACCACAAATAAAAAGACCTGACAAAACAGTGGATAGAGGTGATAGCCCAGAAAGAGAAATAAAATCATCTTCTACCACTAGCACTAAAAGGAATGTCAGTTTTAAGAAGAAAATCATGAAAATATATTGTCCTCACATACTGGATAGCAGCTAATGAAGTGAGATGCTGTGAAGTGGTACCAGGAATTTGCTTCTGTCAGTGTGTAAGAGCAGCAGAAGGAGGAGTGGGGCTTAGAAAGCACAGAGAGCATAAACATGGGGACCACTCGACCAGCCTCACTGCACTATCAAGATACATACAGTACTGACCTAGAATAACAAACAGATGCATTTCATGAACCACAGCCAAAGCTGCTTTATAAAAAGCCATTATATTTCCTCTAGCTGGAAGAGTCTCTAAAAATACTGCCTTTTAATAGATCCTGCATTGAGAATGGTGGATCAGGAAGTGGTAAAATAAATGACAGTGTGAACATCTACAGGGGTACCAACCCATCACTGTAAGAGTGTGAGGAGACAACATCTTCTCAGCACAACTCATGTCAGGTTCTAGAAAATGGAAACAAGCATGCAACAGAATCTGCCAACAGTTGCAAGTGACTCAGTCTCAGAACTGGCATAAAGTAAACATTTTGCATGTTATTTAAAATGCAAATTGTTCTTCTATACATGCAGCTGTTGGAGCACAGGTAACATCTGATGTAAATGAGTCACCTACTTTAATCAAATGATACGGCTAGAGAAAAAGGTAGAAGCAAAAACAATGACTCATATTGTTTCTTCACATTTCTGCCCCCATTACAGTTGTTCTCTGGGTTAGTAGGGGAATGAAAAAGCAGGTTATTTTAATGGCACCTCAGTATAAAACCAATTCTCTAACCACTATATTAAACATCAAATAGCTTTGCATCTTTAATGCATACTTTCCTTTTTGAAGACAGAATCAACAATTGTATGGCCATATGTAAGTGGGTTTGTTGTGCCCAATGAACAACTGCAAAAAAATATTCAGGAAGCAGCAAGGGAAAAAATATACAATAAAAGAAAATATGACCCCAAAAAATTTAAAAACAAAGAAAGCAACACTTGTTCCCAACTGGCAGGAAGCACATCTTCAAAATCAAAATAAAAAATCAAGTCAGGCAACAAGGATGCTAAAATGTCATGTGTAAAAAGCTACAAATAAAAACACACCTTTGAAAACACTGTCATTTTACCTCCACTAGATTTGCCTGTCTCTCATAATGAACTCAGCTCATGGTCAGGTGCCTTAGTACTTAAGCCACCAACCAACAGAATCTACATTGATATAGTCTCAATCTTGTCAGCCTCTGTGGTGATCCCTCTGTGGGGATCTCTCTGGATCCAGGGGTGTACATATCCAGTCACAGGGCATTGTTCATGCAGCACTCTCCAGGTGGTGCTGAAATACACCTTACACCTGAAAGTAGTCCTTCCTGAAGCACTAGAACCTCCTCCCTCCTCCCTGTCCCAAATGTCCTTCACCATAAATTTTAAGCAGGCACAGAAAAAGATAAAACAGAAAGTTATATAGAAAATGGCACAGAGTTGTTTTTGCTAGCAGCCTCTGGCCCCATAAGCTGAATCTACTTGCTCCTGTGTGACTAAGCAAGTTTTCATTCCCTCTCTCCTCATTAGGCAGACATAGCTGTATACTTGATCTTCTCCAAGCAAATGTTCTGCTTCATCTTAAGATTCCCTGAGGAACAAACATAAGAGAACATTGTGGTCCATTTCAGGCCCAACCACGCACTGCACTGCCCTGTGCTGCAGCAGAGGAGGTCCCTCGTGCACTCTGGAGCTTCCCTGATGGTGTCTCATGGGTACCTCTGTGCAGCAGTGTGTGAGTGCATCCAAAATACCAACATTGCCAAGGTGTGTGTGCCTACAGACTTCTTCTAGTTAACAGAGCAGGGCTGATGTGCAACTGGGCAAGCACACATTTTCAAAATGTGCTTGGCCCTATGGAGACCAGAATTTCATTTTCCTTAGTGCCCTACCTCAGGAAACAGACAGAGTAAAGCACAGCCCAGCCACTTTGGCAACTTTCAAGTCTCTGCACTGTAAACTAGGACCCTCACTTCCTCTCATTTTATACAGCAAAGCTTCTCCAAATCCTGCAGGAAGCCTACTCTGTCCCAAAGGGCCAGCTTCCACCCCCAGTCATCCTGTGTGCACTAGCAGGGACTGACTCCTGAAGGAAGATGGTGGGATTCTGACTTACACAGTGGCTTTTCTCACCTATTAAAATCCCAAAGCAGATACAGGGGCACGAGGTAGAATTCTGACATGCAGTTGAAGTGCAATGTGTGAAGCAGCAAGATGAGGGGCTTTGATGTCCTGGCAATACACCCGAAATCTTTCCTGGGACTTTTCTGCCCTTTCAGTCAGACATGCTTTGGCAAATGGATGTGCAGCCACGATGCTACCAGGATTCATTCATTCATTTGAGTGAACATGGGTATAAAAACCTGGAACTCTCCAAACATCTTATCAAGAAGATCAAGCACCGTGTACCCCAGAAATCCACACCACCGGCCACCGAGAGAAGAAAAATCCTGCGTCTGGAGAGCGGGACAGGGTATCGGCGAGGATGTCTTTCCCCAAATTCCCAAATTCAGCTCGGCTCCGAGGTCTCGGACACAAGGACCCTTCCCTCCCTCCCCCTTACCTGAGCCGCCCACATTGGACCGCAGCAGGCAGGTCCTCCGGGAGGAGGAGAAGGAGGAGATGTCGCTTTGGGAGCGGCCGCGGGGACCGGGCAAGGACCAGACGGGCAGCGGGGCTGTCCCGCTGCTCCCTGGCCTCTCAGCCATCGTAGACGGGCAGGGGAGGGGACAGGGAGAGTTTGGAGAGGAAGAGCCGCCCCTCTCCTCCGACCGCCCCGCCGGGACGCCGGCGGCGATTTTGTTTCTCTGGGAACATATATTTTGTGTTTGCACAGGAGCAAAGCAAAGTGGGGGGTTGGGTGCGCGGATGCACCCATCCCCCAGGGTGTCTTCATGCTCCCGCCATTGCCATCTCTCGGGGAAAAAAAAAAAAAAAACGGAAAAAAGGGAAAAGAGAATCAGTTAAAAAGAGCCGAGTAACCCACACCACCACTTCTGTTTTGTGTAACAGGGTGCCCTCTCCCCCGCAAAGCCGGAAAGTTGCACAAGGCACCGCATCCCTGCAAAAGAGCCGCGAGAGAGAAGAGTCAAATGTCCTCCCCAACCCATCACCTCCCTCCCCATCTTTCTTAAGGATTGGGTTGCATGTCAGAGACTTAACTAACTTCGGCAGGAAGGTACTGCCTCTCAGATCAGCCACACAGACCTAGGCAGAAGCAAAATCAAGCTTCATGGTTTCGTTTCCTGGTGTTTTACAGAAACCCTTTTACAATAAGATGCACCTTTAAAAGAAAATTTTATGCTCACTCTGCTTCTTACAGGCAAGTCATATTACAGTCATATTACATTTACCTTGAATAAAATCCTCGCTGCTGTGCAGCCACAATGACAAACACAGAAAAGACTGCACCCTGTATTTTTAATTCATCCAGAATTGCATTATCTAGTTATCCAATGTGAAAGTTGCATTCAGGCTGCATTTTAACAACTACGACTCTCCAGGTCTGAATCAAAACCTATCAAGTGTGAAATTTGTCCACGTGAAATTCAGTTTCTGGTTTCTGCTTCCACCCAGGCAAGCGAGTGCCTTCATCTCAATGCCGATCCCGTGCAGCTCCCCAGGCGCAGGGGTTTTGTGATCTTCCAGCCGTCACCCTCCGCATTTGTCGAAGCAATTGATCCGGCACAGGAGTCTCGTATGTCAGCCATTAGTCAGGTCGAAAGGTCTTCTCTGCTCAGTTTCCCTCAGGGGATTGCCTTCATTATTTCCTCTCCTTCTTCCCTCTGCTGACAGACCAGCCTGCTCCTTCCCCAGCCACAGAGCTTTCCCAGCGGGACTGTGCTGGGAGAGGGAGAGGCACGGGCTTCCCGCAGGGCACGGCAGTGAGCTCCACGCTTACAGCCCCTCTCACGGGCGCAGAGGCTCCATGGTCACACAGGCAGGAACGTTGTACCCATGCTTAGAGGGCTTTTTGCAGCTGCACACACCAGCCCCGTGTTATTTACAAATTCTGACAATCTGCTATTTTTATTATTTACCCTTTGCAGCTTGCATCATTACAAATGTGATTGTACACCAAAGACCTTTTCACCCAACAGGGATTTCTGTACCTGGGTGTGTGTGGGCTGGTGACATTTTCTGGACCTTTTTATGCCTTAATCAGAAGTGTACTCATCACTGCTGTTTACTGAAATGTTTGCCACTTTTCTTACCCCGACGCCTTTTTTTTTTTTTTTAAGAGGTGTGTTCAAGTTCAATATTGAAATACACAGTCCCTGCTCCAAACCTCACCAAAGTTTATGGCAGGTCAGCGAGCTTTGGGTCAAACTTTGACTTTTTTTAACAGCATTTTTTCTTCCAAACATTTTGTGCTACAGAGCAATTGTAACTTTGTCATGCTGTACAGAATGTATGCTTCAAAATTCCCACATTAAGGAGCTCCTCATTGTCTGCAATCCTTTGGTGCAATCAAAAAGGAGAACATGAAGAAATCGAAAGATAAACTAGAAAGGATACCATACAAGAGGTCAAAGGCATCTAAAGATTCCTTTTGAGAAGCAAAGTGACACCTAAAGGGGTGAAGCAAAAAGAAGACATAAAGTAGGTCAATGGTGAATGTAGAAGAGATATGAAGAGGCTCCTGTTGTAATATCAAAGTGCTTTAGTAAATCAGAGTAATGTGAACAGTCAGAAAAAAATAATGTGCTGGAAATCACAGTGTTTTTAATCTGCCTGTAACTTATTATATTAATCAAGGTAGAGAAATGAAAAAATTACAAAATCATGTACATCTTGTTTCCACAGCCCTTTAAATATTTTTTGAATTAGATGTAACAGCTGTGGTTAATGGCTCTGGAAACTGAAGCTCTATTTCCATAGAACAGCAGTAAAGTATATGTCCTTCCCAGTTGGAGAGAGATTAATTCAGTTGCCTGAATTAATTTCATTCATTTTTGACTGTTCTGATGAGATTGCCAAAGAAATTTCTATTTGTGGCGCTGATTATGAAAAGTTAGTATTTGCTGATTAAACCAAATTATTTCATAAAGTCTGTCCCATGGCAGCTGGGTGCTGAAGTAAAAACACAAAATTCGGGCATCCGGAAAGACCGGAGAAGAACCCGTGTGGGCAACAAATTGCTAGAAGATGTATCTTTTAAAGTAGGTGCCTGCCACCCGTGATCCGCAGCACAAACGCCAAGTGTCATCTACTGAACTGAGGCAGCTTCCGCACAGGCCATGCTAATGATGGAAACGAGAAATGTTTCCTTGACAGGCTTCGGGCCTCTCTGCCCGGGAAGCCTCCACGTACAAGTCGGCTGGAAGGAGCTGCAGAGCGATGTTACACCCTGTCCTTCTTGGGAGGACGGGGGAAGCTGAGCCTGCGGTCGGAAGCAGGCGGGAAGGGCAAACCCAGCAGGCTGCCCGGGAGCGGAGCGGCCGCAGATCCAAGGCTCGGGCCCGGCTCCGGCCGCAGATCCAGCGGACACCGTCAGGCCGCTCTTGCGGGGAGGAGTCGGCGGGGCGGGGGAAAACACGGCGGGATGTTGGCCGAGGCATCAGCCAGTTACTTCCATTTCTTAAAATCCTTAAAATCCAGGGGACAGTTTGTGGTCGAGCAGCCAGATGGAGCGGCTCCGGTGGGGAACAGCCCCCGGGCGGCAGGCGGGTCGG
>NW_005054316.1:5675475-5687326 GCF_000277835.1 Geospiza fortis | reverse complement strand
CAGGCGGGGATGGTGTGGTGTCCCCCCGGACAGCGGAGGTTTGGGTTGGAGCCCCTCTGCAGGCTGACCGTGGAGCTCAGGTGTCTGGGAAGCTCTGTGTCCACCCGAGTCACGGACTCCATGGCGCAGTTTGCAGAGGAGGTGGAGTTTGAGGTGCTTCTGGTGTGTCTGAGCACCTGTCTGCCCAGCCCCGAAACTCCCGAATAGCTCGGCTAAAGTGACTAAATCAAGCAGAGAGCTGGTAGAGCTGAGAGAAGGGCCTTGCAGCACAACCGTGCTGGTGAGAGGTGCTTGGTGGAGCGGCCGAAAGGGCCCTCTCCAGGACCACCATGAAGGGAAGGGTGAAGGGGGACTCCCTTGTGGCGACAGGCGTTTGGGATCTGCCAGCCTCTGGAGCAGCCTTGTGCACCTGCTGGAGCTCTGTGGGGAGCGCAGAGCCCATCGCTACCCTTACCTGGCAAGCAGCCTTGCTGTTTTCTTGTGCACATTTTGTGCTGCTGATGGTTTTCTCCTCTTTTTTTACAGTTATTACTATTATTTAAGAGTGCTTTGCACTTAAGACAAACTAAAACTCTTCAGATAATTTTAGTTCAGAGGTTCAATGAAGTCTTTGTTCTGTGAGTGTTCACTGGTTCAAGCCCCTTTGTCTGTAAGCATGTTTTTGCTGTCACCTTTCCATGCCCTACCAAGTACTTCCTGTGAGAGTTCAAGTAAGACACATTATTATTTACAATATGAAGATGAGGGTAGCTTTGTGGCAGAGCTATGGCGAACCTTAATTACTATATTTGCAAAACAAGCCAACCCGTATCTAATCAAACCAATGTTTTCTGACACCTGTTCTTTTCAGAATTAGGGTCAAGTGTTTCAGCAGGCTTTTAATGCAGACTACATACACTAATAAATTACTTTTAGAGAGGCGGGACAGAGCTAGGTTTGGTTTCAAGCCTCAGTCAGAGTGCTGTACTCTGATAGTGGTGTGCAGGCTCAGGATGGAGCATTTGGTTTTTGACCCCAAAACTCTAATTGTTTTTTATATTCCTGTATTCTCCTATCCCATGGCAGGTGTGGGTCTAGAGCTGCTTCAGGGCCTTCTGACAGCTTGTGCAGTCAGATGATTGAGGTCCTGCAGTAGCAGTGTCAAATGGAAGGTCACAAACTGTTATCAGCCATCCTGTGTGCCTTCCCTCAGAGCTCCACAGCCTGGGTAAGGATGTTTCTAGAATCTAATCCTGTCAGCATGGAAGTGTTCATGTTAGCAAACCATGTGACTATGGGAGAGAAGCAAGGTTGTTACTTTTTGATTTAAGAAATTATATACTTTGAAATCAGAGGGGTTTTTTGTTTTTATTTTTAAAATTTTGTTTGTTTTGCTTTATTGTTGTTATTTCCTCTGCCCCTGGCTCTTTCAATGAAGAAAGCTGTCTCAGCCTCTTTCTTCTAAGTTTTGTATTTTTTTTTCCCTGTTGGCTGCCAGAGATTGTGTTGGTTTATGCTAAAGTGTTTTCAGGAAGGTTACAACAATATTCACACTGTGGTCTCAGAGAACTGAGGTCAGAGTCCAGCTCAGGACAGGAGAGAGAAATTAATTTCAAACATTCAAATTCTGGCCTGTTTTATTCCTTCACTTTACAATCTATTTTCATATAAGTCTAAATTTGACAAGAGGATTTTTGCTGCTTGGTTTCATTGATAGAAAGGTGACAGAGGTGCATTTGTAAGTGTGTGGTGTTCTTGCAGAGGCAGGTTTTGGATGGAGGACGTGCCTTCTTCTAGCAGGGTGCCTTTGCTTGCGGGCCTCAGGTGTGCAGAGTCTGCAGTGACCTGGTCACAGCTCTCTCTGGCCCTGGGGCTGTGGACATTGGGTCACTCAGCTGTGGTTGTGTAGAGGGCTTGGGACTGTCAGAGAGGTAGAGCTGACGATCCCCATGTTTGTGGGTGGCAGGGATTGCAATGTTGGGGGCAGAGCAGAGATGCCTGATGGCTGAGGTGTGAGATTTGAGGAGGTGAGACATGCAAGTCCAGGAAAAATGCATTTCTTGTGCCACCTGAGCTGCTTACACAGGCTGTCTGTGGTCTCTAGTACAGTTTTGAGATTTGGGTATTGACCTACACTGTCATTTTTCCATTCTCAAAGTGTAGCTGATTTTTTCATTGCTTCAAATGAAATCCTGAGACCTTTCCAAAGGGGAGTACAAAGATGTAGAACATGGACAAATAAGATAGAAAAAATGAAATCTTTGCTAATCAATACTCTTCTGGAGCAATTTTGTCTTATTGCCAGTGTCATGTACCTCCAATGCCTCTACTTCTCAGTGTTAAATAGGAGCTGATAATTTCAATTCTCTTTTCTTCGTCAAAAAATACATCAGCAGACATGCTTTGCTCTGTATTATGTAGGTGGTACTGGCAGAAGGAAAAGAGAGAGCCCTATGTGAAATTTATGGATGCAAATTATCCACCTGGCTTCAGCTATGAAGATTTTGGTCCTCTGTTTACAGCAGAATTCTTTGATCCCAACCAGTGGGCAGACATTCTGAAGGCTTCAGGTGCAAAATATGTTGTCTTAACTTCAAAACATCATGAGGGTAAGTGGAAGCTTTGTGAATGTGAGTAATTGCTGCATTTCTATCAACAGATGTAAAAAATGTGTGACTTTTCTATCTTCTAAGAGACATAGAGAAAGCCAGGCAGGCTTACCTGCCCCACCACAGCCAAAGAGGAAACAAAAACCACCCAAGAGATGTGCAGGTGTTTTCCTGACCTTTACACAAAAGCTGTGGCCATGGAATTTGCATAGGAGGAGCAGTAGATTGTGCCACTGTTCTCTTGCTGTAAGTAAGACAGCCTGAAGTGGTGGTGGCAGCTGAGCTTCCTGCAGTGGCCGCAGTTTATTTTTTATTTCTGTGCAATTTAGTGCTGAAGGAACCACAAAAGTGAATTCTGCACTGTTTAACATTTGGAGAGCTGCTTTGAGCAGGCAGTGAGCAAACTCCCTTGGTTTCTCCAAGGAATTTAGGAACATGTTCCAGGAGTTAACTTTAGATTTAGGAAGGTATAGGTCTTCCTGATATAGGGCACAGAAGCCAAAACTTTGAACCAGATCTGTAGCTTTACAGGCACAATTGTTTTTAGCACTGTAATTGTAAAGTACTTTGCAGACAAAAGTAAAGAAAAAGAAAGCTTCTGGAAGGAACTACACTAGCAAAGAAAGTATAAAATAGTAAGATATTCTACAATACATCTAATGAATGTTGTTGGTCTTTGTGAGATGTGGGTTTAAGACTGGCAACTTGTGAAGCGTCAATTTTAATCTCAGCTCTGACACACATAATTCTTGATCTTGAATTTCACTTGTGGTGCAATTCCCAGTGACTTCAAAAGAACCAGGATTCATTTAGTCTGTCCAATAGCCTTGTGCATGAATTTTTAGGTTGTTTAGTCCATACAATTGCATGTATCCAGTTCACAGAAATAGCACAAGATTGCTTAGACAGTGAGTATAAAGGGGTTACAAGGTGAGAGTGGAGCTCCTCTGGCAGTGGTCTGAGTCTGCAGTGCCGTAGTATTTGTAAGTGGTTGTGTTGGGCTGATGGATGTCTGAAAGGTCAAATCCCTTCTGATATTTAATCTTGATGTTTTAACAGCTGTTTCAGGAGTTTTTGCTCTCTCCTCATGCACGTACAGAGTAGTTGATTGAGCTGTTATAAATATCAAGGCAAACAAAAAGTGAACATTTGCATAAGATGGAAACAGAAAAGAGGAGAACAGTCTTTGAATGCAAATGATAGGTTGGGCTTTCTGCAGCTGAGAAACAATTTGATCTTTCACTTGCTGATTGTGTATTTACAGTTCACATTTGATGTAGATGCCTCAAAAGCTGCCATATTTTTGGTTAATTTCAGAGTCATAGAGTTAGAAAATGCATTAGGTTGGAAGGGGCCTTAAAAGTCATCTAGTTAATTTAATTGGGACATATGAATAGACTGAATAATTATCCAAGCAGTTCAGAACTGGAAAATATAAATGTGTATGCATACATATAAAAATACATGGTGTTCTGATATTAAAACTACTACCATTGTGCATAAACAGGTTATAGGCACACCTTATACCATGACAACAATATTATTACATATATAATTTTTATTATTTAATTTTTTGCAACACTTCCAACCACTTTCCAGAAAGAACTGTAATGTCCTCTCTTCTTCTTTTCTTTCTTATCCTCTGATTTTTCTCTTTTTAGGCTTTACTTTGTGGGGGTCCAAATATTCTTGGAACTGGAACGCTGTTGATGTGGGACCAAAGCGAGATCTTGTTGCTGAACTAGCAACATCTGTTAGAAACAGAACTGACTTGCATTTTGGGTTATACCATTCCCTGTTTGAATGGTTCAATCCTCTCTTCCTTGAGGATGCCACCAATGCCTTTAACACAAGCAAGTTTCCCACCAGTAAATCATTACCAGAACTCTATGAAATTGTGACCAAGTACCAGCCAGAAATAATTTGGTCTGATGGGGATGGAAATGCTCCAGATACTTACTGGAACAGCACTGGTTTCTTGGCTTGGCTGTATAATGACAGGTACATAATGATGCTGGTTTAGCTCCTTGTCTGAAATTCTGCTGTGTCTAGTTTTATTTCATTTTTCTGTTTGTTTTTTTGGAACCTGCTAATTCTGCTTAAGAGGACTTTACAAAATATTAATTCTCCTGAAATACAGAATCCAGATATTTTCTAGAACTATCAAAGCTAGTTTTGGAAAAAGAATGTTTTGTACTTTTTAAACACATTTGCAAATTGATAATTTAAGATGGTATTGGCTATTCTGCTTAATCACAGTCTGAGCATTTGCTGTTGCACAGAAACACAGGATAGCAGGACAATTTGAGAATATGGGTACATTGTTGTCATCACAGACTGAACATCTGGCAGTGGATATGAAGTGCAGAGTGATTTCTGGCAGAGCTCCTGTTAAAGTCTGGAACTTATTTCCCTAAGAAATTCTGATCTGGACCTTTTATTAGCAAAACATGAGAATAGAATTCCTGACATTGCACTTAATCTTATTGTAATAAATTAATAGTACAGGAGTCATGCAAAATGTTGGTTGCTGGGAGGGATGCGTGTGGGAAAGGATTACGCTGGCTGTGACAGCGTTCTATAGGACAACAATAATAAAACTCCTGTGTTCCCAGCCCGGTCCGGGACACGGTGGTGACCAATGACCGCTGGGGAGCGGGCAGCATCTGTGCCCACGGCGGCTTCTACACGTGCAGCGATCGCTACACCCCCGGGCGCCTCCTGCCCCACAAGTGGGAGAACTGCATGACCATCGACCGCGGCTCCTGGGGCTACCGCCGGGATGCGCGGCTCCGGGACTACCTCCCCATCGAGGACTTGGTGAAGGTACAGGGCCACAGCAGCTGCTGCCACTCCCCGTTCTCTCTCCTGGTTATTGTATTGTGCTGTTTAACATATTGATCATGCATCTATTTTTATGAATAAGATGACTTTAATTCAATAGTGAAATAATAAATAATTTTGTTAATTTCCAGCTGTAACGCTGGCAGGATGGAAAATCCATGTAACTCTTAACCTTTCTCTTAGTCGTTTCTATAGAATGAATTTCTAGTAAAAATTCAGTCAGTTTCCTAGAAGCTGTTTTCCCTGTGAGTAACTGGCCAAGGACTGAGCTGGACAGTCTCATCATTACTTTCTCGTCTAACTTTCTCCGGTAACTGCGTAGGCAAGTTGATGGGAAGCAAACAGTTGCAGTTTCACAGCTCCTGTTTAGGAACTCCTACTGGAAGGCTACATCTTTTATCTTTTGCATCTTTGCAGTTTCACAGCTCCTGTTTAGGAAGTCCTGCTGGAAGGCTACATCTTTTCCCCTTTACAGATAGAAACAGTTTATGACTCAGCAGTAGTTTTACTTTGTAGCGAAAAACTTTCCTTACAGAACATACAGATAAACACTACGAGAAGCAGACAGCTGGTGTTGTTAGAACATTGATTCTCTTACTAGGCTGAGGTATCATAAAAGATCTGAAGCTTAGGAAACCTGAATGAAAGGAAGACTGATCAGTTTTCCAGAATAATGCATTCAGTTGCAAATTCAGCTATTAAGGGAAAGATTGTTACTGTTGCTAAATATTGTTGCTGTTTCTAGCGTGGTCCTCACAAAAGACAATTTGAAATTGAAGTAACCTCTTTTCAGAGGCAGAAGGTTTGAATCAATTCAGCAGCATGTCTGCAGTTGTCTGTTTCTCAGACTTATGCATCTCAGTCCATGATCTCTGGAGGGCAGTGTGGATGTGAACACAAATTTTGTAGGCTTTGTAGGAGGCTTCCTTGTGTTTTATAGATGTTTCTATAAAATAGGAAAAGCATCAAACAGGAGGAAGGAGGAAGTTGCTTTTCTAAGATTCAATAGAGTAGCAGCTATTCACCTTATTCTACTCTGGTGCAGAGAAGTCATCTGTCGTATTGGTAAAACCCTCAATACATTCTTGCAGAAGTTGAAATGATAAAGAGTTGCAGGATCTGATTCTTATGTAGATTCAGGCAGACATATTGGTGCAAGAAGGTATTTGGGGCTGGTTTTGGATGTAAAAATTGACAGTAGAGCTTTGTTCTATGAGAGCTTAAATTTTGTATTAACTGTTGGGATGAACCCCAAAGTCTCAGCATGCAGCAGTAGCATAACTCTTGTGGTTTATCATTCTGAAGCAGTACAGCAGACTTTAGAAAGTACTGCAAATATGTGATTTCATTACTCACAACCATGTGCTCTGTGTGTTTAAAAACACTTCAGCAACTTGTAGAAACAGTGTCCTGTGGAGGAAACCTCCTGATGAATATTGGACCCACCCACGATGGTCGCATCGCTGTTGTGTTTGAGGAGCGCCTGAGGCAGGTGGGCTCTTGGCTGGAGGTCAATGGAGAGGCCATCTATGGAACAAAACCATGGAGAGCACAGAACGACACTGTCACTCCTGGAGTCTGGTAAGTCTACTGAGCCAAAATGCAGGCTCTGGAAAGCAGCACCAATGTTATGTGAAGTTTTGAAATCCCTAAGGACCTGATGCTACAGAAATCACCATCTTAGTTTGTATGTGGTAAAGGAATTAATGCCTTTGTTAGTGTAAGTAACTTCATCTAAAATGTGTATAAAGCTGTAGGTAGAGACTAGTTTTGGGATGATGCTGAGGCTGAAAGGAAAGCTGCAAGCATTTCTATGGTCATCTTTTGCTTCTTGGTGTCAGCTAATCTATTAGGTAATTCTGTTTGCTTCTAGTGGGCAACAGAAATGAAAAAAATCTGGAAATACAAGATTGCTATGAAGTGTTTATCTGAACAAAGGAATACTCAGTGTCACTTGGTGTTTAGAAAGAAAGCGGGAAGATAACAGCAATTATTTGGTCACTAAATACAGTCAGTCTCTGGCCTCCCCTCTGCCCTTGTTACTTGAAGCTTCTCTAACACCTTCATGATCCATCAGGGTTTTGGTCTTGGCCCTCTTGTCTCAGTGGATGTTTTTACTCACATTCCCAGCAAGATTTGGCCATCTGGCTTTAGCCTGCAGATGCTGAACTGTTGACTGTTAAGTAAAATCCCTTTCAAGAGCAATAAAAAACTGTAACTAAACAGGAAGGAGGGAGGAATGTTTCAGGGGTATGCCACAAGATTTCCAATTGCATAGTGATGAAAATAGTATTTTTAAAAACTAGCTATGCAAAGTGGAAACTCTGTTGCCCATACTATTTTTAAATTCTCTTAGTCTGCATCTTAGTGTATAGATGGGAGTTACCATGTCTTTCTGAATATAACCTACAGTTATCTGTTAATGATTCCCCATCCTGCAAGCATCTCCTTCCTATATGGCTGAGTTGATACAGTATGCTAAAGTTACAACAGAGGTTCGCCTCTGAATTCAGTTCTTTAATAGTTTTCATTACCTCTAGTTTGTTGAAACAAATTGTCAAGGAACAGCACCTTATTAAAGGGCCAGGTGGTTATGTGTGTGAAAATGTTTGTGAAAATCCTGACCTTTCTAATCCATTTTTCCAGTCTTGAAAATACTCTTGTGTATAATTTCTAAAGATTTACAAGGAAAAGCTGACATGCCTTTTTGGTCCCCATTTCCAACCAGGTACACTTTCACCCCTAAAGAAGGGAAAGTCAATGCTATCTTCCTTAACTGGCCAGTCTCTAGGATTCTGGAACTTGGTGAGCCACGGGCTAAGCCTGGAGAAACACAGGTAAAAGAGAGTGCACACACCCCTCCCCTCCTTCTAGGATGTGTCAGGTTCCATCTTGTTTATTAAAGTTTCTGGCATCTTTGGGAATGCATAGCTCTTAGGACAGAGTACTTTGGAAGAGACCCAGCAAAATGTTTGTTTTCTTTCTGGGACCTCCTTGTCATAGTCCTCTCAGTGGGATGTTTCTTATCCAACAAAAGTTAGACTGAGATGTTGCTGGGATATGTTTTAGCTTGCAAACTAAGAATCACAAAGAGGCCAAGGAACAGGGGAAAAAACTGTGCCACCCCTCCTGTTTCCTGTGTAGACTCCTAACTCAGCATGACTTTTCTTTTGAAGCAGCTGTCCTCATGACTTGGTGATACCGGAATTGCTGTAGTCGTGCAGCTGTTTGAAGTCAAAGCCTTGCAGGAAGAGAATGTACACAGAGGTTTTTATTGCCCAGGCAGGCTGAAGAGCAATCAGTGTTACCCTAGATTTGCATCTTATACCAAGTGGAGGTCAGAGGATGAGGACAGTGATGCCACACCTACACTGGCAAGTAGCAATTAACCCAATAGAAGCAGAAGTTGGTATCAACTCTGTGCATTTAAGGAGAGATTCACTTTGGTTTAGCTCTGCTCTGGTCTCATGCACTGCATGGGCATTAGCTGCTGAAATGCATTAGGAGTGTTTCTGGACTGCCCCCTCTGGTCTAGTTCTATATGAAAGTAGTCTGACTGCTGCCAAGACAGCTCTGTGATAGGGGAGAAAGAGTAATTTCAGAAGTGATGGAGATGCGTCTGGAATTTTAGGGGGGCAGCTAGACTCTATGTGCACTAGGAAGTATTTCCTCAGCAGAAGAGACTGGGCTGCAGTCACTCCAGCAGGTCACCAGCTGGTGCAGGTGACAGCATCAACCTATTTGTGGTTTTTAGTTCTTCAGATCAGCTTTCTCTGAGATATCTGACTGCCCTCTGTAAGAAACAGTCATGCTCTTTCAAGACTACAAGTTTCACCATGGGAAGCAGGCAGTTTGTAAACAGGGGATGCAAAGCTCTGTACTGTGGCTGCTAGATCTCTGCTTAGACCTAAACTCTATTCCAAATGCTTCCAAAAGGTGTTTATTCACTTTCTACAGCCCTAAGTCCTTCTCAAGACCCAACATGAGTAGCTTTTTTACTTGCAAATCTACTTGCAAATGTTTTCCCATTAGCTTTAATAATTATCACTCATTTGGTTAGTAAGTGGCATTTTTAGGATACTTGGTAAGGTAGCTATGGATCAATAATTATTTTGTCAATATTGCACTTATATGTACTTTGAAAAGGGGTTGTTCTAACAATAGTGTGTGTTTCTATTTTAGGTGAAGCTGGCAGGATACAGGGAACTGCTGAAATGGGTTGCCCTGGGAGAAAAGGGAATGGTTATTGCTCTACCTCAATTGACTCCTCAGCAAATGCCATGTCAGTGGGGCTGGACCTTACAACTGACTGATGTAGACTGAGACATACTTTGCTGGAGCCCTGGCTAGCAGGGAGTGCTGATGCTTTGCTCTTTCTTATCACTGGTTTTAAACTTGCTTGACTGAGAAAGATCCATAAATGCACTTTTTCGGGCTGTTATTAAAGGATGGAATGGAACAAACCTCACAAAGTCTATCACTAGATAATTAATCCTGTGCACACAGTTTGCTTCTCTGAACTTGTGTGAAATATTGAGCAGCTACCATGACCTCTACACTTGGTTTAGTCAGTTTCTGGCCAAGTTACATGAAAAATGAGGTGGGGGGAAACAGGCACTAGACTTTCAGAGACAAAAGAAGGAATAAAGTTCAAGCCAGTGTTCAAATGCATATAAGTCCGTTGTACACCCTCTTTAATGCAAGAAATTTGCCTTCCACAAAAGTGCACAGTAAAATCTGACAGTTTTAGAGAAAAAATATTCTTTTTCTAGGTGTGTTTAGCTAGTGGTAGCTGGCAGTTTCAGCTGAATAGGGTAATGTCTGCAGGAACGGGCCTGTAAGGGTTAGAAATTAATAATAAATGCATACAGGCAGTGCATATATACATCATCATTTCTCAGTACTGAAGTAATTAATTTTACATGTTCCTATTCTTGAGTAACTCCATCCATTATTGGGACACAGGTGAACTGGGAGAGGGTTGGGTTTTTGATATTCTGTATGATTTTACATGGGTAAAACTTGTCTCTTGTTTACACCCTTTGTTTATACACAGTTACCAGGGTGCCTTCTGTGGACTATTAAACAAAATACATACTTCAGTGACTAACTCTTGAAAAAGAGAAATAATCAGGAGTCGCTAGGGATCTTCAACTCTGGCAAAGAGACAACATTTTAAGCAGAGAGTAGACTGCATCCAATTTGAAGAATTTCCAAACTCATCATGTGTCATGATTTGTAGGGATAGACATAAAAGGTGAAACTTGCAAAGAAGAGGAGATAAAGGACAACAAAAACCATGAATTATTTCTGTTTCAATGTAGAGACTGAAGATTTATTTTCCCTGAGTAATGTTTGTGAGTGCAAATTAAGTACTGTATAAATTAAATTTATTCTTTCAACTGCCAGGATTTTGAGTTGATTGTCCAGTCAGGTTATTCTCTTCCCTAGTAATGTTAATACACACACAAATTGTACATTAAAATATTTTATTACAATACAGACAACTGGGCTCAAAATTAATACAAATTAAGATAAAATATTTACAAGGTAATGTGTACAGTGTAGCTGTTTGAACAGCATAAACAAGAGTATGTCTAAAAAAACACATTCCTTTAGTATTAGGTAACAGAGAGAGCAGACCCCCAGCTTGTTCAAAGGGAACATGCATCCATTGGCAAAGGCTTTCTGAAGAATGAGAGACTTTGGAACAAGATTTGTAAAGTTAAGGGGAAAAAGATTTTCTTTATAGAAAGAAAAATCTGAGAGAAGAAGAAAAAAGCATTACTTCATTCTGCTGCTCTGTGCTATTCTTAGATCACTTTCATTAGTTCTTCCCCAAACTTACACACCCCAGGCAAAAAAATGGGTTTTTTAGTAACTTGCTGTAATACTGCCACCAGATGCCTTTTAGATGCAATAAAAAATAATCCAATGAATTACAGAAGAGTTTAACCACTTTTTAAATAGAAAAGTCTTCATTTACCATGTTTCTTTCAACAAGAATATTTTTAATGGGTGAAGTATAATTCAGTTAGAAGAAAATGTGGGCTCACTCCCATTTTCCTCAGAGTGCTCTTTCTGCTGGTCTGCCACTCCTACACCATTATAAAATTAACCCAAGTCTCATCAGTAGTCACCAGGGATTTGTTATAAATATACCATCCATTTGTAAAAATGTGCAGATCATTTCTCTAGTTGCTGAGGGGTACTAAAAGCTTCATAAACATTAGCAGCAAAATCTTTCACTTGTTCCATCATCAACAGGTCCTGGAAGAAATGTATAAAATAAACTTCCTTAATCAAACACATTCCCCACTATTCTGCCTGTACTGCAGTACAGAATTCCTAAGAAAAGCACCTGGCACTCCCACAGGCACAACTCAAACTTCTTGCTTTAGAAAGGTTTAGGAGCAGAC
>NW_005054316.1:5661734-5675427 GCF_000277835.1 Geospiza fortis | reverse complement strand
CAGAAGAAAGTTTTAAAAAAACAGTGTATTTTTGGAAGATACCAACTGACAAAAAGTTTGTTATGGCAACTGTTTTCAATTTATTTTTTAAAGCCACTGAAATTAAACAAATATTCAAAAGAAATATACAACATTAATTTCAAGATTTTACCTGGAATATTGTAAAGAAGTTAGATTCTTACCTGAACAAAGTGACTGGGTGTTTCACTGCATACTGAATGGATCTGTCCATTTATTATTGGAATTATCTTGGCTAAAGGAAGACTGACACTGGAAAGACTAGGAAAGAACAAAAAATACTGACCTGCTCAGACACAAATGAAGCCACTAAACTGTGATTACATAATTCTAAGTAATTACCACTTAAAAAGTAAGAATTGAAAGACTGCAAACTAAAATGAAAGGATTTTTCTCCATAACAAGGTTTTCCTTTAATATAGAGAAGTACCAATTCAATTCTGGTCCACGTTCCTATTACAGTTTCACACTTGCTTCTCATGCAAGAGTATTATGGTTTAGTCAGAGTCTTTGCATGTGTATGTAAGTAGACAGGTCATAGAAGTGCCTGTCTACAATTTCATGCTATTTCAAACTAAACCAGACTTAGGCAGATAGCCAAACTACAGACTTTGGGGTATTTTAAGTGATGTAAATAGTATAAATTAAAACATAACTCTCTGAAAGCCAAGTTACTACAATAAACATACATAAACCCAGTTATCATTCCAGGTTTTAATTTTAATATTTGAGAAAGATTATTTCAAGGATTTGAACTCAGCTTTTGGATTTGTAATGCTCTCACCACACTGCTTAAAACCCAAGTTAGCTTCAGATTAAAAGCTATTTTTAAACATTCTTCTAGGAGGATGTAGAAAATCCTACACATTACTGCATTTTATCTGCACACCAGTGAAACCTAAAGCTCCATGGCAGCTTTGGCTCCCTGTCACTGGAGGATCAGAGCAATGCCCACCCCCCTTCCTTGGGAGCCACAGGAACTGAAGGAGGTTGGGGTGCTTGGAGCTCATGGGCTGCAGGGGAGGGAGGGAGGGCTCTCCTTCTCCCAGCCTCACTGGGCGCATCGGTCAGGCGTCACCAGCACAAGGTGAACCCTCCCCAGCCCAAAGGCAGCCTGCCTGTACTGTGTTCAGGCAAGAAGTGGCTACAGGTGATCTGATCTCTACTTCTAGGTCTGCAAGTAATGGTGGGAAAGAATGTCACCTAATTCTAGTGATTTCATGGGCAGGAGGAAACATGAATCCTCCTACCTGCCTACTTGTGATCCCAGTGATCCTTGAAGAGCAAGAAGCAGAATGATATTTCCAGCACAAGAACTCCAAGAAGGCAGGAAAATCAAGAGCCTTTTTGGAATTCACAATGAACCCAAAGCATTACTGACATGAGAGCCACAACAAAAGAAAATATTTACCTATTTACAGAGCTATTTTGAGAAAGGTCCTTTTCGGAAGGTCTAAAAAATTCTGCCATATTGTCCAGCAGTCGACTGAATCCTCTATTTAAACATGTGCTCAAAACTGTACTGAAGTCTGGACTGAAAAGAAAGAATAATAGAAAAAAAGGTATTATTCCTGGGTTTAATTTTTTTCAAACTAAAAAGCCCTGCAAGTGTTCAGTGTTACAGTTGTGCCTCCCCTCACAGGTGATGTGTGAGCCAGACAAATGCCACTAGCATTGCCACCTCATGAAACACCAGCTCCCTCAACAACCTGAACTCTGCCCTAAGATTACTAAAACCCAGATAAACCTGAAGCATTCCTCACTTCTATTTCTTACTAAGTAATAACATAGAAGGGACTTAACCTTGAAGTGCCCCACATCCCTAGCAGTCAAACTGTAAGAATAGCTTGACATTTGCCTCAATTCCCTCATATCCTATGTTTATTATAGGAACTTCACTTTTACCAGCTCTCTGGTAAAAGGACACATACAACCACCCTCAAAACCATGCATTAAAAATAAATTCCAATAAGCCAGAACTGGTGTTCACTTTATCAAAGCAACAAATCCAATAAAATTACTCTCAATTTACCCTGCTTTAGCAGAAGAGAAGTACTGCCCTGTTCCTACATTATTACAGAGCGGGTAAGGAAGAGATAATAGGTCTGATTGCCAAGGACATCCTGGGTATCTCATTAAGGCAACATTATTTCTTTAAAAGTTTCAGAGCTCACAAATTTTAATAATCCCAGCCTACAATTGATAAATAGAAAAATTTAATGCAGAATGGTCACATTTCTCAAATGAAAAGTTGTCAGCTTTTTGTATGGAAGTAATTGTCTTACATAAACAATAGTTTTGAGGAGGAGTTTAATGTGAATACAGCATATTTCTCTATACCTTTCTAGCATATCTCTAGTTTCATTCAGTAATTTAATTGTAGCAACGTCTCTTTCTGTGAGTCCACAGGCCTAGAAAAACCAAAGACAGACACCATTAGCAAGTGCCATCAGCAACCGAAAGAGCAGAAATAGGGAAGTTGAGTATCATGGAATTAAGTCAAGATGTACAAGTCAAATATAAACGAAAATATTGTTGTAAATGAGATTCTTTATAATTTGTGTTTTATATGGTCACTGTAGGATATTTAACTAAAAACAATACTAGCAAGAAATACCAGACTGTTTGAGGAAGTAATTTTTCCAATTCTGACCTTCAGTACTGAAATCATCCCAGAGTATCAGATAAAGTTAAAGCAATAAGTGCATGTAGCCACATGCTGAAGCCCAGGTTTCCTCATTACACCACTGTAACACCAAGTGCAGACTGAGTTTTCTCCAGCCTGTGGTGTGGATGAAGACAAACACCTTCACAAAATTCAAGAAAATAATGTTGCAACTGAGATTAGATACACTTTTCTCTTGACTCCTGTTCATTTTTCAGCCCAAAGGATTCCAGCACACCATTCTCTTGTGCACCAGCCAAGATGCTCCAACACTCCATGAATATTGCCAGTACACAAGTGTATATGACACAATTTATCTTAGGGCTGAGTTAAGCTGTGCTGTGTCACAGCTCCTTTCAGGCTAAAGGCAGTAACTGGGCTACTACATTTCTGAGCACAAAGCCGACATTCTGAGAGTGACACTTGTTTTCTATCAAATCCGAAGAAAATACTGTGCCTGGATTAAAGAGATAAGGACATTTGATTTATGACAGAAGAGGCTTCGCCATTTATTAAAGACACAGATGCCATGGTACGCTACAGGACTGTTATGCACCCTTCCTTCTCCAAAAAACCCCAAAAAAACCCCAGAAAAAAGGTGAAAGGAACTGAATCAAGTACCTGGCTAGCCAAAGGGTTTTCTTCATCTGGCATCAAATAATGACATAAGGGAGAATAAGATGCAATCTGATCCGAATCTTTATGTTCCACTACTTCCCTGATATCTTTAAGTTTCTGTTCCAGTTCCAGAAGAGACAGGGTCTGCTTAAGGGAAATACTGGAAAGGAAAAAGACTACAGTTTTGATTGAAAAATGAGTAATGCTGCTTTCTCTTTCTACCAATAACATGTTTTCAAGTAAAAAATTTCCAATCAGCTACGTGGGTTTGCACTGGCAGACAGAGCCTACTATAATAAAAACATTGTTTTGAAGAAGTCAATATGCCTGCTTTTGTTTCCCCCTAATTCTTATAAAACTCTTTATTTTGGGAACAGTCATCACAATAAAACTTAAAAGCTAACCACAAAGTAATACAGGCTCTTACCTTCCAAAAACTTTATGCACAGCTTGTTTAACAATAGTTATTAACTCAGTCAGTCCTAAAAGGAAGAAAGTAAAAATTAATCTTATGATTTGTTCAAGTCCCAAAAAAAATCAGAACTTTGTAAGTGTAGTTAGCTCTTAATAAGCAGCATACCATCTCCTAAAAGGTGCTGAATGCTTGATAAATATTGCTGCTGGACTTCAGGGGGTGCTAGTGGTGTCTGTGGGGGAAAAAAATCCAACAGTTCTGTAACATGCCAACAGTAGAGAACAATGCAAAAATAATTTCAAAAATAATTTCCTTAATATTTGTAATACTCTTCAGCAAACAGATTGCCCCACTCTCTTCAACTTTGTACTGACTCTTCCTGCCCATCAACCCCTGTACGTGTCATAAGTCTTCTGGCATTCTTTTCTTCAAACCTATACAGATTTCTCTTCCATCTTCAGTGGCACAGAAAAATCTTTCACTTTTCATTCACCTAAAGGAAACTCTCTTAAAAACCTGCATTGCAGGCGAAACTAGACTCTCCACCACCCCAGAAATTAAATCTGGTGGAGTAAGTTATTTATGCTGAAATCTATTAAAAGCTTATCTGACAAAAAGAAGCTTTCAGAAACCAAGACAGGATTCCAGTCAGTCCCAATGGAATGCCTCAGAGTTGGTCCTGTCAACCCACTTCTCTATGAGAAACTAACAGAGAGGAAACGTTTCTAGCTCAAACTCATTCTGCCCTTCTAAAACAGCTTTTTCAGGTTTTACAAAATGAAGCACTACCTCAGTCAACTCTGGCCTTCCTATTGAAAGCTCTTCTCCATCCTGCATTGACATGCTGTTCCTTGACTCTCAGCAGGAGCTATCACAGGGGGGCAGATGAGAACTAATCAGCTTGTATCCATTATTTTTAGATGAGCCACCCAGCAATTTGCAGGTCCCACTCTCTACAATATGTGGGAGTGATCTATGTTTACTGAGCAGTGATACACTATATCAACAAAAACCAGCTCTTCTACCTTGCTTGACCCCACCAATAGACATTTAGGTAGATGATCTTTTGGAGTGAAACCAAACAGTGAAAATTTCAAAGACAACATTTTTCTTCTTTAATCTCAGAAAAATTTAAGTGGAGAAATTAATGTATGTTACTACGAAGACCTAATATTATATATACATTTGCTTATGTATCTTGAATCATTCACATAGTATTACCATTTCACCAAAAAAAAAGCAAAGATAATTTCATATTGGCGTTTAGATAGAAAGCAGCCTTCTTTAGGCAAGACAAATGCAGACAAAAGGCATTCTCCAATATTGCTGGTATTCAGGTAAGCAACAGTATCACCACATCATCCAAATTTAGATGCTGTTAAAGGACATCAATATATTGCACTGCCAGTAATGCTCCCACATACCTCACTCTTGTGAGGACCCTTGGTTTCATTCCAGTAGTCCTAAGCTATGCCCTGCTCATCTCACCAAATAATCCTTTGCAAGTCCTACCTGTGAAACCAAGCAAGACACTTACGGTGCCGTTCTTGCCAAGTGTGGCGTTATCCAGGTAGATGTAACCGCCGATGATGTTCAGCTGCACTCGCAGGAGAACCACCAGCATGCAGGTGCTGTACACAGCCACGATGCTGCGGGTGAAACCTTGGGAACACACAACAGAGGGACTGCCAGGGCTGGGAAATAAGGGTGAGCCAAGGGCAGAGTGCTCTCCAAGACTCAGAAGTGCTGATTACTTTTAAATACGCAGTCACATTTCTCTCACTCGCTGTCATAAAATGTTTTCGCAACACATACCCAAGATGGTCATGAGTCTAATGTGCTGGATCTACAGCTAAAGTGTCCCATTTAAAGTCCTATATTAATATCACTTTACCCATTACACAAAGTTACACAAAACATTAACAAAGTTATTTCTGAGAAAATGAAAATCATACAAGTTGTTCCAGAAGCAAAATGTTTAGTATCAAATCATCTTTCTTCATTAGGCCAGGAAATACACAGTTTATATATTAGCCCTCATCATGCAATTCAGACTGCAACTGCAGCTTGTCAAAAGAGGTACCTAAGACAGGAGGAGCTAAGATCTGAAGAAGGGAAATTAAAATGAGCATCAGCTACCAGCCAGTAGGCAACGAGGGTGTATAGAAAAAGCATCGTTAATAGACACAGAAGGGAAGAAAGGAGTCAGATCAAAAGTAGGATCTGTAAAGGTGTTACGAAAAGGAGAAGAAAACAAAAGGAAGCAAAGAAGTAATGATAGAATTTCACTGCATAATTATCTGAGTTTACTTTTTTTTCCCTTCCACTGCTTCCATCAGCCAATAAATAAGGCTTCATGACCACTGCTATAGTGGTGCTCTCCAACAGGCTCAAAAAAAGGGAACTGCTGGCCATGTAAAGGCTAACCTACATTTCTGATTGAATTTCCATTACATCCAGCATACAATTTTTGAAACTAGTTTCATTTTATTGCAATGACACAGAAAGGTCTCACAAAATTTTACTGCGTAGAATAGCAGGAAGGCCAATAGAATTCTTCATCTTGGTCTCTGAACTTCTGACTTCCCATAGAGCTAAGAAAAGTTCCTTCATGAAAAGCCTTTGGGGGTGCAGGGACAGGGAGGAGGTTTGCTGTGTGTGTTACACTGTCTTCATATCTACTGAAACAACCCAGTGTAAAGTTTGTTTTAAATGGTGTGAAAGACATTATAAATCTACACTAAATAATTATGCAGATGTAATCTTTCATTTCCACTTACTTATTATTTTTAAATCCTCCCAGATTTCTAACTTGTTGGCTGGCCTGTGGGAAAAATAAATGGAAATATTAAGAATTGTATTTTACTTGGAAATTAACAAGTATGTAAAATGACATAGTAGTGCTCTAAGGCAAACTTATTTAGCTGCCATGATTACTCACATCATACCCAGGTCTATATCTCATTCAAGAAAGGCCTTGTTCAAGAAAGCAGTATATAAACAACACACTATAAAGGCATAGAAAAGATAATCAAACATTAATGTATAAATGTAGCATTTAGTGATGTCAATTACATGCTTACATAATCAGTTTTGAGTTACTACAGTATGCAGTCAGAAAAAGCCACTGATGGTACAAAATGAGTGGTCTTTTCTGGGGCCTTGACTCTCTATATTTAGTGCTGACTCAGTTCAGCAGAACTTTCTGTGGGTAATAAATGCAGGATCAGAATTTCATTGTCCTACTCTCTTGCAAGATTTACCATTGCCTGATGTGTTTAAAGTTCATATTTGATCATCAAAACCAAAGAGATCACAACCATCCATGGAAAAGAAGTCTTTCACCATCCACACCAACACATGTTGATCTCTTTTCTTTTGTTAAGGCATGTTCACTTTTTTGACCTGACCAGTTCCTAGAAGTTTATATTCTGCCATCAACAAAGCAAGACTGTAGATTGCATAGGTACACCTGAACTGCCTGAAGTACACTGCATATTTATAACTACTATTCAGAGGTAATCTTAGCAATACAGCAGCAGTAGCAGGAATAAGAGCAAGCTAACCATCCAAAGTTTTCACCAGCCATTCTCACCTGTTAAGCACTGAGAATTAAAGAATGGCTACTGTATGTCTATTGTGGAAGACAGATATTGTAAAAGTCACTTAGAGAAACATTTGGTAATTTCTTAGGATCAGAATTAACACTTAAATATTTAGAGCCAAGAGTTCAAATTAACCTATATTTTACAGTAACCCAGTTTATTTACAAAAAACCACCCAAATCCCAGCACTTCTCACCAGAAATAATTTCTCTTTACAGGCACAACATGTGCACTTTGGCATTAGTCTGAACATTCCATCACTTACATAAATAAGAATTTTTATGTTCACCACTATCAAATAATGCAAATAAACTGATACAATAAAGTGTTAAGACTATGACTCGGAAAACTAAAGAGACATTAAATAAACAGTAGTTGAAAGAGATACATGGATCCATGGCAAACAACCAATTCACATACTTTTTGCAAGCTACTCTATGCAAGTTCTTAAAGCTTTGCTAAAACAAAACAAAGGAAGGACTTTGTAAAAAATACTGTAATATTTCTATACATAAAACATATAATGGGACTCAAAGCTACTTATCAGGGCTAAGTTCTTCATGCAGAATGAACAGATGCAGAGAAGCCAATACATCATCAGCCAATTACACTTGCACATACTACATCAAAACATTTTCTAGAGCTTACAGAGCTTCTCCTTACAGCATAAGGCAGCAGCTAGATAACAGTTAAAGTCTGCAAGTATTAAGCCTAACAGTGGAAACTAATTTTTCATCTCCTGCAATTCATCTCCTGAAATTTACTAAGACTCAGCTGCTACTCAAAACTCAACTTTTACTTCATAATTATTTATTTGCAAGGCCGTTCTTGCTATGGAAGCAAAGGCCAATGCAAACACAAACCAGCGGTTTGGAATAAAACTAAGTGTTGAAGAGGTTGGAGACGTGCAACATCTGCAAGGCTGCAGAAGCAGCCTTATCTCATCCAATCACTAGGCTTTAAAAAGAGGAGGACAGATCAAGCAAGAACATCTGTGGTCTTGGGTGCTGTTCCCTCTTCAAAAATTTCTCTAGAGGTCTGAAGGCTTCAGCCTCCTTACACCCCCAGTGTACCACAGGCCACCTCAAACTTAAGGAAGTGAGTGGATTTTAAGTTAAAGGAGTTTACCTAAGGCATGATATGATGTGTAACATATAACATAGATCCATAGCGTGTCAAGCCACAACACAGATTATGTGAGAAAACTAATACATCTTCAGGGACATGAAAGAAAGGTAAATCTCCACATCTGCTCTTTCGTATAGTCAACAACAGCACTCAAGGGTCTGGAGCTGTTTGGTTGATCTTCTCAAATGCAAGTGGAAAGCAAAGAAATCGATACCTTCATGCATAGCAGAGCTTCTTCAAAGAATCACTTTAAAGTGGAGTGAGCTTTGATGGCTGATTCCATCATCTGTGCCTTCACAACCCCTACCCTACATTTCAGTTCAAAACTTTCAAGCATCCAGTTAAAACTTCCTCAGTGTTAGTAAAATAAGAAGTATTAAGACACAAATTCCACTCTAAAAGGCCATCCATGCTTATAGAATGTTGCATGTAGCAAGCATTAAAAAAATTTGTTTTCATAAGTGCATACCACAAACAACAAAAAAGCCTACCTCTATTTTCACTAGGATTGTTGGAACACTGAGGTGCATCAATGTACCCCTACACTGTTTCAACTGGTCAAACAATTTAGAGACAGCTGGTGTATCTTGATAAAAGAATGCTTGCTACAGAGAACAAACTAAGGTATTATTTGTCTTCACCACTGAACAAGCTGTTGCAGAATATTTTCTGCACAGTTCAGATGACATATCCACAAGCTCTTTTGTTCACTCAGTTTAATTTTTTCATTGAATAAGATTTCTATTATGATAAATACATTTATTCCATTAAAATTAACTTTTCCCAATTTCTTGTTGTTTGGGGTAAATAATATTCAAAAACAGTTGCAAATACCCAGAGTTTACTATAAAAACATCATTCAGGCTGCAATTCCCCCTTTAAATCAGGCTGCTCTGTTGTGGAAGTTTTTGGACTGAAAAAAGCAGTGACTGAATAGGTAACCTATTAAATGCTGGACAGCTGAAGTTATAGCTGTATAAATAAACTAGCTGGAGGTAAACTAGAAAGACAGTCTAGAGTGAGTCAGAAATCCTGTGGTTAATTGCCTACATAACACTCTTACTCTGTGCCATATGCCAAGTAATTTAGGTTTAAGATATGCTATTATGCGCTTTTTTTAGGCTATTTGTCCCTGAAGTTGTAAGGAATTCCAAGGTGTTTTCTGACAGGTAAGCATTTCTCTTAATGTATGACATGTCCCTATTTGTTCAACTTCAAAAATAAAATTTAAAAAAATTACTTCTCATCACTTACATGCATTTGCAATCTCATCTTGGATACTTTCCACTACTGCTCGTGTCTGAACTTGGTAAGATTACATAAACATTTTTACAAACACAACATCAACAACTCAGTCATACTCAATCATAATATTCTGTTCTGTTTAAGAGAGAACTAGATCCTCCAAGTACTTTTATCTACCTATTTTAAAACCATTTCAACAAAAAACATGGCTCTCACTGCAGCACCTTAAATGAAGCATTATTTCCTGTAATTTTTGGAAAATGCCATACCTATCAAAATACATGTAACATGATAAAATATTTACATAGTGATTTCAAAATACCTTAAGACTAATGATTCAATGGGACACTAAACCAAAATTCTGCATACTCTCTACATTATATAATTTGAAAAAACTTGTCATCAAAACATCATTTAAGACAGTCTTACCTATTTTTAAGAAGAGATGTGAGACTCTCAGAGTTTAACTGATGCATTAAGGCATCCCTCAATGTTGGAAGCATTGACAGTACTATTATTAAAAGGAAAAAACCGAACAACAAAACCTGTTAACATCTACAAAAAAAACCCAAAACATTATAAACCCATCCTCAGCTCACACTCATGATGTACATCCCATTGCTCAACAGGGAAAGCTGGGAGGACATGCAAAATAGGAAACTCAGGAAGAACTCAGAAGGGCAATAACCTGTGTGCCTCTCAGGAGCTGGGGCACAATGCTGCCCTTGCATGACCACGTGGTTTTACTGGCTCCAACTGCAGATGTGTATTCACATCCTGCACATACATGCCTCCAACTCCCCAGAAGAAAATCTGGCAAAAGCCTACACTGCTGCATTTCTCCCAATGAGAAGAAAAAGATCTGAGGTTTGTTTTGTCTAGCAAGAGAACTGGAGAAAGGTATGTTATAAATGAGAGAAAGCTAGTGGGAAAAAATCCTTTACTTTCAGAACAATGTCTGATCTGCTGTTACTTGACAGGAACAGGAGATGGAAAACATGATAAATACTAAGAACAAAGTATGAAAAATGTTGTCAGGAATGCATGCTGCCAAACATAAGATATTTTGCACAAAGAAGGGCAAAGAAAAACATAATCCTTGCAGTAAGATCACTCTCAGCAGTACAAAATGGAAAAGATGAAAATAAAATACCAATTGGTCAGGGTAAACAGGTTGGACTTACAGCCACCCAAGAAGTCATTACAAATTTAGACAGAATAAGAAAATACTTCCTAATTTGTTTAATAAAAATAGTTTTGAATGGCCTGTATTTACAGTGATGAGGAATTTGTTAAAATTCTTCTCTGTCATTGCTTTTCCAAAAATCCTAAGACTGGCGCAGTAAGAAAAAGTACTTTTTCTTTTTGCTCTCCAGCTAGTCAGGAGCCTTCACACTGTGATGGCTGATGTGCTTCTTATTAAAAAATGCCCACCAAGTTCTCCATGCAGCTTACTAACAACGTGATATAATGAATAAAATAATCCCGCTGTAAATTCAGTATTGTTTGAACCCTGCTGTTTCACACCTCAGTACTACATGCAGTTTAAGGCAAAAGGGTCCTGGTCCAAAAAATTGTAACCTGCATGTATACTTGTAGATTTATTGATGGTAAGGGTTCAGATGCCCCCTAAATTCCCTTTAGTCATCTAGTTTTCAGATTCTCTTTATTTGCAAAATAACTCTATTTATGTACCAGTATTTAATTAAGATTTTGAATTTACCTACATTTTTTATTCCTCTTGCATCCTGACAATATGTAGCATAAATCCCCAAATACCTCCCCCTTATCTAAACCAGTAGCTATTTCCTTTTCTTACCTGTCATATTGCACGTCCTCTGATTACTCTCAAAATGGTACTGCCTTCGTGCCTGGGCAATGTACTCAGCTGCCTCTCGTTCCTGGATTTCTCTGATTTTCTTCTGCCCATATTTTCCCAGTAAATAGACTCCTACAGAGAAATAGCCATATTAGAAGATGCTTTTAAAAAGTGAGAGTATTTGTTTTTAAAGCATAAGGGTGCATAGTGGTTTGGGTTTTTTTTTGATATGGGGGTCTTGAGTGTTTTAATAATTATTGGCAAAGCAATACTCAGAAAGAATGTTTTCAAAATTAATTAAAATGTCAAGGACTATGACTTGAATCAGGAGAATAAACTTTCCTGAGAAGAGGTATCTTGACATTCATTGATGACATTTTTGGTACTACTGCAATGTGAACAACTAGTACTGAAGAGACTGAAACAAAAAAGAGAAGCAATGAAGGGTAAGAAAAAAAAAAAAGAGAAAACAAACAGAAAGGTGTAAGTCTAGAGATGGACCAAAATTAAAATTTTTAAAAATATATATTTCTAAAATTAGTAGAAGTTAGAAATAAAATTCAAGTATTAAAGATCACATATGAGAAAAATGTTACAGATCAACACTTCATCTGGTCCTGAGACTTCTGTAGGAAGAACCTTCATTTCAATGGGGCTTGACTGTGCCTGTTCACACCTGGTTCCTACATTCCAGCCACACTCCTCTCTTGAGGGTCTGACCATCCCTCATCACTCTCACTATGAATCTTCATTTCCATTAAGATACATCAAAAATCTTTGTTTTGCATTTTCATCTCTTCCAACATCCATCCCTCTGAAGTTTTCTTCAACTGCTTGTCCCACACTACCAGGGGTTCAGATACCTATCCAGGCTGCCCAAAGCCCTCTTTCCATTTTCCTCATCTCTGCCCCCTTTCCTAAACCATTCCTCAAGATGCCACTACACCTTCTAAGCTTATCCTCAGCACCTTTGCCCACTGTAAGCTGCTTTCCATTAATTGCTCAGGCCTTCTTACAGCACCTACCATGTGTCAGGCTCATCTGCTGCCTCCTGTATGCACTGGCAGCAGCAGGTGCCTACTCACTTGTGTAACCAGCACTTCCCGTGTTCTCTCATGAAAGATTTGGAGGGGGGACAGAGATAAGGGAGGAACAAACCCATGCAAAAGAAGACTACAGTGCAAGTTAATCATCTGCTGTCTGTGTGGACTAATACTTTAATTAATGAAGCTCCTTTACAGAGACCCAGCTCCAAATCTGCCAGGTCAGTAAGAGCACACAGAAGAAATGCAAGTAACAAATCAAGTATTTTAATTTTTTTCCCTCAAAGTACTTTCTAAAGTTGTAAAAACAAACAGTTTTCTTCAAAGTGCAATTTAGAAGTCAATTTTGGAACAAATGAGGCATCTAACAGTTGCTGAAAGCTGAAAGTTTCAAAACTAATTTTATAAACCAAATCTACAAAAATGAAAAAAAAAAACCGAAAAAAACCCTCTTCCCCCCCAAAAAAACCCAACCAAAACCAAACACACAAATCCCATACACAAACCCAAACTTCCCGAGGTTTTGAATTCAGCTACATTTTGTACGTTATTAAAACCTTCCAAAATATTCCAAAATATTCCCAAAAACTATAATCAGTGTTTGAAAAGCCTTGTCAACTTTGTGCTCCATAGCTGTAAGAAAATCTAGCTATTTACACTGGCATTATGTTTGCTCACAGGCAACTACAAGCCAGACCAGTCTGGAACAAGCACAGTCACTTCCATTTCCCAAAAGCCTCATAAAATAGAAATGGGTAAGTCTCTCCCTCACTTCAGCCTTTAGGCAGACTGCCCATATGCCATATGAAATATTCACTTCACTAGATGCAAACTTTAATATTATGAGTCCATATACAAAAAATGCAATTTCACCAGTTAATTGTTAATCAAAAATGAGACTTCACAATCAAGATTATTTTCATCTAAAATGTTACCAATTCCTGCCAAGGATATCTATTTTTAATACAACTGCTAGGTTACTGATTTTTTTTCAGCTAACATACTGAAATAGAAACAATTTTTTTAGTATTACTGATCAATTCTTGAACACAAGATTTTCCCAATCACTTTACCCCACTACATTTTTCACATTACATTAACATATAGTCATTGGTCCAAATTACTACTTTTGTTTAC
>NW_005054316.1:5655824-5661724 GCF_000277835.1 Geospiza fortis | reverse complement strand
CCCTACACCCCAAAAAAAATCCTTTTAACTTCAGGTTTTGTAGCAGAAAAGTCATAAGTAGAGCATATTTATTTCAAATCCAAGTGTTGCTTCCAGAGGATATAGGTGCTATAGACCCCAGGGTTCTTCCCAGATGGCAACTAAAGCACCACAGAGCCACTCACACACACACAAACACAAGATTTCCTGAATGTAGACAGACATGACTGTCATAGCAGACATGCAATCAGTTCAAGAAGAATCATGTGTGTGCCCTAGAGGGATGCACAGGAGCAGCAGCTTTGAGATTGAGACAGCAGCAAATTGCTTAACACCGGCTTGTCAGGGCTGTGTGCCCGCTCTTACTCAGAGCCTCTGTGGCCTGGGAGGGTACAAAGCTGCAGCAGCTGTCACCCAGGTTTAACAAGGAGTCTCCAGATAAAAACACTTGTCCAAAACAATGCAACACATCCTTTACACAATGCAACACAACAATACAATACAACATCGTTTCTCTCTCCCTTCCCTGTACTAAAGTATTAACTTTGACCCACTGTTAACAGATATTGCTTGATCCAGGATCATCCTCTTTGGAAAGAGATGCATTAGAAGTTAACCAAAGGAAAAGCTGCTGGGCACCACCCACCTGCCCACCTTAAGCAAACCCAGCAAACAGGAGTAAGCTTGAGGTGTGGCTGCCAGCAGCAGAGTCTCTCTGTTACCAGCTGCAGGGCTTGTAAGCACCTCCAAGTGGCCTGGAGGACACAACAGCTGCTTAAGAAACTCAAGTCTCAGCTGTGACAGTGAACTTCTGCCAACTGCACTCATTCCTGAGAACAGAAGTGGAGCCTCTGCAAGTCTCTGGCTTACGAGACATTCCAAGGAGCTGCCAGACAGGGGCATTTGCATTTTTCTTCAGCACAACCATGTATATCTATATTAATATGTTGCATTAACCCAGAGGACTTGACAATAATACAGACTCTAAGTCCAGAATGAATGCATCACATAAAATCATCATGTGGAGTTGGAAGCAGGGCCACAGAAAGCCATACCCAAAAACTGCCATGAAGTCAGCTAACAAACCTGTAAAAACTAAGCTGACATTCTGAAAGTCTCTTGTTATAAACATGCAAAGCCAATATAAGCTTTTTATAATAACTAATATAACTTAGTTTTACTGCTCAGTATAGGATAGGAGGTCTGCAAAAAGCTGCAGCAGCAAGATTTACTCATGTCTAATGAGCTAAACTGTTGTATAGATGGAACTTCATGCTGAATCTTCCCATGTTTCACACAAAACCAGGAATTAAGAAAATTCAGAAATAGTGAGGCTGTGCAGGAGATAATTCCTATGGAAACTTTTTTCTGTCTTCATCAAAATATGAACTACAGAAAATACTATAGTCCCAACACATCTGATTTGGAATGTTCAGAAACAGATGAGTGATTTAAAAAACCCATCACCTGATGTCAGATCCTTCAAGAACAGGAATCTCAGTAAAGATCTCAAACTACAATTGATACTGTTTCACAACTGATCTAAAAAGTGAAACATATTTACATGTGCACTGGCTGTCTGTGCTAGATTTGGCTGGGAGGGAGTTAATTTTCTTCACAACAGCTGAGAACAGTGTTGGTAGTAGATATCTTGTAGTTGCTGAACAGGGCTTACACAAAGCCAAGGCCTTTGCTGCCTATCACACCACCCCACCAGCAAGGAGGCTGGGGGTCAGAAGGAGTTGGGGGCAGACACACCCAGAACAGCTGATCCCAGAAGGTCAACGGGACATGTCACATCATAGGATGTCATCTGAGCAGTAAAATTAGGGGGAATACAGGGGGAGGGGGGAGCATTTCAGGGACAGCTGAGCACTGGTCAGGCCTGATTCTCTTTTCATTCTGCTGGAGAAGGGGTGCGTGTTTGTGTGTGTGTGAGTGGCTCTGTGGTGCTTTAGCTGCCAGCTGGGAAGCACCCTGGGGTCTACAGCACCTATATCCTCTGGAAGCAACACTTTTATTTGTCTCATTTGTCTCCATATCCCTCTTTGGCTGTAGCATTGCATAGTCTCTTCCCACCTAAATGTAAGCAATGCAAGAAGTTTACAAACTCTGCAGGCTCTTACATGCTCACTCTAGTGGCCTCCAAGAGGTAGGGGATTTCTCACATCACAGAAGTTATGGCTTCCCTCTCCCTCAGCCCTTTCCCTTCTTCACAGGTGGAATGGAGGGCTGAGCAGAAGAATGGGATAGGTAATTAGGAGGCATCAAGTTTTCAGGAAACCTCTTTTACAACCCTAATTTTGCCCTTATTGCCATACTTACCTCAGGAAAAGAAAAAAAAGGGAAAATCTCAGTTTTAAGGATTTTATCATGCAGAAATTGTGCTGACACACAGAAGCCTGCATCTTTCCAGGACACAAACAGCCCCATAAGTTGTGGTTTGTCCTTATGTTCAAGCAAGCTATGCATCAAGGGACACACAATTGTCCTGTTATGGTTGAAAGCCATCTTTAAAACATGCAGGCACTAAAGCCTTATTCTCTTGGTAACACTGAGTCTCACCAGAACATATTTAATGTCCCTGTGCTTACTCACAAATCAAGCCAACTTTCCCTGCTAAGCAGAGATTTTTGAACTGAAATGCTTTTTCTGCAGGCCAATGGTTGCAACAGATTAAATTCAGCAATAATTAATGAACCACTGAAATCAGAACCATACATTCCAGACACACCCTGAGCTTGTTCTTCCACTGTAGCAATGGTGAATCATTTCGCAATATCTACTGAAATCTACCTTGAATGCTGAGCACCGAGATAAAAACTACTTAAATCAAACTATCCAATAAGCACCTCAACCTAATGTGTCCTTGCAGCTCCATCATGCTCTCTCTCTCTCTACTTTCCATATTTCTAGTGGGTTAGATCCCAGACCACTACATTTTGCTTGCTAGAAGAAATCTAAGTCTTTTCAGTATGCAATGTATTTTATATATTGTCAAAGAAAAAAATTCTAAAGAAATGGTTTGTATAGGGTCTTTGGTAAGGTGAGGCCTTCTCAACCACACTCTGTGGTTAAGGGGGAGTTACACATTTTTCAGTTGCTTTTTCCCACAATTTGAGCTCTTATGAGATTTGTATCTTCATAAGCAGTAAAACCTGTTGTAGTGTTGGGATTGAAAGAAATTGCGTGAAGAATTACAGCCAATGATAACACACATGGAATCCACTTCAGTAGAGAGGAAAAGCTACCAACCAACTCTGATTTTGGTGCAGTAATTCAGTAACACAACACTGATACAATACTGTATCAGTAATAATGTAGAAACTCTTCTGTACTGTCTAATGAATCATTAAATATTCACATTAATCTCTGACCATGTGCCAGTTAAGGACTTAAAATCACTAAATTTTGTGACATCCCATTTTCCTTGTTATACCCTCCTTCCTGGAATATGCACCTGTGGCTCTTAAAAAACACCACAGAAATGTAGATTCCAGGCTCTGCTATTAAGTCAGCAGATTTAGATTTCCTTACATCATTCAGCCACTTCCAAATGTTCTGTCTTCATTTAAAAGCAGTGTGTGAGGTTGCATTCCATCTTTCAAGATTCGGCAGTATTTTTTTGAGAGTCCACCACGGATCTCAGAGTTCTGATTCACTGGTGGTGGCATTATTGTAGCTCGTGGGGCTTTTTTAAGATCTGATCCATACCTGTGAAGATGACCAAAGCACTCAAGATTCAGTTGCTGAACAGCTATAAAGCAGCACTCTGCAGTAATTCATTCCATCTCCCTGCCTCCCTTAGAATACCACGGTGCAAAGCTGCTGCTGGTGGCAGCTAATGGTGTTCACCTGCTTGTGGAAGCCCAGATTTACCTCAATCTCAAATGCATAAAAAGCAATTCTCTACAGTTCTCAAATACTACATGGCTTGAAGAAATAATTGATCCATGCTGCAGAAGATGATAGCATAGCTTAATATTTTCAGTCAGAAGTTGACATGCTTATTAGAGGAAGACCATCTTGAGTTGCCTTTTTTGTTTGTTTGGGGTTTTTTTGGTTTGGGGTTTTTTGTTTGGTTTTTTTTGTTTGGTTTTTGGTTTTTTGGTTTTTTGTTTGTTTCTTTGTTTTGTTTGGTAATTCTTTAAATGACATTATTTTAGTCTATAATTATTACTTTAAGTGCACTTCATCTAGTCAGTAGCATTTTAGTGAAAGGGACACTGATCTGTATATAAACAACACCAATGATAAGGAAAAAACTGCAAACTCAGTTATGCTAGGTTGGTTTGCAGGCTGGCAGAAGGCTGTTCATGCATGAGTAATTTAAGATTTCAGGCTATGAGAGCCCCAAGTTCCCAGATACCTGCTTTACCACTTGGGAACTAATTCATGTTTACTCGTTGAAACTGGGAGAATTGACTTTTTACTATTCCTCACTATTTACTCACTTTTTACTACTCCTCCTACTAACTCTCACACAGACAGTTGAAGGGGAGGGAGAACATCTTCCAGGTGACAGCCTGGTGTGTGAATGCAAATCTGTTTACTGAGCGTGGTGGGCTGCAAGTGTGGGGGTAAACATGACAACTCTACACTCACAGAGCCACAAAACCTGCAGGTGAGAGGGCGAACTGGAGGAGCAGTCTGACCAGTACAGCAGTAACCATCACCCAGCCTGTCATCATGGATTAATTGGCACTCTTTGGAAAACCCCAGAAGGGTGAAAGAATGCAGATGACACAAGAACCACGGCAAGCCAGAAGCAAATACAATTCACCTTCACAGGGGACTTCACCTGAATATATGACAAAATATACTACAAAAGCCCTGCAGCCCTCACAGCATTCAACTGTTCAGGCAAGTTCCAGTTCTGTGTCGTTTACACTGGATACAAGAACATCTGAACACTGAGTGCACAAAGACATGGCTGTGCCTTTTGAGGAACATCTAATCTCCAGCTGCACAGCTATGCACTTCACTTTAAACAGAGAGATAGATCCAATGTGCTCTTTTAAATCTACTTCCAACTAAAAACAAACCAAAAATAACTTCAACGGAAGGTGGAGCTTACTAGACCATAACCACCCTACAGGTTCAACAAGAGCCTTAAGGGAGAAACTGCTTGAATAATTAATGCAAATCCTCTCTGTGAAAGTTTTGTGTCTGCAACTGATCTATATTTGTCCAGAGAAGGGCAACAAAGCTGGTGAAGGGTCTGGAGCACGTGTCCTGTAAAGTGCGGCTGGTTGGGGGTGTTTAGCCTGGAGAAAAGTAGGAGGGAACCTCATCACTCTCTACAAATACCTGAAAGGAAATTGTAGCCAGGTGGGGTCAGTCTCTTCTCCCAAGTAACAAGTGACAGAACAAGAGCACACAGTGTGCCAGGGGAGGTTCAGGTATGCCATTAGGGATTAGACATTGGAATGGGCTGCCCAGGGAGGTGATGGAGTCACCACCCCTGGAGGTGTTTAAGGGAAGACTGGATGTGGCACTGAGTGCCATGGTCTAACTGACAAGGTGGTGTTCAGTCAAAGGTTGGATTCCTTGGTCTTTTTTCCAACCTAATTCATTCTGTGATATTTGACAATTCACCTCAACACACAAGTCACATATAAAAAGTGGAGGTTTTCAGCCGCCATCCCAAAAACAACACCAGTATCACCCACGCTTTGCGCACTTCAATGTTGCTTCAAAGTAACGCCATCACCCGCCGTAGGAGCACCTGGGCAACCCGAGTTCCCTCCTGTCTTTTAGGGCTTAAGGGACGGAGTGCAGGTTTCCTCCCAGCCTCGGGGGAAAGTCCTGCGGGCACCCGGGCTCTGCGGGCGGCGGACGGGAGCACTTCGGTGTCCCCAGGCGGGCACAGAGCCCCTCCAGCGGGTGTGGGGCCCGCCCGGCCCCGGGTCTCGCGGGGG
>NW_005054316.1:5613580-5655621 GCF_000277835.1 Geospiza fortis | reverse complement strand
TGCTGGCCTGGATGGACCAGGCGCTCGACGTGGTCAGTGCGGGCCAGGGCTCCCGCTGTGCCGCGGGGAAACCTCGGGGAGCCCCGGGCCCCTCAGGGCAGCGGGGAGGGGGCGGGAGATGGGGCCGGCGGAAGCTCCTCCCGCTGCTGTAACGCCGTCCTGTGCCTCTCGCCAGTCTGTCTGTCTGTCTGTCCGTCCCGCAGGCTAAGGAGGCGCTGGAGAAAGGGGAGGTTCCCGTGGGCTGCCTGCTGGTCTACAACGGCGAGGTCATAGGCAGGGGCAGGAACGAGGTCAACGAGACGAAGAACGTGAGTGCCACGGCCCGGGGACACGGTGGCTTTGCCGCCCCTGCCCTGCGCTTGTCCCGGGGCTGGGTCTCAGACGTGCTCTCCTAGAGTCACCTGGGGGTTTAGAGTGAGAAATGACTGTGCAGCCTCTCCTGATGAAGTCCTGTCCACAGGCCAGAACAAAGAGCTATTTCCTGTACATATTAGACCTGTTGCAACCTTAACCATCAAGTCAGCTATAAGATCTGGTGCTGAGACACCCATTAGTGCCAACAGGGATTTTGTACAACTGGAAGTTGTGTATAAATTAATCTGACTGCAGGATCTGGCTGTAATTTATATTAGATGTCTCAAATCTGAAAACATAATAAAAAGTTAAAATGGATCTTCTAAGCTGAAAAATGTAACTGTAAAGATGAATCATTATAGTAATTTGTCCTGCAGGAAAATCTGTAATGTATTAAGAGGATTCTAATACAACTTTAAGAAAGCCGGGTAAGAGAGAAGTACTTACCTAAGTACTTACCTAAGTACAAAAGTACTTACTGTGGGGAAAAGTACTTGTAAGTACTGTGGGGAAGCAGACACTTCCTGGGAAAATCATGCCAGAGATAGTAATATTGTGTAGAAATCACATGTTAATAAAGAGACAGAACATAACTGACAAGACTGATAACAAAATCAACTTAAAAACGTCAGGGAAGCTGGTGTCAGGGCTGTCTGAAGGTACATACTAAAATGTAAGGACCCTGATTTAAAAGCAATCAGCTGGATTTTGGAGACAGTAATTTGTTAATATCTCTGAAAGCCAAGCTTTTTTTGAATTGCTGCTCAGCTCAAGTTTCAGTCCTTTTGTGGCTCAATTTTCATGAATGTTTATATTATAGTGATTGGAAATGCTGGGTACTTAGTGCTTCTAAATTTTTTATCAGATACGTAATTGCTCCATGTAGTCTGAAAAAAATCTAAGCTTGAAAGCAGTACTTGTTATGAAATGTGAACGTAGGAAATTGTTTTCAGTTTTCTCCTAACGATTTCTGGCATTATTTAGGGACCATCCCGGAGAAAAAAAAAACAATCCTCTTGAACCATTGAGGCAGTTCCAGCAGACATCATAAATGTCAAGGTCTGTTTTAAAACTAATTTATTGTCCCACCTTATACTGAAGGATTCCTCCAGAACATCATTCCTCAGATGGCTAAAAAATGTCTAATTTCCAGTTTCAAACTTTTTATGTTCTGTTTATATCTCCCTGTTCTTGTGCCAGCACCATCCATTATTTTACATAGCTTGGATGTATTTAAAGTCTTATTCCTTTTCAGCTTTTGTTTTCCTCAAGCCAGCTGTTTAATTTCCTCTCAGAAGACAGGCTGGCTTTCTGTGTTCATTAGAATAATACTTTTACATAGCTATTCCAGCTTTGATTCATTTTTTCTTGAATTCACTTAACCAGAACTCTTAAGAACACTTAACTGGAATTTTATTCCAGATGGACTTTGCTTCGTTTGGTAACAATAGTGCTTCACATTCTCCCTGGAAGAAAGTCCACCCATGGTTTCTGGAGCTTCCTTGGTATTTTATGCTGTTTTGCTATTCTTCATTTGTTATTTTTTTATTTTATTTTTTTGTAATTTTTTTACTCCTGTCTTGAAGGCCATCCACCTCCTGAATGACACTCTCACCCTGTCACTTTTCATTATGTCTTTCATCATACAAAAGACATCACATCATCAGCTGTTTTCTGTAGGGGTTTTTCCAGTTAATGCCAGTGACACAACTGAAAACATTTAAGCCAAATGATCTTTGAATGTCTATGGTAATGAGATCCCTCTGGACAAATGTTTTCCCTGTCAATGCAATGTCTCTTCTTGCTCATCTTACATTCCTTGCATTAGGCTGTTTTCCTCACTCACAGTAATTTCACAGGTTGTGCTGTGCCAGATGCACTGGAGATGTCCAGAGAGACTGATGTTTCTCTTGCCTAGAAAAAACATTTGTCAAAGAAAGTTACTAAGTTAATTTAGTCTCAGCTATCTTAATGGCTTTTTGTTTAATTTACCTTTTATAAGGACTAGCCCTTATAACACTACTTTTAAAGGTTTGTTATCTTGCCTGCTTTACTATTGAGACCCTCCTGGATAGGTGTCATACAATTCTGACACTTATCCTTCCTGGTTTTTATTACAGTGACTCTGCTCTGAAGGTTTCACTCATGTAATACTGTCTTGATGCATTAAAGCATTGCTATGAGACTGGCAGCTTTCTGGCCTCCAAAATGCAGCTTTATAGCATTCTGACTTTTTTTAACTCCATGAAAACTTTGTTCCTGCTTTGAAGAAGTGGTCACTTACCCAATTAGATCTTCAGTCCTTCCCTGCAATTCTGCCTTTGGTCAGGACTCAGCTTGCCTCTGAGCCTTCTATCAGATAAATTCTGTCTTCTCCTTAAGCAGGTCCCTACATCCTCTGATGTAATGGGCTGAAGGTAGGAGCAGGTAGTGTCTTCTTTATGCCCTCTTTCATTATGTTCCTGAACTGCTCATTTTGGCAAAAAAATTAGTTTCCAAAGACTTCAGTGTTTTCAGGCTATCTCTTGTCACCCTGCATCCTATTTTTTTTCTTTTGCCTGCCATGTTCACAGCAGAACACATTCATGTCAGAAATACTGCTGCTTACTCTGTGGAAGTTATTTGCAAACTTTCTGATCATTACATTCTTCTGGGAGAAGTTGCTTTTGGGAGGAGGAAGTTTGGATACAGCTGTGTTTGGTTTATTTTATTTTTTAGGAGCATGGCTGTGGCATCAGCATTTCAAAATAGACATGACACTACTTGTCTTCCTTGGGCAACAGTGCAGCAAATGTCTAAGACATTGGGTTTAGACAGCCTGGCGATTCATTCACAAGCTTGTGCCAGTGCTGTGTTCCCTCTGGCAGCTCCCACACTTGCTTGTTCACAATCTTGCCTCAGACCAACATGAGAATTTTCTCCCTTACAGCATATGTGACCCTGCCCATCTAGAAATGGCTTTTTTTTGGCATCTTTATTCCAACATATGATCAAATCATTCACTTTGCAGTAAAATGCTCTCTGTCCTAGGTCCTTTGTTGATACACACAGACATCTCCTCTTTGTTCTGTTCTCTTGGGTCATTTTAGCAAGTGTCTTGCAGGCACAGTAGGGGATAATTGAAAATGAAGTATTGTTTGTGTAATGAAGCCACAAAATAACACAGCAATTTGAGCTTTGGACCCCTTTACTTTCACTTGTTAATTACGGTCTAAAATTTAGAAAGTAAGCTTCTTAGGGCAGTGGTGACACCTTTATTGTCTGTGAAACGTTTGCCACAGTTTGGGGCACTGTCAAGGCTTTTACCCCACTGAGTCAGCTTTTTTCCCTTGGTACACCATTTGCGACTCTGTAACAATTCTCATTTTCCCTTGTTACTCTTAACCTGCTTTTGCTTTCTTGGCTTTAAAATAGCGTGTAATTTTTGGCAAGTTAAGCTTATGCGTTGAGTCAGTGATTCAAAATTAAAATAATCCCTCTTGTATGTTACTTTATACACAGCAAGTGAAAAAAAGGCTATCTAGTCATAGCTTAATAGAAAATAATAAAATAAAATCTTACGACAGACCTGGAAGGTCAGCTTTCCCTTATGTCTTGTCTTTAAGATGGACCTTTAACAGGTTGTGTAAGGAGGGAGCTTAAGAAGCAAGTGTAAACCTTCCCCTTGCACATCCTTTCCACTTCTGAAAGTGAATAGCTTGGGGACTTCCAGAGTCCAAGACTATATCTGGATCATTGTTTCTGATAGCTATCCTCCATGCACATATCCTCCATGAATTTGTCTAAACCTTTTTTGAACTCATTTATGTTTTTGGTTCCCATAGCATCCTGTGGCAATGAGTTTCACAATATAATTATGTAATTTGTGAAAGAGTACTTCCTTTTGTTTGTTTTATATCTGCTGTCTGATAATTTCATTGGGTGCTCACTTGTTATGAGAAATAATAAATCACAGTTATAACTGTGATTTTTCCACATTTTTCTTGATTATTTTAGAAACCTCTACTGTAGTCCTCTTAACTTGGAAAACTATTGACTGTATCTGTTAAGGGCCACAGTCTAATTAGTCTCTAAATGGAGACTGTTCTGTAACTTGGATAATCCTTTCTCACCCTGAGGTGAATTTGCCCTGATGTTCCTGTGTCTTTAAGACATGACATGACTAAAACAGTGTGTTTTACTTAAGATATGGGTACACTGGTGTGTAGTAGTGTGCTATATTAGTGTAATCTCATTTGTGTAGCTGTCTTCTATTACTGCAGAAGCTGGTAGGACCTGCAGCAGCTGCATGGCCTTTCTAGGAGTTTTTAAATGTATTTGAACAGTATTAAACATAGCAGTAAGTTATGAGTCCTTGGCCATGTATTGCAGAGCATCCCAGTGTTATCACCACAGATTTTCACAGTGCTAAAACATTAACCCAAGTTCATATTTTGAGAGGAAGCTATCGAGGGTCATATAAGGACGTATGAAACAGAGGTACAGATACAATCTGGATTGATTAAGTCTTACTCTAATGCTTGTGTCAAAAACATCCATTTTTTCAGAATAGATATAAAAGGAAATTCAAATAACCATCAAGCTCTAACTGAAGAGTCCTTTCAAAATCAGTACTTCCTGAAATTTTTGCTTTTGTTTTGTCACATTTCATTGGCATAACAGAGTGCTGCAGACATTTCAGAGTGCTACTGGGACATTACTGATTGTTTTGGTCTCTCTGCTAATAAACTCAACACTTCTGTTCAAGTTTTTGTGCCATAGATACTGAGATACTAATCATTCAGTTATCTTGGATAAAAAAAAGAGAAATTAATATTCCTTTGTCTTTTTGTAATCAGTCATATGCTGAAATCCCTGCCTATTACTTGAGGGACTTACTGTACATGTATCACCAGGCAGCATTAAACCTGAGGCAGGTTTATGTGTACAGAGCACACCAGGCAGTTGTAGAAATATGCTGAAATTGTTGCATGTTCGTAGTGTATTCATTCCTTGTGAGCACAGGGATATTGTCAGAGGGAGGAAAAGGTACCAGCGAGGAGCACTTTGTTAATATTTCCAGAGAAAGTAATCCAGCCTGTATTCTTGCTTTTGGAAGTAGGGCAGGCTATGGGCTATGTCAGTTGTGCCAGTGAGCTTTGTATGTCCCTTAAGCCTCAAGCAGAGCTTTCATGTCTTGCCTCACTGTGCTGGCATGGCTGAGAGAGGAGAACTTCTGAGCATGCTCCTCTGCCTTGGAAAAAGTAGAAGAAAAAACTGTCACTTGTAGATTTTGTGTGCTACACACAAGAGGTTGGGGTTGAGTATTTTCTTTCTTGGATTATTTCTTCTGCAGTCTGGGTGGTATAAAATGTCTTTTGCAACTTGAACCAGCAAAGAGCATTACATTACTTCTATAACAAAAGTGAATAAATGCAAACTTTAAAGAAAATACTTATTTTTATCTTCTAGGCTACTCGACATGCAGAAATGGTGGCAATTGACCAGGTCCTTGAGTGGTGCAAGCAGCACAAGAGAGACTATCGGGAGGTGTTCCCGCAGCTGGTGCTGTACGTAACTGTGGAGCCCTGTATCATGTGTGCAGCTGCTCTGCGCTTGATGAGTATCCTTTCCTGCTGACTCACACTGGGGAACTGTCTCAAACCATTACTCCTTCCACAGTGAGCCCACAAAGAAAGGCTGGACAGTGTCAGGGAAAGCCACGAGGGGTGGTTTGAGGGTCTGCACCCACCTCCATGATGAACAGCGAGGCTGAAAGAGAGATGGTGCAGTTATGGCAAACAATTGTTAGAGATTAAAAATACATTTTAGAGATGTTTGTTAGGATGTAAAATGAGTCCAATGCAGTTCAGTGTTCAGCTTTGAATGTTGTATCAATCAGTAAACCACGTCTTTGTATGCCCCTCCTTTGGGGACTCATGCTTCCCTGAGAAAGGCTGGATGTGCATCTTCAGCAGTACATCTTACATCATTCAAAAGTAAGTTCTCATTTTATGAGGGAGGAATTGTAGCTCAAGCTAATTTAGTTGGAAGAGTACTAGCACATTTTAGGAAATGTGATGACTGCCTAGATCAGGCTTCTGTACTTCCTGCTTGTTTTTTGCTTAATACCTTGACTCACTCCCATAAATTCCACGGGTCGTGTATGGCTGTCGAAATGAGCGATTTGGAGGCTGTGGCTCCGTTTTGAGCATCTCATCTGATGATATGGTGGACTCAGGAGACCCATTTGAAGTAGGCTGTAAAATGTTTCCCTTTGTTTTCCAGCTAGGGCACTGTGCCTGGCTTTGCTACCAGGCTTTTAGAATCTTATGCATCACTTTAAGAGGACACAAATGGAAGATGATCAAAGTCAAGTAAACTTGGCCTAATCAGAAAATAATGTTAAAAAAAATTAGGTCCTAAAAGAAAGCCGAAGAAACCCTGATGACAGTCTTAAATTATTTAAAAGGATGTGTCAAAGGGTAAGGAAAAGAATTATGCTTGTGGGACAAGGTAAGAATTAAATATATCTAAAATACGTGTAATACTTAGAACAGTAAGTATATGCTACAGGAAGAGATGGCGGAAAATTATTTTAAGCTGCAGAATGTACAAACATTAATCAATAAATATCAAGTAACAGCAACTTATAAAATTACTGGGTTTTAGCTGAGCCACTGGAAATTATTGTATTTTTGTTTTCAGTCTGTGTGTTTATGAGGTAAAATGTATTAGCTTAGACTTACTTCATGTAGTTCAAATCCCAAAATAAATCTGAACTGCAACAGTGGCTGAGGAAATTCAGTTTAGCTATCAAGAAACTTTCTGAATAGTAAGGGATACTGAAAGACTGAACAGTGTCTGGGACAATTTAGGCATCTTTGTCATGTGAGAAAGGCTGGACAAGCGTTCAGTGGAGGTAGAGTATAAATAAATCTAAGTGCTTTACAGCATGATAGTACCTATGTACCCATACATAGATGTAGAGACTATTTATAGCATTTTAGTTATTACATTATTCACAGTTGTACATGATCTTGCCTTATACAGTGATACTGATTCCTGGAGTTCTTTTCCACGTTTCACATTAATGATTTAATGAATGTAAAAAAGAAGTAGTGTATTTCAGCTTTGTGAATAAGCACTAAAGGCTCAAGTGTCAAAGAATTTCAGTCAGGAAAACAATACTGTTTGGCACTCCAGTGTAAACATATTAGGCATCTTTCTGTCAGTGTGTCCGTGAGACTAACATCTGAATTAATTGGTGTAGTTGGTACTGGAAGAGTGTTCATTTGCTAACATTGGCATGTGGTATTTCAGTTTTTTATACATTCAGAAGACAGAAAGGAGAAGGTTCTTGATGCTATCAATCCTTTGTTTCTGTAGCCAACTGCAGTGGAATGTATAGGAGTAAATACTTATTTTTTAGCATGGGTGGAGATCTATTTAGTATGAGTGACATTTAAATGTTTTTTCATTAGAGTTCATGGCATAGAAAAGTATTTTAGAAGGATCAAAAAGATCTGAAAGGTCACTGTTAGGAATAAAGAATGGTTATGTGGATGAGTGTTTTCTGTCAGGAATGTTATCTGCAAATTCCTAGGTTCTTATGTTTCCAAGTGCTTGAGGATTATGGGAGGCTGGAAACACATTAATAAGAAAGAAATTGTAGATTGCCTAAAAATTTTACATAATTTACAAAAAAAGGTTTTTTTACCTAATATTAAGTTATTAGGGAAATTACTTATTCTATTAAACCTCAACATAGTGTTTTTAAAATGTATTAGGTATTAAACTTGAAAAGGAGATTTTTTTTGACCCCTAAGTTGATAGTACAGTTGTTTAAAATTATTCTGTACTCAAGGCATTATTGTGAAGCATGGAATACGTTATTCTCAGATGTGCTCACTAACATCATTCTAATTTGAGCAGTGCTCTTCTGGCTATCGTGCTGAAGAAGCAGTGGAATTGTTAAAAGCTTTTTACAGACAAGAAAATCCCAATGGTAGGTTTTACATTAATGCATCCATTTTGATCCCAACCTAATTTAAAAGAATGTTGGCACTGGAATTACTGTAATTCACTTCTGATAATTCTTCTCCTTTCCTGTTTCTTGGCAGCACCAAAATCCAAAGTACGGAAAAAGGATCGTCGTCAGTAGCCCTACACTGGTGGGACACAGAAACTTACCAAAAAATGATATGTGAAGGTTTCTTCAGCATGCTGCTTTTTGAAAATGTGCAGTTCAATCAAACTATGTTTAATTTTCTCTACAGAGTTTTTACTAATAGGATACTTAGTACCTGTTCCTGCGTTTTTATATTTATGATTTCTTGTTATCATGACAAAACAAAAGAGTAAATGGCTGTTTTTAGAAAGAGGAAAATTGGTGGTTCAAGTCCACTTGTTTACAGACAGATCCATTAAAATGGTGCTTCTGTACAGCACATTCTAGAATATTTTTTCCTTCTGTGTGTGGAGAAGCATCTTGCTTTTCAATAGCAAATGTTTGCTTAGGCAAGCAACTCTCTTAGAAGGTTACATTTGTAAGTCCTCTGTGTGTGTATATTTATTCAAAAGGCATATAAAGGAATTGTACAGTCCTTGAAGACTTAGGACCATTTCAAATTTTTCCTCATTTTTTTCTACCCTAGCACAAGCCAGAATTTCAGAGGTAATTTCTGAAAGTCACATACCTCTGTAGACAGGGATGTACACACAATCACATGTCTGTTTGTGTCTGCTGTTGCTTAATAAGGATAAGCAAATATCACTTGGCTGCACAACACCTTCGTACAGAGTTGTGGAGAAACTGTCCACAACTCTCTTTAGACTGTCCACTCCTGTTGTGAATATCAGTATAGGAAATACTTCATTTTTAAGAATCCACTAAGAGGTTGTTCTCAGCTCCTAAATTATAAAAATTATAAAATACATATATTACATACATGTATAATAATTATATACTAAATTATAGTAACCAAAATGAGCAAGTACAAGTGACATCCTGGAAATGAAGTTGGTAATAACATGAATAAAATATATTTAAGATACTTATCTTTTCATAATGTTGGTTGGCTTTGTCATTTCTGTGTACTTTGCTTGGCCATGCAGTAATTTTTAATCCAGAAGAGGGCCTTCAAGTTCCACTAATGAATTAAGAATATGAGTACGGTTCAATCTTGATTGTATGCCTCTTAGTGGATACCTACATGAAGAATGAAATTTTTATTTGGTTGTTACTCAGAAATTTGAGAAATGCTGTAGCTTTTTTTATTTTATGCAGAAGAGTGTTCAAAATTTTATAACTATAAAAACTGAATACAGTTAAATTTTTTCAATATTTCAAAGAAATGCTTTCAAAAGTGTTTTTAAGAAGAATATTAAAAGCATTACTTTGTCACCACTGTTCTTAATAACTTGTATTTTATGTTTTTACTTAATGTTTACAAAATGACATGGGAAAGAAACATTTTTACCATAATAGCTATTTTCAGAGTTTAGAAATAATATTTCTTTGCCTTAAGCCCTTTAACTGATGTCAGTAGCCTATCCTTTTCTCCTGACCATTACTTAGAGCTCTCTTTGAGTCTTTCCCATTCCATAAACAAAAGTTATGACTGTGTTTGTAGATTTAATCTGCCTCAGAGCTCAAAGGGCTTGTGAACCAGACAGCTAAGCTGGAAAAGCTATTTAGGAAAAGACCATTTTTAATGACTGGGATGGCTTTATTGGAAAGAAACAGGCATGCCTGTGTTTATGGTATTTGGCTGGTGATAGAAGATGGCAGTTTATCACTCTAGATATATTCACATCTCAGCTGGACCATAATTTTCTTATACCTTGAAGAAATCACGAAAGTCCAAATTAAAGACATCAGACATCTGGCTCGCTGCTGACATCAGTGACAGTAGGAATCAGAGCCTTCATACTGTTTTGAACCGCGACCTAAATCTCTCAACATAGTTTCTTTTTCAGAGGGGCTATGAACACTTTCCTTTCCCATTGCCTTCTTTCAAAGAAGGATGTTGTTATTGGAACATGTGGAACAGTAGGAGCCATGTAAATAAGTAGAAAGATTACTGGTAGTAGGACAAAATACGTTTTAAAAGCTTTGTCCAATTTTTCAGCCCTTAAGTTGGAACAGAATTTTTTTGTCAGTAGTAACCTGTCACTTAATAAACAGTTCAAGTCTTGTGCAAAGCCAAAAGAGGTTGAAGAGGATGAGAAAAATAAAAATTTCTTTTGAGAGCAATCAAGGCTAATAATGTGCATCTTGGAACAGATACATGGAAGAAAAATAGTGTAGCACAATAAAAGCTGTCATTTTTCAGAAAGGTTATAAAAGATACTTCAGTTTAATGTAATGTAATCAAAAGAAAAATGGTCTAGTATTGAGGTAAATTTGGATGGGGGGAGAGATTTGTTTTCGCTCTTTTTGTTGGTTGATTGGGTTGAGTTTTTTAAGCATAAAAATTAGCTTGGGGAACAAACTGCTGAAAGATTACACTGAAAGCAAAGATGGAACCTATTCACCTGAAAATCCTGCTACTTAGCCAAGTAAGAACAAATGCAGATAGGTAGGTATTTTTATAAAATAAACATATCAGCTCCTGTGTGAACACTGGCCCCTCCTCAGAGCCGTGCAGCTGGCTCCTCCTTGCTCCCCCAGGCAGTGCTCTCCTCCCTCCCTGCAAATGGCTCTGCCACTGCACTGCAGGAGCCCAGGAGGCTGGTCCTGTGCCACTGCCCTCAGAGTGCCTCAAGCAGGTGTCCCAGCCTGCTGTGCCACAGCTCTTCCTAACTTTTGAGCTTGTCAGCATGTTTTACAGTCAGATTTGCAAACTTGAGAGATCCACAAGAAATTACAGAGATCCTGGGCAGAAGTTTCTAAGTTCAGGCTCAGAGAAACCTCTCCGTGACTAAACTCAATGCAGGGGCTGGAAGAAAGGCAAGAGGAAGACATGACAATTATAACCTGGTGAGCTGACTGGTTTCAGTACTCTACATCAGAAAGTGAACTTAACAAGAGAATTAGAGAACACAGAAAGAATGCTAGGAAAAGAATCAAACCATTCTTGGAGGCTTATTCAATGAGAAGATGCTTGCTCATGGCTGCAGAAGCATAGGCTGGATTTGGAACTGCTGCTACCAGGTGAAATCCTGCAGCAGAATGGGTTGCACATCCTGGAAGAAGTATTGCTGTCTGTTTGCTGGGAGCCTGGTGTCAGGCTTTGGCTCTAGCTTTAGAGGAGTGTTGAGAGCAACAACTTTAATTGTTACTGACACCTGGAAAACTCAAGAACAGCAGCATATAAATGGTGCTATTCATTTTCACAGTGCTTTTATTTATTTTTATCTATTTGTTTCTAGGTTGCTACATAGCAGGATTCAAGAGCAGCAGCAAATATATTCATCTGGTTTATTTAAAGAAGTTTAAATGCTTCACCATTTTCCCCTTGCTGCTTGATAAATAAGCGTTTGTGCTTCAGGGTTACATTTACCTTGGACTGCATTTTTGCCAGTTCATTACAGGTAAACATGATTTTATTTCAGCCTTTGGTTTGCTTGTCAATAGTCTGACATCAAAATATATTGAACCAGCTAGGAGGGCAGGAAGCAAAACAATACAGCTTTGTCTCTGCTAAACCGATTACAATTGACAATCCAAGGCTATAATAAATATGTCTTGTGACTTGCACACTAGAGGAGAGCCTGAATTTAAATTATAGCTTTGGGTTTTGAAATGCTCACTGATCCATTCCATTCCCATTAAGAGTGCCTTCCGCTCTGCAAAATTAAGTGATATCTTTACATGACAGTTTAATTTAATTAATTTGTTTTTCGATAGGTACATTTATGGAGTTTCTCCATTAGGCTTTTGAAATGTCTGTAGGTCCTATGCATTAATGTAAATGCGCCATGGCCCATAATTACCTTTGGCAAGCTTAGGGCACTGATAAAAAGATTATATTTTTAAAAACTAAAGTCTTCAAACTTCCTCAGTGCTTGGCAGGAAATCTGTTTCTGTGTTTTATTTGGAGCAAAGCTGTGGAGCCTGCAGCCAACAACTCCAGTGTAGGCAGTAACTGTTACATTTTAGAAGAAAATTCATTTGAGGCTAAATGAGAGAAAGGGAGAGGACAACAATTAGTGCAAGAGTACTAGAAGCAGCTGTTTGTGTGTTTTACCTTGTGGCTGCCAATATGTACTCTTATCATTAAAGTGCATCTAGAAACAAGGTATTTTCTATGAAATTACTTCACCAAACATGGATCTTTGTCTTTTTAAGAGGCTGCTCCAAAGTGAGTTTATCTTCCTTTTTCACAATAGCTCTGCACTAGCCAAGAATACTGGATTCTCCCTTTGCCTCCTCCTCCCTCCTTTCTAAAAATGAACTTTTCAGGAAAATAAGGAATTCAGAGAAGTTTGAAGGAGAGCAGATGGCCAACAGTGATCCAATAGGATGTAAAACTTCAGTTAGGTAGTTGCTTGGCAGGCAAGTGCAAGTGAGCCTGTGATGTTTCCATAGTGATGTTTTCACATGGTGCCTTCCTTTTGTCTTTTAAAAATCTAAGTGGTTTAAAAAAAGAAATAGGGGGTGTGGGGGTAGATGAGGGATGCGGGGTGAAATAAAATGAAGGGCTCTGCCAGGGGCAGAAACTTGGGCTCATCTCTGATTTCTGCCTGAGCAGTGATGCAGTGTCCTCAGCTGCTGTGGTGCCTGTGTGTGCTGTCTTGCTGGATAAAGCAGGAACAGCTTCTGAAATTATGACTCAGATTGTAGTGTTCTTGGAGGGGCACTGATTTTTCTCGTGCCAGCATTTCACATTTACCTGTGGAGCAAGGTTTGCCATGGCACTTTAACCCTGAGAGCTTTCTCTGCATGCAAAGAGGCAGTGCAGTAAAAATTAATGCTTCCCATGACTCAATTCCTACTCTCTCCTTTCAAGCTTATAGGTAGCCATCACAGCCACATTAGTTTGGGAGGATATAAACAACAGCCATTATCTGTGCAGTCACATTGCGAAAGAGAAACAAGGTTCGTAGGGAGGGGCAACGTCTTCTATTAAGCCAAATGATAGTCAGAAAAAACCAGGCAAGATTTTCAACATCCAGCCATAGGAACACCGAGTTCAAAAGCTTGCCAACTTTTTCTACACATTTAAAGTGAAAGGAAGAAAAGTAACAAGTGTTCCATCTCCCTGCAAAGCCTGCTTTTATTGAAAAAAAAAAAAAAGGGCAATTTGATTATTAGCTAGTTTGAGCAGGAGAGGTTTGGTTGGAGGGTGGACTCACAGTCAGTTTTCTAACTCTCCAGCAGAACCCTCCACTGCCTACACAGATGTGTCAGCACTTGTGCCAGCACTCTGTGAGGATCCAACACAATTTTCCCTTCTCCAAAGCTTCCCAGCAAGGTGCTGAATGCAGCAGTTCATTCACTGAGCCCCTCACCCTTGAGCAAGCAAGACTCTTCTGAGGAGAAGCAGGTTCCTAGAGGGAATGCTGTGGGGCAGGGGGAGAGTGGTTCACATTACCCCTGGTTTATGAATCCCAGCATGAACTGCCCTGGATGCTGAGGTACAAGCAAACAAAGTCAGTTTATCCTGTGAACGAAGTTACCTGGCTGCCCTTCTGTGCTCTGCCTCACCTGTGCAGTCAGAGCTGCTTGGCAAGGGAGCCTGCTGTTCCTGTATTCACCAGCCTGTTATTACCTGGCCCTGGAGACAGAGAATATGTCCTTTCTTGCCCTCTGCCACCTCTTCCCAGTCATGCTGTGCAGCGCTTGCACTGGCAGCAGCCTGAATGAGTCATTCAAAACGATACCTGTTTATTGCACTTTTAAATATTTCAGTGTGTTTATCCTGTCAGGGTGCTCCATAAGGATGCTTCAACTACCTGTGATAAGGGGGAGGGCTGAAGGCTCTCAGCCGTGGCAGCCACAAAATTACAAGGTAGGACACTTCAGAAGCATTTCCACTGCATGGGAAATCTGACAGCTTTGGTGTGGGCAACTGCAGCTCAGGGAGAGACGACCTATGGATTGACCTACAGATGCAGAGTCCGTGCAGTGCTGCGGTGACCCAGAGGACAGTTTGGAAATGGCACTGCAGTGGGTTGGAGCTGGGCAAAGGGGGACAGCTCAGGCTCCTGCCCATCTTTACCTTCACCCTGTGCCATGGCTGTTCCCTCAGCACTCACTCACTTCGGCATATTGTCCTGGGAGTTTATCTGCTCGTTCCTGCCAGCATTTGATCTGCCTTTACACCCTGCGACAGCGCTACAGAGTGCTCCCGTTTAGAGCCACTGCCTGCTCCCGGCAGCTTTCAGAGCACCCTCGGGCAGGGCTGCTCCCAGCCATCAGCACCTGCCGGGGCTGCAGCCGCACACCGAACTCCAGGGTATCTCCGTGTCCGGTCCTGTGACGAGCTTACCTCGACTGTACCCTGGAACACGCCCCCCTGTTCTGCCCTGGCATATTTTCATTTTGCGCCCTCGTCTCTCTCCTGCTGCCCCCTGAAAAGCAACCAGGAGCTGCTCTGCATCGCAGTGGAGAGGAGCTTCTTCCCTCCTGCCCTTCTGCTGCTGCAGCTAGAATAATGCCAGCTACCAAGAAGGAATAACTCACAAGGAGCCTAATGAAACAGCAATCTGGCATTAAGATGTGTATATAGTTGCCATTTGTTAAATTGACAGATGACATTTGGAGCATGCAGCCCCTATTCATTTTTTGAAGCTAAATACTCTCTTGAAATAAAGTCGTTGCCATTAGTGTTAAAGCTGATTTGCAGCCCAGACAGGGCCGGCTGTGCTTTTACACATTTCTGGGCACCAGGTCAGATTCCTAGCAGCTGTAAGATTTTCTTTTGTATTGAACTGGACAATTCATGAGCAAGATACCCCAAATTACCTCAAGATCTACCTTTATTTTTCTCTTCCTACCTTTTCACGTAGAATTCCTTCTACAAGGGAAAAACAGGGTTTTGACAAACAGATTTTAATCAACTTAAATTTCATCATCTGCTACCTAGTCCCACTCGTCTACGTTTTTATGTGCCTATAATAACAAGGTGCCAAAGAGAAGATCCAAACCCCTTCAGCAGTAGTTCAAAATTTATTCTTAACCAACAAAAACTCAGCTTTCTTAGAGACAAATACCTCAGACATTGTATTTTAGGAACATTAAGAGTGTGAAGGGCTCAGCTCATCCAATTCAAAAACATAGAAATCATGGTAAAGATGCAGTATTCCTTTACACCTTCATATTGCTGTCAACACTTTCATGATGACTTCCATTTCCAGCTCCAGAAATACTCAGGAGAAATAGGTGCCCAAACTTTATCAAAGTTGTACTTTTAGACAAGAACTTGGCTGTTACCTCATATGCTGCTTCATCAGTTGTATCAGTAAAGGCCCAGAGAAGTCATTTGATGTGTTTATTTAATGTTTTCTCAATGTCATTCCATTTTGACATCAGGATGTCATCCCACTGATACCACTTCAACTTATTTTTGCACATAAAAGAGCAAAAATTAAGTCTTCCAATATGCAGAAAAGCTGGTAATTACATGGCTAGTATTGGCTGAAGGAAGTGAAACACCTTCCATGGGTGTATGCCAGGCAGAAGAGTGTAGAAGAGAACAAATCTTCACCTCACATCCCTTCAATGACTGACCCAAGGCTGGGAAAAGATAAAGTCTCTTGACAGGTGCTTTCTCCAGCAGCTAAGGCAAGAGAAGGTGAGAGCCTAGCCAGCAACCTTCCCACTCTGATGTGCCAGGAGGCACAGATTTCCTAGGAGTCACAGCCACACAGGAGCCACAAGAGGAGCAAGAGCCTGCAGAATGTTTGAGTCACAGGAATGTTTTCTTTCTTTAAGTTAAAAAAAATCCTAAATGATTTACATATGAATTGCTTCTAATGAGGACACACAAGATCAGTTTTCCAGCAGACTTTCAACAAGGCCAAAATTAAGGATACAATTACATGGCAGAATACTAGACTGAGATCTTCATGGTTTTTATGTCAACAGTGAAGTCAGCCACTGCTGGTGGGTGGGAAGCAGCTCTCTTTAGGGATGTTGAGCTGGTTGATTTTCTGATTACTTCAGAGAATTTTAAAAATAGCAAATTATAATAACAGGCCTATAAGACTCTCTAGCAGCTTTCTGATTAATGTCAACCCCAAGCTGTATGCTGAGTTCTTGTCCATAAGGTACTCTGCTCAGACATTTTCTAGATGCTGTTTCAACCTGTGTCTTCTGAGTCACATTAGTCAGAAGAATTGGTCTGTAATTTAATTATTGAGAATGGTGCATTGGTGAGTTATTTCCTAGGAGAGAGAGTTAAGAAAACCCAGCTCTGCAATTAATGCTGAAATGGAACCCTTTTGCTTTGGCCTTTCAAAAATTTTTCCATATGTCAGAAGCCAAGTGAGACTGAGAGAATTTAGAAAATTCTATTAGAAAGTCATCTTCACCCAGAGCTTTCCCAGAGACCAGAGGTTTTATGACTCCTTTTTATTTCTTCCTCTGCTTTGGGACTACATAACCCTTTCTTAATTTTCTGCAGAATTACAGGTATTTCCAATTTACTTCAGAGACCTTGAGTGTGTTCAGCTGTACAAATCACTCAGAGTAGTTAAGGGATTTTAGAATTCAAGAGAGATGTCTTTAAGGTTCACAGTGTTTGTAGCTTGTACAACAGATGACCCCCACAGCAATCATATAACACCCTGTGCTTGCTTTCCTTCCTGAGCTGTATGGCCAGCAGTTCACAGACCTTTCCTCATGGCTCTTATTTTCTTTTTTCCCACTATTTTCTAAGCAAAGGATTCTCCACTTTTAATTCCTATAGAATTGGAATTATGATCTGAGCCCCAATAAGCAAGAGACCCTCACTCTATTGCTTCTGCATAACCACACAGCTTGAAAACTTAAAACAGAAACATTTAGAACCTGAGCAGATTAAACAACAAAATCAGCAGTATAAGGGATTCTCAGTGGGGTTCAGAGGCTCTCCCAAACTGAAGCAAGAAGCCTGGAAAGGGTTTCAAGCGCTATTAAGTCCAAAAGCACCATGAGGTGAAAGGCAGAGCATGTTCTGTGATGCATGCCTCCTACCTTCCTTCTATGCCACCATCTTCCAGCTCCACTGTGCAGCTTCTGGGTGCTTTGGGCCATCCACACTCTACAGATGAAGAGCAGGCCTTGCTGCCCCTCCTGGTGTTCTGACCATGCCTGGCTGATCCAGATCATCTGGGACACACGCTGAGCTGCAAGTGTGCCTGGGCTTGTCCCTTCAGAGATCTGCAGGGCGCAGCCTGCAGCTGTGCAGCGCCGGTGCCCTGAGCTGGGCAGGTGGCACAGGAAGTTTGAACGGGAATCAGCTCCAGACCCCCCCTACGGACACCTGTGTGTGAGGACTCTGCCCCTCAGCAGCATGGCTGAACTGGGCTACCATTGCCTTCACTCTTCTCAGTTACTGCTCTCCAGGGATAGCACTGCACGCAACCCACGAAGTACCTGTGATGCTTCTTTTTGGCCTGTAGAGTGTGTTTGTCTTCTGTCTGACAAAACAAAAAGATCAGAAATAGAAGTGAATTGGAAAAAATGACAGAATAGAAAAATCCAAATAAATGCAAAAGATAGGGCAAGTCAGAGTGGCACAATGCAAAATGCCAATATGCAGCATCTCTGAAGCCTTGATCCTGTGACGTGTGTAGGACATACATGGGAGCCTGCTTTACTCACAAGAAAAGAAAACAGTCTTATTTTCAATACATTGATTTTCTCACTTCCTTTTGCTAAAAACGTATTTTTTTAATTAATTACATTGGGAAAAGGCAAGAGAAATGGGAGCAGTGGATTTGGAGGAAAAATAAATTCCAATTGGAAAAAATGAAATGTGTGTCTACAGAATATGGTGGACACCAGGTTTTTGCTCTTCAGATATTTCTGTAGGCTGAAGGAGAACAAATGGGCTGAACTGATTCTTCCCTTCATAGCTGGTTGCACCAGAGGATCTGCACCCTTTAGCCTCCAAAGTACAAAGCAAGACACAAGGAGATGTAAACGTAATGAGTCACACAATCTACACACGCCAGGTTTTTTACTTCATCTTTAAAACATGCTGCTTTTGGAAGACTTGAAACCTGGCATGCCAAAGCTTGGGGTTGGAGTGGAGGCAATCTTTCTGCTGTGGCAGAGCTAGTTGTTGAAAACTGTGTCCAGCAGGCTCTGCTCTCCACCATTTCTAGCCACTGTCTAGAAACTGGTGAGTTGGTGCCTGTGTTGGCAAAGTGGCTTGGCTACTCCAGGTGGACTCATAGTGGGAAGCCCCACCAGCTATAATAATGCCTTCTCTCTCGCCCCCTTTCCCTTCTCTCTCCCCCTAGAAGTCCTGCAGGATCAATGTATCTACATCCCACTGGAGTCAGACATATTTCTTTGGTTGCATCCCCAGCTCCCTCCAGTGAGTGTCTGGCAGCCGGGCTGGACTTTGGTCCTGCTGTGCTTGTTCTGCTCTGCACAGACCAGCCCAGAGCCTCAAAGGTTCTGACCACCATGCATGTGTTTAGTTTTAAGAGCAATTCAGACTTGTGCTTGACTCATCTAGCAGACATACCTTTTGTTTCCAGGGTACATGTCTTCAGTCTGTCCTACCTGGCCACAGTTTTCATATCAGGCTGTTCCTGTGTTGCAGTATAATAAGCAAAGGCAGATGATCCAGTCCTCAGTGGTTTTGCCTGGAGAGATATAAATCACAGTGTTGGTATTATTTCTTCACGTGTCATTTGCTGAACAATTAAGCGGGTGCTACTGAAGGATTAATAAGTGAGCCAAGGCTACAGAACATAATGCAACTTCACAGGAGGAGATGACAATGCAATTTCTTAATACTGTGTTATTATTTAATGTAAAACCAGCTGATGCAAAAATCAATTCCATGCTAAATTGTGTTTTCCTCTTTGATCCTTTTAAACTAATTTTAAAAAATGGGAAAGGTACCAACAGCCCATAGACAATCTCTAAATAATTTGTTACAGACTGATGGTAAGTGGCACTCTCACAAACCCATACTTATATTAAAAAACCTCATATGTGTACATTATATAGATCATCAATTATAACAGCTGAAAGTAAAATAAATGTTATGACTGTGCATCTACTACGCATTACATCTCATCTTGAGAAAATGATAATGTTTTTCTAAGCTATATACCTCATAAAGTTATCACAAACAAACTGTACACTGCTGATACTGATCAGCAGTATCAAAATCTAAATACCTACATCTAAAACATGCACAATTACAAAAAAGTGTATTATTAACGATATATAAATTAATAAAACCCATTGGTTTTAGGCCTTTTCTCAGTGTAATTCTATTTATCGTGTTTTGGCAGGTAAATTAATAGATTCATCCACATTAAATTGCACTTCTTTCAATGAAGATGAGTCTCTGGGGTGTGATTTTGTATGGTATGTTTATAATCTAGGGCAGCTCAACATTAAGACCACTCGAACCCAGAGAGGTAAAAAACCAATCAGACAGTTCAAAGGTTCACACCTGTGGCTCTCTTTTCAATAAGTGCATGAGGGCCAAAGGGTGCTGGTCCTTCCCAGCTCCCAGGGTGGAATCACGAGGAGCCCATCCCTGCAGCCAGCACTGGCTCTGGCAGCCCCTGCTTGACAGAACCCAGCAAATGTCCATGTAACATCTTGTGGGTCACACAGACAGTGGCATCAAGTGCACCCCCGGCGAGTTTGCCGATGACACAAAGCTGTGCAGTGCAGCTGACACACAGAGGGAAGGGATGGCATCCAGAGGGACCTGGGCAGGCTTCAGAGGTGGGACTGTGTGAGCCTCATGAAGTTCAGTAAGGCCAAGTGCAAGGTCAGCACCTGGATCAGGGCAATCCCAACAGATACAGACTGGGCAGAGAATGGATTGAGAGCAGCCCTGAGGAGAAGGACTTGGTGGAGATGTTCAACATGACCAGCAATGTGCACTTGCAGCCCAGAAAGCCAACCTTGACCTGGGCTGCATCAAAACCAGCATGGCCAGCAGGGTGAGGGAGGGGATTCTGCCCCTCTGCTCTGGTGAGGCATCACCTGGGCCCTCAGCATAAGAAGGACATGAGACCTGTTGGAGCAAGTCCAGAGGAGGGTCACAAAGAGGAGGGCATCAGAGAGCCAGGCATGTCTCCTGTGAAAGCAAGGTGAGAAAGCTGAGATTGTTCAGCCTAGAGAAGAAAGAGAATGCTCTGGGAAGACCTTAGAGCAGCTTTCCAGTATCTAAAGGGAGCTACACAACAGCTGGAGAGGGACTTTTTACAAGGGCATGTAGTGACAGGACAGTAGAGAATGGCTTAGGGTAGGTTTAGATCAGCTATTAGGAAGAAATTCTTTACTATGAGGGTGGTGAAGTACTGGAACATGCTGTCCAGAGAAATTGTGGATGCCCCATCCCAGGCTGGATGGGGGTCTGAGCAACCTGGTCTAGTGAAACGTGTCCCTGCCCATGGCAGGAGGTTAGAACTAGATGATCTTTAAAGGTCCCCTGCAACCCAAACCATTCTATGATTGTACGAAATCACCGTTCCCTCCTGGCAGAGAGTGTTGCTCCCTTCATCTATGGAATATCCTCAGCTGCTGCCAGCACAATTACACTGCAGGAAAATCCTGTTCCAACTAATTTAGTCTTTATTTACTCGGAAGAAAAAACTAAAAAGCTAGAAGGTAAAGGCTAATGAAATACCAGTATGGGAATTATTTTACAGGAATAAAATACTTGGCATGTGTCTAAGGGCACAACATAGTACACAGGTCCTGAGAGAGTCCTTCACAGCAGGATTTCCTGAGGACCTTGTATGTGTTCACATAACTTCATAGTTATGGGAAAGATGCTGGTCCATCATCAAGTCCCATCACAGTAAGAAGGCAGGGTAAAAGTAAATTGAAAGGACTAGACACAGCACGTGCATCTGGGGAAAGCAAGCAGACAGAGAAAATGAATAAGTGCCTTTTGTTTTCCTGTTAAGATTACATGCAAAATGAGTTTTGAACCTGAAGTTAAAAACTCTTCCATATTCCATCTCTGTTGGTCCCACTGTTAGTCTAGTTTACAAAGCTCCTCTCACATATTTGCAATGTTTCTCATTTGGCTGCATTTTAAATTAGTATCTTCATATATAAATAAGCTAAATTAGGATATGCCTTATCATGTAACTGGCACAGTGAACTGGGGAATAAGCATGCTTGCCAAGTAGTACCAGGAGCATAGATCAGGCTCCTGGCAACAGGGAGACCTTGGCTATTCATTGTGATGACACCTAGGAGAGGAATGATGCAATACAGAGCTCGAGGCTTTCATGCCTTGCCTCTGCCACCATCCCTCTCAGACAGGGTGAGAGATACTCAGTGCCTTCATTTGCTCCTCTGAATTACAGCACAGTCAGTAACATCATCTGAGGGGTTTGAGGCTAAACTCTTGTAAACCAGTTTTGATTCCTTCCATCATGTCTCTCATTAAGTGTAAAGTGCCTCCAGGGAAAGGCAGCTGATTAAACAGATTCCTCAGTGACATAATGAATTTACAAAGCCCTCCGGTTTTGCAGGGGATGTTTTGGGAAAAATATATTCAGCCACCAAGGGCAAAGTCCACTGAGAGGGAGAATCACTTTATTTCCTCTGCCTTGGGGCCTGAGAAACATTTCCCACCCAGCCTGGTGGCTGAGAAGATCATTGTTGAGCATTGGAAGGGAGGAGAAGGGGCAGGGATATGGCTATCCGTCCATCCATCCCTCCAGCACAGCACACTCTGTCATCACATTGAAGGGTGGGGGTCACAGCCTCCTTGCTTTCCTTGGCAGCCCAGCTCTGTCACCCTTCTCCCAGCAAAGCTCTCCAGGGCAAGCTCTGCTCCCAGAGAGGTATTGCCTCTCAGCACAGGAAAGAAGTATGAGGCTTTTTCCAGCATTCAGATCTGTTTTTAGTGTGACTCAGCTCTGCAGAGTCCATAAGGAAGACATGGGTTGTGCTTTATTAGCACTTAGGTTAATGTTTGGAAATAACAAGACTGATGGTTTTATCTGTTTAATCATTTGGTGCTGCCAAGAGCGACCATAAGCACAGCCCAATGGTGCATGAAGAGAGAACAGTCTGACATTAGTTTCCCACCACTAAAATCCAAACATTAGCACACAAGTTGTGTAGCAGGCTGGCAGGGGCAGGCAGCCAGATCACTGCTATTGCAGTGACTCAATGATTGTAATTTTTCTTCATGGAGATTTTGAACCTCCTTGCAATGGAAGGAGATGGGGACAGATTAGGTGGGCTAATTTTGAAGTTTGGCAGTCCATTTGTGTTTCCCCAGCTTTCCTATGCCCTCAGCTGAGCTAGGCTACAGAGCTAAGGACTGAAAGACTTCTCTAGATTTCCCCAATATTATTTCATGTGTTTTTCAGTGCCCCCCTTTTTTCTGAGCTCTCCTCAGGTACATTCTTTAGCAAGCAGCAGCTGCAGTGCAGATTCCCCAGATGTAACCAGGCAATGCTACTGAGCTGCCACATGCAGCCAGCAGCAGCTGTAGCCATTCATCACCAAAAATCAATCAGAGGGCTGGATCCTGTGGTCAGCTGGCACCCAGACAGCACTGGATGTGGCAGATGCCATCAGTGCAGAGAGCAGAATAAGAGATAACAGGAGTCAACAGACACAGGGATGTTTTTTTAACAGAGGATAGCTACCTCTGCTAGTGTTTATCACCATTTATCACTAAAGAAGTGCAGCTGTTAGACCCACTGATCCTTTGAAACGTGTGGAGCAGAGTTTGGAGAATTTTGGCGGAGTTACTCAGAACACCTCTCCTTCTGTACACAAAACCGGGGGGGAGAAAAGCCACTGAAATAATCACAGTGGAGCTGCACTCCAAGTAAAGCTTCCTTGGACGTGCAAACACACGCCTCACCCACTGCTGGGAAGGTGTGTGGCTGTACACACCATGGTCCAGCTGCCCAACACTTCCAGCCAGCAAGGGCTGCACTGCTGGCACAGCACTGCAGAGCTCAGAGCTGGCCATGTAAAGTGCTTTTTGCAAAAGCTCCTCAGAAGCCACACAGGTGGGCTCTCATGTAGGGGACTGGCTAAAAGAGACCGAGAGTCTGCAGGGCTGGCAAACCTCAAAGACCTGTGACTCTTAAAGCTTCCACAATTGCCCTGCATGTGATTTCTTTCTCCTGTTTGTATTCTGTTGGTATTCTCTCTTTCCAGTAAAAAAGGGCAGTAGCAGCGCATGCCCTCAACCACCTCATATGTCTGAAGGTGCTGTCAGGAGCTGCCCGATACTTCAGCATCAACACTTTAAAGCCAGATCAACACTTTAAATCCTTTATCCTCTGCCAGAGCTATGCTGTTTGCTAGCACAAAAATAAGCAGAGCCTGAGCTCTGCCTACTCTTCCTGCTTTTCCTCAAATACATACCAGAAAAATAGCTGGAGCATAACTCCCACTCACCGTACAAGATCCAGACTTTAGCAGTCCTAAAACAAGCTTTTTCCTGTCCCAAGCCTATGCTAGAACTAGTCAAAATTTAACACTTGCAAGATCGTAACATTTTTAGAGCAGAGGAGGTAAGGGTAGGAAATCCGAATAAGCCTGAACACATCCAAAACATGCTGCCACTTCCATAACTAAGAGAATCCCACAGTACTAAGCTAAAATAAAAATAGAATAGTCTTATCACCTCCTCTTTAACCCTAACCTCAAGGCCACCTCTGCTCCACAACTACATAGTTTCCCTCCAGGTTCATATTTTCAGCCTTGCCATCTTAATGAGAAACTTCTGCCAGCTGGATCCAGCTCCCAAAGCACAATCTGTAATGAGGACAGGCACCTGGGGACCTACCTGCCTCTCTCAGGAGAAGAATTTGGTTTGTCTTTCCAATCCCCCACACTGCAGAGTCCTTTGAGGCTGAGATAAGGGAATGCCAGACCACCTGGCAGCAAGAGCAGATGAAAAGGGAGGGGACTGATGAAGTTGAGATGTGGGTGGTAGCCAGGTTGGAGGAAAGGGTCAGAATTAAAGATTTGTTTATCAGAAGGGATGTCTGAAATTATCAAGTTCAGCTGTCCACTGCCAAGTCCACCACTAAGCAACACACACAAGCACCACATCTACATGTCTTTTAAATACCTCCAGAGAAGGGACTCAATCACTTCCCTGGACAGCCTGTTCCAATGCTTAACAAGCCTTTTAGTGAAGAAATTCTTTTCCTAATATCTACTCTAAATCTCTCCTAGTGTGATTTGAGGCCATTTCCTCTCATCCTGTCTCTTGTTACCTGGGAAAAGAGGCTTACCCCTACCTGGCTGCAACCTCTTCTACATAGTTGTAGAGAGTGATAAGGTCTCCTCTGAGCCTCCTTTTCTCCAGACAAACACTCCCAGCTCCCTCAGCTGCTCCTCACAGGACTTCTGCTCCAGACCTTCCCCAGCTCCGTTGCCCTTTCCTGGACACACTCCAACCCCTCAGTGTCCTCCCCACAGGGAGGGGCCCAGAACTGATCACAGGATTTGAGGTGCAGCCTCACCAGTGCTGAGTACAGGGGACAATCCCTGCCCTGCTCATGCTGGCCACACCATTGCTGATCCAGGCCAGCATGCCATCGGCCTTCTTGGCTACCTGGGCACAAGGGGCTCATGCTCAGCTGCTGACCAGCACCCCCAGGTCCTTTTCTGCCAGGCCACTTCCCAGGTACTCTTCCCCAGCCTATAGCCCTGCCTGGGGTTGTTGTGATCCAAGGACAGAACCCAGCACTTGGCCTTGTTGAACCTCATATCACTGGCCTCAGCCCACTGGTCCAGCCTGTCCAGATCCCTCTGCAGAGTCTTCCTGTCCTCCAGCAGATCAACACTCCCACCCAACTTGGTGTCTCAATCCCCTCATCCAGACCATCAATGCACATGCTAAACTGGCCCCAGCACTGATCCCTGGAGAACAACAAAGCGACAGATCACCAGCTGGATGCAGCACCATTCACCACCACTCTCTGGGCCCTGCCATCCAGCCAGCTTTTTACCCAGTGAACAGTGCACCAGACCAAGGCATGAGCAGACAGTTTCTCCAGGACAATGCTGTAGGAAATGGTGACTAAGGATTTACTAAAGTCCAGGTAGACTACATTCATAGCTTTCCCCTCATTCACTAAGTGGGGTCACCTTATTGTAAACTTAAATCAGGTTGGTCAAGTAGGACCCACCTTTCATAAACCCACCCTGGCTGAACCTGATTTCCCAGTTGTCCTGTATGTACCCTGTGATGACACCCATGATGATTTGCTCTACAACCTTCTCTAGGACCAAGACTTACAGGCCCGTTGTTCTCTGGATCCTCAACCCTCCCGTTCTTGCAGATGGGTTTCACATTTGGTAACTGGCACCTCCTCAGTTAGCCAGGACTGCTGGTGAATGATGGAAAGTGGATTGGTGAGCACTTCTGTCAGCTCCCTCAGCACCCTTGGGTGGATCCCATCCAGCACTATAAATTTGTGTGTATATAAATTGCGTTGCAGATCACTGACCAACATCCCTTAGATCATGGGGGCTCCATTCTGTTCTCCACCTCTGTCTTCCAGCTCAGGGCACTTGGTGCCCCAACAACCACTGGCTGTGTTAAAGACTAAGAGAAAGGCATTAAGCACCTTAGTCGTCTTCTCACCCTTTGTCATTTCCCTTCACATCTAATAAAAGATGCAGATTCTCCTTGGCCCTCCTGTTGTTGATGATATATTTATAGAAACATTTTTTATTGTCTTTTACTGCAGTAGCCAGATTAAGTTCTATCTGGGCTTTGGTCCTTCTAATTTTCTCCCTGCATAACCTCACAACATCTTTGCAGTCTTCCTGAGTTGCCTGCCTCTTCTTCCAAAGGTCATAAATGCTCTTTTCATCCCCAAATTCCAGCCAAAGCTTTCTGTTCAGCCAAGATGGTCTTCTTCCCCACTGGCTCATCTTTCAGCCTACCCCTACACATTTGGGATTTCCTTCTTGAAGAATGTCCAGCCTTCCTGGACCCCTTTACCCTTGTGGACTGACTGCCATGGGACTCTGTCAACCAGTCTCCTAGACAGGTCAAAGTCTGCCTTTCAAAAAGCCAGTGCCTTGTTGGCCTTTACACAGATTCTTATCCATAAACACTCAATCTTATTGCCACCATTAGTAAACTTCAGAAAATCAAAACACTCCTTAACATACGGGGTTACCACACTGTGCCTTCTTCCTTGCCTATTCCTTCTGATCTGTGTCCTCATATATGAGCATCTAGTTTGCTCCCAAGCCTGAAAAGAGGGTGTAGGGTCCTGGTGCCCATTTGGCAAGACTACTTTTTAAAATAGTTTTGTTTCTTCATTATACCTTTGGTTTTTCCCTCTTTCACTTGCTGCTTTTAAGTCACAGCTTGCTGGGAAGGGAAGGCTTCAGTTTCTCATGAAGTAGAGACTGTTCAGTCAAAGCCCAACTTTAAAAATACATTTTCTAAATATGCACTATTCACTGTTGTCCTCAGTGATTTGATTGGCAGAAATAAAAACTGCAAAAGTGGATCTTGTCAGTCATTCTTAAGGCTTCCTTAATATGGAAACAATCACCTCCCATTTCAACCATTTTCTGCAAGGGACACAGTGGGCTTAATAAAATGCACACACCTGCACTCTCAACTTCTTTTTATTTTCTGGTAAAATTTTTTTTTGTGGGGATTGCAGACGTGCATGGGTAAGATAAGAGACCCTTCCCTGTGACACCTGAAAACCCATCCTGGCCTATATGCCATGATTTTCTGGAAATGCTCTGCATGTATGCACACTGGCCCAGCTCTGTCTGTCTCATGAGATCCAAAGGACAAGGGTGACACAAGCCCTGTGTTGTGCAACACCTGCTCATTTCAGACTCATCTTTCATAAGTGGTGAACATCCGTGGCGCTGTCTGCACTCTGAGACACATGGAGACACTCAGCAACTTTTAAAGAAGACCAATGTGGCCCCATACTGAGGTCCCAAATTATGTTTAGAAAATGGTTCCAGAACAATAAAAACTATTTTTTTCCTTCATTAAAAAACCTCCTAAGGAAGAATTAAACTGGTAGTGCTCTATGGTAAATTTAGCTACAGTGTTTCTGGGACAAGATGTCCATAGAACAAGCATCTCTCGTTTATCACCAGAACATCTCAATTCTGACCTGAAACACAAATTTGGTGCCACGTGTAGCAATGTGTTTGTGGTCTGTTGCAAATGCCAGCCAGCGAGGGAATATGTTGGCTTAAGGCACGCAAGTAAAAAGCACAGCTTTTAAAAGCTCAGCTTCATTTTCCTTTGCTGGGAAAGGAAATAATTATTCTATTTATTTTGCTTCCAAGATGGGAATAGTAAATGTATTTCTCACCTCACTGAGAGGAAAAAAATCACACCCAATAGGGTTAAGGTGCACCCCCTTTTAACAGAGCAATGTGACAACCTTGCAACTTCAACACAATATTTTTTTCTTTAGCTGCTGCCTTCTGGATTCTTTCTTTATAATGTGGTTTATTCTTGAGAGATCCCTCATGCATGAGCATCTTGGATTGTTTCCTACAGAACAGCAGAGCTCCTAAATAAAAGGAATGGGTAGAGCAGAAGTGAAGCTTATTTCAAACAGGGCTTTAGAGGAGCTGATTTTTCTGCCATGTGGAGGCAAATATTTGGCCACAGAGGAAGAACACCTTAAAAATGAGCTATGCTCCAGGAGTGAGGAGATCAGTCCTTCCTAGAGGCCTGTGGTAATTCATATCTTGGATGATGTGAGCTGTGATTCTGCTGAGGCTGCCGCTTTGTTTGTTTTCTCTTGCAGCGAGCGTGCTGCAATTGAGATCACCTTTTCCACAGCTCAGAGGCACCTTCTGGAGAGCCAGGGTCCAGGAGAGCATTTGGATATTTGTGTCCCGTGATCAAGGACAGGGCTCTGGGAGAAAAACTGGAGAACAGCAGATGTTCAGACCAGGAGCGCACGCAGCACTGCTCCTTCTTGACCCGCTGTGTGACCCTTTTAGGGATGCTCCCTTGTTTTTCAGCCACTGGATGCTATGACACAAATTTCTCTGTGTGTAGTGTCACTTCCCACGACCGAAAGCCCTGCAAAAGGGGAGCCATTTGGGACAACTCCTGCACAAGTTTCCCCCCATCCCTCCCCAGCTCCAGATAGAGCAACCTGTGTCTTCGGCCTCAGCTCCCTCATAGAGAGGTGATCCACAAAGTGAACACTAGAAGGCATTCTCTGAGCCAAGGGTTTTTCCTCAGCAGCTTGCAGAAAGGCCCATCTTCCTCCCTCGGGGCTGGTGTTGCCTCCTTCCAGCCTCCCCAGCTGTGTGCAGCTTTTGCTCTGACCACAGTGGTGCTGGTGACAGGGGAGGAAACCTGGCTCTACGTAGAGATGCACAGAAAAAAAGTTGCATTACATGTAAATCCTAAAACTTGTCTGGTTGTATGAGGGCTCCAAGGCACAAGGTGGGATTGTTGCTCCCAGGGGCGGTGGGACCTCAGTCGAGGTGCAGCCTGTTTCCTCTCTGGAACAGCGATCGGAGTATGGCTCAGCTGGAGGCAGTGGGGCCAACACACCGCCCAGGCAGCCACACGGGCACGCAGTGGGTGAGTTAAGGACATACTTTCAGCCTTAATTCTGAGTTTCCTAGGTTTTGTCAGTTTAAGCCAGATTCCTAATGTTATTTTAATGCAGTTGTTTTGTGTGTGAATAATATGCTTTCCATGCCAAACCACAAGCCCTGGAACTAATATCTCATAAAAATGCCTAGAGTCCAAAGCTAATAGCTGTAATTCAGCTGATCGAGTGGTGCCTAAAAAGTTCCGGATTAACGCTATTCTCCAAGGGGAAGTGAAATTAAACTCGCCTTCTGAGGGGCTGGGTGCTATTTTGCACCACAGTGCCTTAGCCTGGGCTGAGGGATGCAGCTGGCCCCTCCATGGCAGGGCTCAGTGCCCTGTGGGCAGAGGAGACTGGGGTGCATGGTGGGGCTGGGGGGGGGTGAGGTTTTTTCATAATTTTTTCCCTTTATAAAGCTCCCACCCTTCCAGCAACACCCCACCCATGCTGTGTCACTACAGCTCATGCTCGCACAGCCCTGATGCTGTGGGCAGTGATTCAGATGCCAAATGAGGTGGGGGGCTGGTCCCTCATTCCCAGGCTGATGGTGGCAGGATGAGTGGCAGCTGAGGTGACATCAGGAGCTGTGCCTGCCAGGCACAGTGGGCAGGAGCTGGTGCTGGACCCAGCAAGGGGGCAGGTGCCCCTTCCCCTCCTTGGATGAGGCAAGAGTGACTTGCAGAGAGGGGACATGGAGGGGGAAAGCTGTCCCTTGATGCTCTTTCCAGGCAGGGAAGTCGTGCCACAGGATGTCAGTGCAGCCTGTGAGAATGACAGGCCTCCCGAAAGAAAGGACTGTCTCCTCTCAAAAGCACACAGGAAGATCTCTTTCCCAGAATATCTTATTTAGGAAACTTGCATCACAGCAGCAAAGCAGAATGCTTATTTGGGAAAAGAAAATGAGATGTGGCCCCAAGTCAGCGCTTGCCTGTAGGCTCTGTAGCAGAAAGTTTGAGGAGGCACCAGAGGCAGCTGCTGGCTTGCAGTGCCAAAGGCAGAGCTGGGTGGGCTGGAGGCCCAGCTGGTGTTTGCTGCCTGTGCTGTGTCCTCCAGCGCTGGCTGTGGAGCAGTAAGGTATCAGGGATTTTCCTGTTACAACACAAAGGGATCAGCTAGATTAGCTTCTGCAGAGGTGAGAAGGAAATGTATCATGTTGACTGTTTATTTTGCTCTAATTGGATTCAGACCCTCTTTCTGACTAAATCTCGGTTTACTCCAGCTCCTGTGGTTTTTCATGGCTGTGAATGCAGAGGAGCTGTTCCAGGGATGGACAAGTGATCCTCGGCTTCACTGGGGAAAGCAAAGGGATCACACTGTGGTCACTAGAGGCAGGCAGCCTGCAAGCAGCACGGCTGCTTCAGGAAGCTCTCATGGTCACATCCCAGATGAGGCTTTGTGGTCATGGACAGCTTCTGGCAGCACGAGGTAAAAGCTGCTCTTTGAGCAGGGAATTTAAGCTTTTCAGTCTTTCAGACATGACATCTACAGCTGCTCTGGGCAAGCTGCAGCAGCACAACGCTCTGACCTGGGGGCAATCCTGCCTGTAAGAATTGCCGGTCCCCTTCAACAGAGAGAGCTGTGCTGTCAGCAAATCTTCTGCACTTCATCATCCTTCTCTAGCTGGTGTGCAATTCTGTTGGAAAATTATCTTGGTCTGCTGTTCTTCTTGGCCTGCTTGCTCAGAAACACGGAAAGTACCTGCAGCACGAGTGGCTTCTCAAGTTCATCCCTTGAATCTCTGGAAACAAAATGGGCTCAGATGGAAAAGAAAGAAGAGAGAGCATAGTTTAAGAATCCTAGGTGTAGGCAGCTGCAAGCTGCTAATCGACCTCTCTGTGTTAATCCCTCTAAACCAGCAAATACTTTTCATTTCTGTGTCCCTTGCACTATGGAAATTTTTTGACATCTCTGTACTGGCCAATGTGGTTTGAATCCCTGCCTCTGAGTCACATGGGTACCAAATCCTCAGACCAGCTGGACTAAGTAATGATCTCTTGATGAGCACAGCAGAAACAAGACATAAAATAAATAACTAAGTCATTGACATTTTTGGGCAATCTAAATTATGCCTGCATATGTGTTACAGAGTCAAGGCTTGATTTTGAAATTCTTCCACTTATTTCTTGTTCTTACAGGTGCAAATGAATGCTATATCAAGAAGACACATTTCTCTGGAGAGCATCTGCTCCTGCAGTTTCCAAAGATGTCCTGTATTTGCAAATGTCTCTTCTTGTACCTGATCCTGTGACTTGTCTGAGAGTTTTGTTATCTTATTAGAATTGGACATTAAAGTGATCTTTTCTTGTTCTTTTGGTCACATTTCTCTCTGTGACAGATTATTGTATTTTCTGTTGGCTTTGCTATTCTTTAACTGATCACTGAAGGATCAAATCCAGATGCTGGGTACGTTCTCTGTTTGAGGTGGGTATTGGAGTATTCTGGTAAACAAATTGTCATAATTTTCAATGGCACCTTTGCCTTGATCATTTGCTCTTGCAGAACTCATTTGTTTTAGTACTTTTAGAGCCCATGGGAGGTGCTAAATAAACACATCAAAATATAAAAGAAGTTACTGGCCAACTGTGAGGCAGTAAAATTAGGTAAAATACCCAGCATCACACAGGTAAGCAGAGCAACTGTTTTTTTCTTCCTATGTTGTCCAGATTAATTTACAGCACATAAGATCAGGATTTTACATTCTGCCTACCTGCCGAGTTTCCTACAGCTGGTTTTGCTTATGTTCAGTTTTGGAGTGCCTGAGCCATCTTAGAAAATTTAGCCTGAATCAGACACATAGAATTTCCTAGCAAGGAATATTCCAATTACAAAATGAAACTTAGGTTAAAGGAAAATAGCTGAAAACAAAGACTGCTACCAGAAAACATGATACAGCATGGACATTGGGAGACACTGTAATACCGGAATCCCTGCATCTACTGAAGTTTGCCACCTCTACAACAAAGCTGCTTTGCTTCCACAAAGAAGTGCTGGGAAGGAAGGAGAACAGAGCATTATTTCTAAGGGAAATCACAGGTCCAGTAGGAGAGCTGTTGGTGCAGGCATCCCTTTCCCATGGCAGCACCCACACAGCACAGTGGGAATGGCTCCATAACAGAAGCAAGGACAGGATGGGCTCAAGGGTCACCCAGTGAAAAAATTGGTAGGGGGCACCAAGACGCTGCCAGTCCCTCTCTTGCTGTCCTGCCAGGGGGAAGCATTAGAGAGAACAGGCTACTCCTCTGCAGACTGAAAGTAAAGATAAATGAGTTACTCAATCCAGAACTTTATAAAAACAGCAAGATGACTTTTGGAAATGCAGAAAGGCCCATCCGTCTGTTGCCTTCTTAGCAAGACGAAAATTGAAGGACACTGTATAGACTGAGTGAAAACCCCAACACTCTCCAGCACAAAATTCAGTTAAATCTCTGCCCTCAGCAGCTTCCAAATCACATAAACATCAGGAATATTGGAGGGCTGGGGCACAGGGCCTTAAGAGGCCAGGGCAGAGAACAATGTTGTCTCCTTGCAAGAGAAGCTATAAATAGTATTTAGCACCTTCAAGCAGGCAAGTTCATAAGTGAGCCTGCCTGACTGCGAACTGGCTTCTTCGACAACTTAGTATTCAGGAGAGAGAAGAATTGCCATAGCAACATTCCCATCTTCTGACATGTATCATGCAGATCATGTAGTCAAGGCAGCGCAGCACCCTCTCACACATGTGCTCTGTGAACTTTTGTGTTCCTGACAATATTAAAGAGAGAACTGTGTCTCATGATTGACACGCTTGCCTGTGTGTCTTTATGATTCCTTAAAAAATATATGGAAATGCTTCCCTTCCCCCATCCTCCTCCTTTGAACTGTTTTCTCTTTTCCATCCCACTGTAATGATGAGAACAGCTCCTGCCCCAGATCTGTAGATATATGTTCCTGACAGTAGTCCTACGCTATGCAAATGTGTAAACTGCAAAATGTAGAGGGCTTTAAAAAATTAAGTATATCCAGCAGAATCTAAATTCTGAGGGCTGAAAGGGACTAGAAATCTTTCAGTACCTGCATAATTAATGCTCTATTAAGCAAAGCCTTACATCTCTTTTGGGGTTTTTTATTTATTTATTTTTTGCTTTGAGTTAGCCTGAAATCTCCAGACACACACATCAACCATTCCTATGGCACATGCCAGTATATATGCCACCCTGTGGGGGAGCTGAGTTCACAAGCAGAGCAGAATACTTGTTTGCAGGCAGGGTCTGGCTAACCCCTGGGATGGTTTTGGCTGTTTGGACTTCCCACTGTAGGAAAAGCACTACACATCACACAGGGCTGAGCTGTGGGCCACTACAAACGGGGGCCTGCAACACTGTGCAGTGACACCCATGTCTGTAACCCTGACTGCAGTGACAGCCAGGTGCTTGACTTCACAAGTGCTCTTGGTTTAATTGTATGATAGGTCCATCCAGTGGATCTCTTTCTAAGCTTACTGCCTAGTCAGTATTGTGGCTCCTTTCAAAACCTCTGCAATGCTAGAAAGAGTTGGAACATAATGATACCAATGCATTTATGTGTGTCTCTAACTACAGCTATCCCACCAGTGGTTCTGACATTAAAAGTACCACAATATACTGTCACGTGCCTGCATACTTTTCCCTCAGACCTGGGATTTTACACACTGTGCCGTCCTTGGCAGGATGTCTATTGCACCATTTCTGCAGACAGGTTGGCCTCAGTAAACCCTTTCTCCAAGGAATGGGCTCAAAATCCTGCATAACTCTAAGGCCTTGGCAGAAAGAGACAAAAACCCATTTTGACTGAGTGCTGTCTCTGGACTGTATGCACCTAACTGTGGGCTACACCTAGGCAAGGTAATTTTTCTAACCAGGTTGTTTTATCCTCTCTTGGCTGCCTTCTTACACAACTCCCCAGAGCTGCCTAATAAGCATTCACTGCAAAACATTCCCATTGGACAGCAAAAGCTCCCATTGTTTGTGCCAAGGGGGCTCCTTTGTACAACTGTCTGCTGGAGGCAGGTAACCTTTGGATGGTAACATCTTCTTTCATCTTTCCCCCACCCACATTCCTGTCCTCTCCACCTCTCGTCCCCAGTGTTTAGGGTTACTGTACAAAGCTTGGCACCTTACACTGTACCAAAGGAGCCAGGAACTTATGACATCCCAAGCAGGTGAATCTAATTATGTTGTGGTCAGTATTGCTTAGTGGCTCAGCTACGATTACATCTCCAATGAGCCATCTCCTAAGCTTCACCCATGCTTGAAAGTCCTCCCTGCCTTGGTGTACTCCATTCCAAGATATGAAGATTCAAGAAATTCCCTCTTCATAGCTTGCTCCATGGTAACTCTTGGCCAGAATATGCACAGGTAGTTGAGGTCCTCCATTACTGTAATTTTGCTGCCTCACTAAGTATTGTGTGACTCACTGCCTCTTCCTACTCAATGACTAACAGCACTCCTGTTAAGCCACTCCATTCTCTAGAGAATGGTTTTTCAGTTTAATACCAGTCACAGAAGAGGAGTGACCTCCCTCTCTTTTATCCCATTTCATCTGTCAGGTGTAAATTTCAGAGCCAAACTGAGAACCATTATTATATAAGAACAACTTGTTGTATTGTACATAGTAAACAAGCTAAGAAAATTATATATAGACAGCTAGCCAGGCACTGTTCTGCCTGCAGAAATGCAGGAACTGCAGAGTCCTGCAGCCACAGGCTGTTCCTGTTGCTTTGGGCAGGATGGCCAGCAGCTGACCAGCCTTATTCCCAGGAGAAAAGTAAGAGGACAAGGGGCTGTCAGTTTGGAGTTATGGTGGCATTACTGCCCGTGTCAAAAATTATGCCTTCCACAGTGCCTGATTTCTTCCCATGTAAAGTAAGTAACTGCCATTTAACATCCAACTGTCATCATTTGTTTCTGCAGAAGATCCTGTGTGTATACATATGGGTATATATATGTGTCAATATGTGTGTTGAACTTCTATTTACACAATACACATGCAGAGGGGCCTATCTGCCTAATAGAAAGCAAAGAGAATTCAGTCCTAGAACTGACTGCACTATAGCAATCTCTACATTCAGAATGCACACTGCAGAGATACTTCTCCAGCCTAATGGTAGACATTTATTTTTTAATACACAAGCTATATATAAAATGCTGAATTTGAACACCATGGCTAGTTATGACATTAACAGCATGAAAAAGATGCTATTTCATTTCTGTCTCACTTTACATAACTCTAAGGAACAGCAGACACCTTCTCCAGTGGACCACAAAGTCTGTGGCCTAACTTTCAAATATCTGTACTGGCATTTATTGTGATGAGGTTCAAATCCCTTTACAGCTGTGGTCTGAACAACAAAGGGGTACTTAAGGGAATAAGACTACAACTTGCTCTTCTGGGTTACATTAAAACCCATTGATTTCCATCTGTTACTTGAACAAAACTGAGTGCATTTTGATAAAAATAAAATTGCTCATTTTGGAGAATATACGCTAAATATATTTCACGTTTGTGGTCTGCAAATTGGGCAGTTCTGTTCTTCCTAGTTACTTAAATAATACAAGCAAGAGGAAGTAGCTATGTTCAAAATGCATATTTTCACTCTAAGCCCAAACCGTCATCATTACATCATTAGAAGCACTACACAAAATGCCCCACCTGCCAGTCCACTTGTCCCCTCACTCAGCAAATCCCCTGCAATCAAAAGTACCAGTGCACATGCTGTGAGGTCAGGATGTGCCCAAGAACTTTCTAAACAGACCTCAACAGCTACATCCTTTTACTTTCCAGTTTAGTTTCATTCTCCCTTTGTTCTTACTTTAAAGAGGAGAGAGATTGTTGCTACTGTAGAGAGCTGACCAGCCAAGCTTCCAGTTGTTCTTTTCTTCCCTGTGACTTTGGCAGTAGTCAAACTCCCAGGTTTCTGTCCTTCCCAGCAACACCTGTGACCCCAGTTTAAGCAGCTGGCCACAGCAGCAGGTGAAGCTCTGAACCACAGGAGCAGAGCACTGGGGTACCCTAGTGGAGATTACCTCCTCTACTAGGATGCACCAGGCTTTGATCAGGAGCTTTCTTATGCTGCTGCAGACAGAAGACACCTGTCACCAGTATGTGACCCTACTCACATGACAACAGAGGGCATTAAAAGATAGGATTAATAGTACTTCTCTAAGTCTGCATTCAGAGGTGACTCACCTACACCTCCTCTATTGCTTGCTCCTTTACTCCCAGGGCAGGAACACCAAACCTGCCTTGGTGATGTTTGTCTCAGGCTGATGGTCTCTTCAGGACATCAGCTCACATTTTAGATGATGAATCTTTTCACTGTTCACTCTAATGGTATTCGAGTCTTCAAAGGCTACTGAAGTGCAAATCAGAGCAGACTGACCAATCCTTGTAGAAAATAAAAGGCAAAGAATAAATTATTGTTAGGATTTGAAGTAGTCTTTGGAAAGCAAATTCAATAGGAAAAATGAACTGAGAAGCACCCGAGTTATACACTGCCACTCAAAACTGTCCCCTGGAGCCTCCAAAATGGTGAGCCATTTGTCAGTCTACACAGTGGCCAAGTGCCTTTGACATGCACTGGTGGTGATTTTGCTAATATTACTCCCATGGGCAGAGAAGCAAAGACTAGGGAAAATTAGGGAAAATATTTGTCATTTTCCTTTAAAATAAGGCAATAGTTGCTATACAAAGACATCAAATTACAGTTTTAACCCACACAAGCCAAATCACAGATTGAAATAATTTAATGTTAAGATCGTGGCACAAGTTTGCAAATTATGGCCAAGCCTTTGTAACAGAATGGTATGGGAACTATGAATACATGTTTTGGGGCAGCTACATGCAGGCAGAAAGCCAGGATGAGCTTTCTAAAGCCAAATAGGGGACTTAGTCACAATGAAATTCATGACAACATGGTGGCTAGACTTTCTAACCAGCCCTTTTTTCTAACCCCCTATTTTGTGTTCTATTACTAAAAAAAGAGATTACTAAGTTTGAAAAGTTGGGTATTGAGGAGTGAGGTAATGTCAGCATTTAGGCTGTCTGTTCAACCTTAATTTGGCCCCTTGTGAGTATGAATAATGATATTGCCTTTAATTAGATGATCACACAACATTTTTTCCTGTGCCTCATTCGTAACACTTGATGAATGGTGCTCACTGAATGATGAAACTGTATTTTGTTTTTTCTTCATGGTTCAAGGTGTGGCAGCCTTCCTTATTTACTGCACACTGCACTCTTCTCTGACAACAAAACTAATGATTCCTTCACACAGTTTTCTATGTGGTTTATCATTACAGCTATAACATAACAAACACTACTAATTTCATTTTATTGCAGTCCTCAAGGGAAAAGCTAGAGTTTTTTTTTTTCACTTAGTTCATCCTTCTAGAACCTATTCTCATTGCTCAGGTTGTCATCAAAACTTGGCTTCCCTCACACTTTGATGCAGCTTTATTTGCATCAGCTCTGGGGAAGTATTGATAATACAAGGGAGGCAAAGTGGCTTCCCCATTCTGGTCTGTCTTGGGTAGTCAAGGCATGGAGAGGATCAACAGACCAGGGATGGCAGAGAAAATCCTATTCAGCCACAACTTTAATTATTCCCAAAGATAATAAACACTCTGGAGAATTACCTGCGCACTACAGGAAAATGCAGGCTTATTATTTTTCCTAAAATTTGGACAAAGACAAATAGATACTCCTCATAAATTCAGAAAAGCTGCAAACATAAATGTTGTCCTCAGACTGAGTTCCACAACAAAACTAGAGAAAAGTTTTCTAGATTTTTTTTTTCATAGACTTTCACTTGGAAATAAATTACTTGTTCTGACAAAAAGCTCTCCACCAAAAAAATAGTTCCCCCAAGAGAAATACCTTTCAGGGACAATTTCAGCCAAGATGGTTGAAATTTGGCAAGTTTACAAGTGACTTTTATTTTAGTCATCATTCATCCATCATCTTTCTTAAGAATGATGGATTGTGTAATCCTAAAGGGAATGAACACAGTCTAGAAAAGTGCTCTCTGGGTACACAGGCCCCCAAGTTATTTATATCATGGTTCATACATCAGAGGCTGGATTTAATGCTCTAAAATGTTTTTGACTTTAAGTACGATGATTCAAAGCTCACAGGAGGTGGAGAACTTTTTGAGATGTGAGAAGACAAATGGAGTTCAAACCTTCTTGGAATACTATAAATTTTCTTAAACCAAATGAAACCCACCACGTTTTGTGTCACATATATTGCCTTTGGCTAACACTGCCAACCTCAGGGGCTTAACTGAGATCTAAGCTTGGTGTCTATTTTCTTCAGGTGCTGAATATTCACAAATTCACAGATATGAGGGTTGACAGCTTTAAGCATGCCTATGCTATACATCTGAAAGGGACCCTTCTTTCACTTGGACACCTACCTATGGATTTATCTAGGCAATCCTGATCTCTGACAGTTCTGTTCTCTTTATATTCTTACTCTATTTTCTATATTGCATATAATGACATGGTATTAGAAGAAAAACCTATCTTGAGCAGGTACAAAACTTCCTGAGAAGGAGGAATCTTTCCATCAATGTCAGTTTTTGAGATCTCAGACATTCAGTATTCAGTGGTGCCATATATACAGCAGACATGAGCAGAGTGTGCTCTAGCAGAATGGGTACAGCTGTGTGGCATTTTCTTATTTTTATTTAACACATTCTTCCCATCAGAATGAATTCTGGAATTCTGTGAAGGAAACAATACCCGTCAAATAAAATAAAAAAAAAATGGTCTAGACTTAACAGCAGAGTATAGGTTATGCAAATTCTTCATATGACAAAAAGTCAACAGGATTTGTGCTTCAGGCTTCCTGCCCTAAGCCACAGTTGCTGCTGTTGGAAAGTACAGCCAGATCCCCCAGAACATTCATTGTCCACCACTACTTTCATGTGCTACCACAGCTTTCAGAAGCAGTGACTTTAAACAGTTCCTAGCTCACTGAACATGAATGAATCCATGCCTTCTTTCCTTTCTGGGTTTTAAAAGCAAATAACATTGTGCACATCTAATGAGGAATTCAGGAAGAGCCGAACATAATATCCTTAATGCAAGGCCTCATGGCTATGGCCATTTGCTTCCAAATTCTACTGGTTTTGTTCGTCCTGTCCTCTCCCTCTGTAGGATCATTCGAAGAGCTCCTTCTCTATCTGGCCACTTATTTCCATGAAATTTCTAGTAATTTGCTTAGCTTTGAAATCTTTGCAACTCTTGATCAGCAAGTTAAAAATAATCTAGCAGATGGACAGACAAAGCCAATATCATTACTGAGTCTTATTTTTGAAGGAAACAAACCAAAAAGCACATTGTTGAACTTGTGCTGTTTCATGTGATAGTGTGTACATAAATATGTTTAAAAAGTACTGTGGAGGCATGTAATGAGTTGCAGGAGATCAGTTTTCCCCAGAATTATTCCAGAGCAGAAACATTGTTAAACAGTATTAAAACTGTGCAGAAATTCCATTACTAAAAACAACACATTAGCACTATACATACTCAAAGTGCTCTGCTTGTGTTAAAATAAATGACTAAATACACTAATGAAAAAGTATGTGATATGAATACCAATACTTGGATCGCAAAGCTACTTTAGTTCTTGACAATTTTTTTCTGCCTACTAGAGTTACTTCTTGATTGTCTAATAGTTAAACAGAATCATGTTAAACTTAAACAATCACTAGTATTTTGCAATTGAATTCCTTATACAAACAGGCATATGCTTAACTTCAAACATTTGCTTATGTGCCTTCCTGAAGTAAGACTTAAATGCTTTCCCTTTTACAACACAAACAGCCCAGCTCCCCTACTGAGAACTTACAACTTGAAAATGCAGGATTTGTTATTTTACTATGAAAATAAGAAGAAAAATCCTCATGTAGAAATTATATCATCTACAGTTGACACTGGAAAACCTGAAAATGTATCATTCAAATGCCATCAATTCATCTAAAATTTCAAGAATCAGCATGAAATAACAGAAATGCAAGGATAATTTGATCTTTATTTAGGTCTTCAGATCTTAACACTGCAAGTAAGATTTCACTGGACTGGTAAAATTATTAACATTACAAATTTAAGGCAGCTGTTACATAGTGTTACATTAATATTTCAGTCAGACTGAACTCTTCTTTAGATACATTCATGCAATTAACTTCTATGCTGTAATTTGAAATAGATGGGATTGCTTTGTTTCCTTGTATTAGACCTATCTGGTAAAACTTTTCTCAAACAGTACAGAGAATGGACTCATTGTTTTTCTTGGCAGAAGTAAAAAGATCTAATGACTTAATGGTTAAACGACTTATTTGATTCAAGAAATGCATGTTGAGAATGCCTTGGAGATAAATATACATCTTATATGGGTATGTCACATGCAAGCATGGAGAAATTGAAGTTTGAAACATTAATATTATTCTTAGCTAAAATCATTTTCCCCCCATAGAAAATCCAAAAATATCCTTGCACTGAGAAGTGGGCCCATGAAACTTCATCCTTCCCAAAAGATTCCTCTCCAGGCCAAACTCTGTTGGGATGAGAAATCTTCCACGCAGCCATAAACAGTCCTCTGTGTTGTCTCTTATGGTTCACTCCGATTTCGGCTTTTCTCTTCCTTCTTCAATACCTGAAAACATATGGAGAGCAGCTTCTAAAAATCTCTCAATAGAAACAACCCAGTGAAGGGTTTGCTTAGAGAGGTTCTTCTAATGCATTCATCTTTCTTTTCCCTTTTTCGATGTTGTTTCTCCTGAACTTGTTTGTATGTGTTACCTCACCTGCTGTGAAGGAAAAGAGCAGCTGCACACCTGATGGCAGTGGTTGTCCAGTAATGAACTGCACAATCCTCCCTCCCTCACTCCCATTTTCAGATCAGCCTGACCCCCTGCTGCACACCCAGCCTTTGATGGCTGCAGGGGTCTGGGAACACTTAGTTCCCTCACCTGCTCTGCTTACCTAATAGCAAACTAAAATAGATGTTACTATAGCTGAATCTAAGCAAACAACTTGGTTTGAAAGAAAATTTTAATAACTGTGTTTCAGAATTCAATAATTGGAAGCCCCTCTCCATTTCAACATTGGATTTTTAAGTATTTGCAGGTACATCTCCCTTTTTCAAAAGTACAAGAATGAATAAACAATTACTACTGAGAGGGTGCATTTCTCTTCTTGTAGTGGCCATTTATTTCTGTAATATCAGGAGGGCTGAGTTGAGTGTATAGCTCCTTAAAGAAATTATTCTAACTGCAGGACTCGTCTCTTTTCTACGCTGGGCTGGGCAGCAGACTGTGTTTTTTCTGGCAATGGAAACATTCAGCTATTTCATATGCCTGTTCCTGGACAATGAATTACTACTGGTATCTGACAAAAGTATTGTTCTTCTGACTAAGCCCTCTCTGCCAGACATCTCAAATACAAATATTTCTTTTGGAGGTTTTCAGGCCTGCTGCATGCTGGAAAAGAAAGACTTATGATAACCGAAGTCAAAAAAGAAGCAATGCTTGAGAATACTGAGAGGAAAATCCAGTCACAAGTAAGATCACCTGCTAGTGCAATATATGCACAGGCGGTAAGTACACCATAAATCACTTTAAAAACATAGTTAATGAATTCCAATATGGGAAACAATAGGATTCATCTGCAGTTAGAAAGCACAACTGCAGAGCTGCCTTGCTGAAAGGAACAACACCAAGACAAATGGGTCTGCATGTTGCCAGCAGCCCAAGTACAATGGCCCTGGGTGTTGCTGGCACACTGGTGTAATGGGAGAGCAACAGTCAAAGGTTTAACAACCAAAACAAGAGACTGGGACGAAAAGATTACAGACAGTTTACAATGTTGCTCCAGAGCCAATCTTATGTCTTCTGCTTTCTCCTAGAAGGAACTTTTCCAATAATTTTAAAAGCTATTTTACTTGCCTTTTTGAAAGCACCTCTTTCCTTTCTTCTGAAGCACTCTACTGCAGAT
>NW_005054316.1:5595879-5613474 GCF_000277835.1 Geospiza fortis | reverse complement strand
GAATGCAGATATCCTCAAAATTGTGGACAGACGCTGGCTTGTACAAAGGGCAAATTTTTCCTTCCCTACCATGTTTGTGGTTTAACTTGGAAAAACTAACTGCAAATCATTTTGTCAGTAGTGAGGTTCTATTTAATGCATCTCCAGAGACAAATAAAAAAACTCCAAACCCAAAACAACCCCTTCTCACCCTAGAAATCTTCTCATGGCAGACTGTTTTGATTTGTAGTCTTACTGCTCAAAAGCCCCTTTTAAGTGTACAGTTTTCAAATAATATTTTCCCAGGTCTTGCATGGTGACAGACTGGCATAATTTTACATCTCTGCTGTTTGTGGTGTTCCTGCCACACACTTCGGGTTAAGTTTGTGCAAAGTGTTTCAAGCTCAGCAAACCAGCACGTGACCCACAGCATTTTCTGTTTTGCAGGTGCTTGAGCCACAAAGGACTTGGGATCAATATTCCTTATCTGTGTGAAGGAAATGATGGAGAGGACAATAATGCCAGGGTAAACCTTGAAAGACGTTGGCAGAATGAGGAAACTAAGTTAGCTCCTCTAGGGCGGCAGGCTGCAAGGAGCAGGGATTTTGTTATGTATACTTTGGAATAGTGCAGGAGATTTTCCACCATCTACTTATTCATGGACTTGTTAAGAATATGTGAATCTTTACCACACTGTTATTCTTCATACAGGACTTAGGTCAAGTGAAATTATTCCTTGCAGCTGCCTTTTTTGGAAACATCTTTCCCAAATTAACTTAAAGATGTTAAATAAATGTGAATTTGACATCAAACTGAGGACTGAATACCCATCTTGAACATTATGACCAGTGATTGATGGTCCTAGAGCAAAAACAAAAAGGCATTTTACACCTAGATGCTAATGTGGGCAAACAGAAAGTAAAACTGCTTTGAGCTTCTAGCATTGCATTCTACCTGGTATTGAAGGACTTGTTAAAGAGAGTTGTGTGTGCCATTAACTACCATGTGAATTTCTTTCCCTCCAGCTGCAATTTGCCACACCAGCTATTATGAATGTTGTTTGCTTATTTCATTCAATTTGATAAATGAAGAACATCTTTCATAGATAAAAGGAACCTACTTTTAATCTTGTGTTTCTTATTTTCCCTTTTCCTCTCCTCAGCAATGGGTGGCCTGTGCAGGATAGATGATGTAGAGTCTGCACAGTTAAGTTTACCCTGCACTTAAGTTATCTTTCATTCCTGTTATTTCACTGACAAGAACCTGTTCATTTTCTCTGAGTAAATTTATATGGTGAGAAAATACCTTATACCTGAAAATACTAAAAGACTGTATTTTCATTTCTCAGTCTAAGCCTACCATTAATGGCATTCGTACAGAATGATACTTTATTCTAGCTGCATTTAATGGGTTCATCAGCTAATAAGTGGGCTGTAAACATCTCAGGTAATTGCCAAGAGCTCTTAAATTAGTACTGTAAGTTATAAAAGAGAATACATATTCATAGCTCATCAGGCTCTCCAGCAGACATTCTGTTCATCCGTCTGTTTTTAAGGGCAGGCAAGCAAGATGTTTCAGTGAAACTTCTGTCATTTTCCTTTGTTTTTGTCAGCTTAAAACATTCTACACTTTCAGAGAAACATACTCAAGTCCTGATGGTGTATTTCACGAGATAATATTCCTAAAACAATACTCACATTTTTGCGTATCCCAGATGTAGTTGTTCAAGACTTCTCCCACCAAGTAGAATATGTTAATTATTACGGTAACGGCAGCAAAAAAGATTATTTTGACACCTGGGCTGAGGTGCTCAAGAAGCGGGTACACCCACACTCCTGTAACGTGGTGAATCCAGCACACCCTGAAACAAAACAAAAATAACAAGCACTGACTCTTACAGCCCTGTTTTACGAAAGTAGCTTGGTCTGTAGGCTTAGCTACTGTAACCCAAAAAGCAATTATTTGAAAGGCCTGCAAGTTCCAGGTGAACTGGAGCATGTGGATGACACCCATCCAGAACAGACATCACAAATGATGAAACTATGACTGATTTCCCACATTCTTACTGCTTTGCTTTCAATTTGTTATGAGCAGTTGGCCTGTTTTCATTTCTGATGTAGGCAGGTATTTCCTTGCTCACTTATATTTCTGAGGAAATCCCTGTTTTGTGCCAAAGATGGAAACTGCAGCAGCCTCTGTTCCAAGCAGGTTCTTCATCCTAAAAGCATTCAGGGTTCTACAGGCTCTCTTACCATCTCTCTCTGCTTTCTGCAGTTCTCCTGCTTTCACTTCATACACATTTGCGTTTTTCTTTTGCTTTTCCTCGCTACACATGGTAATCAGTTTTTGGGTTTGCCAGAAGCATATGGTTTAGATTCTCTTGTAGAGAATAATTTCTTCAGCAACTGTGTTTTAGAGGTCCTCCTTTTCTTTCAGCTACCTGCTATAAATTGGAATCCGGTAATTTTTCTCTAGGTAAGATAAGTATGTTTTTTTAAAGACCAAACAAAACCAGTAAAGGAAAAGGATTGATGGTGCTTTGCTGGTGACACAGAGATTTTTAGCATTCATACAGAGGACATTGTCGATACACTAACTCAAGAGACAGACTATCAGCTTTACTGCAGTGCAACCTGAAGAAGCACTCCAGGTGTGTCGTTTTGCTGTGTGTGGCTGCAGTGGACACCTGCATCCTCTGATGACATTGCTTTTGTGTTGAGATCTGATGCAGTGAGTGGTGAAGTCAGAGGGAGCAGAGAGAGCCCATACATTCCAGTAGGTGGAAGTTAAGAAAAGCAAATACTGGCAAACAACTGAGCAAACATCTCAGAGGCTAACTGGGTAAAGTGCTCAGTGAAGGCAAGCTGGGGCTTTACTGGGCTCTCTTCAAGAATGTAAATCTTTTCATTTCTGGCCTGAAAATTTGAGTGAAAAGCTCACAGTGAAGCACAGCTAGAGCGGCTGCACAGACTGTTATACATGGGGATTTCCATGGTTTGATTCACTTGCTGATGTTTCTATTTGCTTAAGGAAGATTTTTGATCACTAGATCAACAGTCAAAGGCTCCTAAAGGGCAGAGATAGAGAAGTCCACAGAAAACTGTTACCATAAAATTCTGTCACACAGGGAGTACAGAATCCCTGTTTAACAATCACCCTGGAAATGCACGTGGTTGTCATAGCTTCTCTCCTCCCTGGAAAAGCTTTTATTACAGCCCAACCCTTAACAGTTGGACACTTCACTTGGGAAACTACATGTGTCAGTAAATTAATCTGCATGATCTAAATGCAATTAAACCCCCTCTCTCCAAATCAGTTCACATATGGGAAATTATCTCTGTACTTTACAGTTATTTTCCCCAGTATTCTTCTGTGATAGAATTAACCTGACAAGATAAAATTATCTATGAAAAAATGAAGGGTTCCTGCGTAACCCATGGTAACAGGGGACACCACGTTCCTTTTGATGAAAGAAAAAGATGAGACAGTTGGGTAGAAGGTAGAAGGATGTCCCCTGCTACCAGGTCCGCTTAGCAGGGAATGTCTATTATCGCCTAACAATTTTCAGTTTCATTTACTTTTTTCAGTTTTCATTTGCTTTTTTTTCTAATGATCATTCTGTGAAAAACAAGCTCCAAAGAAAGAAACAGACTGAAAAAGAGCCACTCTCTTTCTGCACTTATTTTCTCTGGTGTGATGAAACTTCCCAGGATTATAAAGTACCTTTACAGAGGGACTTTTCAAGGGACCTTCTAAACGGCATCTACGTAGCCAGCCTCATGAACCAAGTAGAAGTGGCTTTTACTAGATCACATTTATGCTAGGAAGAGGAAGCATTTTCTAAATCCAACCAATGAGCCAGTGATGAGCTCCTGCATGTCAGAAATACCTGGTTAGTTCAGGCTTTGCAGATAGCTCACATACTCTGCTCCCTGCTGCCCAGCACAGGAGCCCACTCCCTGCATGGTGATGCTGCTCATGCCTTCAGTGTAGCTGCTGTTTGCCTGTCCCCGGAGTGGCCACACTGTCAGAACTGCTTTGAGCACAAGAGGGACCACTATGGAGACAATAGTCACAAACCCACCTGATCCTTCTAAAAATGAGCCACAGCACACTGCTGGCTACGCTGAGGTGGAGTAATATTAGCCCTCTCTCACTGAGCAGTGACACACTGACTGCTCCAGCATTGTCTGTACTACAAACGGGAGCAGCAAAGGGACAACTGCTGCCATGGAAACCTCACCTGGTAGGCTTTCTTAGTGGGTTTGCTCCTGCTGCAATACAGGCATTCTCGAGGCTGCACTATAAAGGGCTGATCAACCATTCGCATAAAGCTTCCACACCAGAGTGCTGATTGCCAACGTTAATGAATGCCTTCAGTGCTGCCACTGCAGTAGCCTTTACTCCTATCCAACCTCATTATTAGTTAAGCACAGGGAAGCATGCATTAAGATTTACTTAGGAGTGCAAAAACTAGATCAAATCGAAGACTTTGTTATTGAACAGGAGTAAAAAATGTGTCGTTTAGATAGAAATAAACTGAGGAGAAAAAGGAAAAGGAGAAAAAGAAGAGTAAAACTGGACTGGTTACTCTGAGAAGATAAAATTAACCTGAACCTCCCTGTGATTTGGAACAGTAGCAGCTGTATGAAGACATAACTGTATATTTTCAAAGATGAATGTGTTACAGGTCATGGAGTTCATCTAGCCATTTGTTAGAAACAGTAAAAAAAGAAGGAACGGAAATATTCACACATTGTATTTAAATTAAAATGTCTGTTAAAAAAAAAGTAGTTGTTTTTAAAAATTTTCAACCAGTTGGTGTAGAAATCAGAAAAAGCTATTTGAAAATGCACAGTATTGCTTGTTTTAACAAATCTGTCAAAAAATGTGACTTTGTAGCTAGTTTTCACTTTTACTATACAGTAGATGTTGTATATCTCTCCTATCAAAGTAATCGGGAGAAAATGAAAACTATGCAGGGAACATACATTTACATTTATTCTTTGGATATAGATCTTTTGTTAATGAGGAAAACTAAGCACAAAAATTTGTTGGAACTTTGTGGTTTATGTGTACTCTGTCAGTTTAAATGATACAGCTGTAACAACAGCATGTGTAAGACCTTAGGCCTGGCAGAATCAAGCTCAACAAGTGAGTAAAATGGCAGATAATAACCATGACACCTCACTAATTTTGTTATGGGAGATGTTGCAGAAGATGGTTGCTCCTTCATGGTGGCTGCTCTCAGTTATCATAGCTCAGCAGGACTTTGTGGTCTGGATTCTCAGAGTCTCCACCCATTTCCTGCCCAGCTTGACTCCTTCATAATAATCTGTCATCATCAACAACCAGCACTATAAGTTCTGGAAAAAGGGGCTGCTAGATGAGGGGCTATGTAACTTCTCAAGAGCAGCAAATGAAAGGACACAAAATAATAATGCATGACATAAAATGGGTGAAGAGCTTCCAATTTTGTTCCTCGTGACAGAAGAATCACCTCAATGCAACTCAGAGATAAGAAATTCAAATCTGATAATGGAAATATCTTTCTGAATGATACCTAATCAATCTCTGGAATGCTCTACCCTACCTTTCAGTGATAGATCACTGAAATAGAGATATTCAAAAAAGTTTTGAAGTATGAAAGTCTGGAAGCCTATTTAGTCCACTCATCTTCTCTAGACTCTATCATGCATTTCTAGCCAGTTTCTGAAATCAGGAGATTGTACAAGCAATAAGAATGTGCACAATTATGCCTAAGCACCTACATTTTGACATAAGTTTTGGAAGAAGACTCCCCCTTGAAGGCTGGTTGTTTCATAATGGTCTGCTAAGCTCTCCTGAAGCATCTGACATTAGCTCTACCTGGAGCGTGGGTGCATGACAACTCTCATCTATGAACAGCAGTTCCTTTCTGGTTACTTGCAGCAGCAAATCCTCTCCCAGATCTTCAGTGCTCTTCATATTTCCAGTGGCTGGCACAAAGGAAGGCTGAATCTTTGGTTCCAGACAGATCATAGATGGGTTCCCAGTGGCTACTCTTTAGCAAACAGAACATGGGCATTTTCTACGCCTTTATTTCATGATCTTTTCCAGCATCACTCTCTTCCTTTTCCACCAAGAGTGATACCTTTACCTAGAGCTATTAAAATGTGGAATGGCTTCCAAACAAGGTGATGGGCTTACAGCAGCTGAGACATTCAAAACAAACAAATAATTTGTGGTTGCAGTGCAGGTCCAATCTTGTGCTTTCAGGGACAGGAGCACAATGACCCACACTAAACTTGTTCTACTTTTGGTTTCTAATACTGACTGATGTGAGACACATCTTCAAAACCCCCCCCAAAAACAGAGGAGAGTTTGTTCTGCATTGAATCAGATTTCTTAAGATCTCAGCTATATTAAAATGCTGGGCTTCTTATAATAACAGCCAGCCAGACCTGATACACCTACACCAGGAATGTACATAGTTTAGGAATTTTAAAGACTAAAAAGTAAGTTCAATAAACAGTCATTATTTAGGAAATAACAGCAATCATCCCCTCTTGTTCCATTTTCTTAATGCTGGATTCTTCTCCATTCATCTGAGTGGAGAACAATAAGTGGGCCACAGGACTGTGCTACTGGTGTGGAGTGGCTTACGCAACAAGACCTGAGGAACTGCAGCTGCAAATAATGTCACATCCAGAATGTACTCAGCATGACATGGTGCTGGCATTCTCTGGGAGGAACAAAGCTTAGCAAAAATTTGTGTTTATGTACAGGTAGCTACAATGACAGAAATTTAGCAGATTCACTGCAAAGCGCTGTCATCTCTGGAAGTCATCTATTTTGGTAAATAATTTTTCATTTTAAATATAGTAATGGTTGCTATGCCTTCTTGAGCTATATTTGAAGGAGCTGCACAAGGAAGTGAGAACATATTACCCATGCATGTCATCTGTGATTGTGCTGTTGCTTTGACTGAAACATTTGAGGATGTGGAGGTGGAGGCAAGCCAGAAAGTAACAGTCCAAAATGGCTATGTGAGACCTAACAGGCTGGGGATCCATACAGCCTTCTCTTGCTGAAAGCAATTCTGCCCTCCCGTCCACCTTTTGGGTCAGGTACAAGGGACGCTAATCTTCCCCTGGCCTATTTCTGCTGCTTCTGTTTCTTCCTACTCTTTCCTCTTTGGGGCAGCTCCAGCTCCAACTCTCTTCTCCTCCTCTGCGTTGTCTCATCTATCATCCACTTCTACATCAGCCTTCCACTCTGGTTTCACAGTCTGTTTCTCTCTCCCTCTCCCAGCATTCCCCACGTAGTTTCATGATTTCAGCTTTGAAGCTGCTGACCTGTGAGCTGTATGTTTCCTTATCCACTTCTCTTTTAACCCATGATTTTAGTTCATTTCTTTTACTTGCCCCCAGGACATTTGACTTTTTTTTTCTCTAACCATGGACTCCTCTGATCTTTATAGAACTTTTATCCCCAGTGCTCACTTCCAAAAGCATGCATGATGCCCTTCCTACATACAAACCCTCAGCACAGCTTAGCAAAGCCGTATTGTGTCTCTCCTGTTCCATTGGCACCACCAACCTCAAAAATCCTTCTGATTTCTCAATCCTGTCCCTCTTTATCAACATGACTGTCAATTCTCACCAAGCTTCACACTCTAACCCACCACCCCTCTCTTCTGAATGTCAAGGTTTGTCCTAGCAGTCTGTGCCAACATCTGCTCTTTCTGATCTTCCTCTCCTTCTACGGAGAATTGCTAGTGGAAATCCTACAGCAAGCCTGATAGAATCAATCTCAAATTCATTCCAAATCCTCAGTGTACATTCCTTTCTTAAATTTGTTCAAGAAGAATTCATCAAATTACCCTATCTAAATGCTCTCCCTCAGCGTATCTAAGGAACTCTCCTAAAGTCACTTCAAGAGAAACTTTATTTTCAAATCAAAGTTTAAAAGCTCTTTAAATAGATTTCTAAAAGAATGAAAGAATGAATCAAGTCCAAGCTTGGCACATGTGGAGGCAGCTCCTAGTGGATTTGAGATAGTTATAAGAGAGCAGATCAAGTCTTTTGCTCCCAAACATGCAGCCCAGCACGACTACAGCAGTGGAGTCAGATTCTTAGGGTCTGTTTTTTTGGCATCCTGAAGTGCTCAAAAGTAGAGGGAAAAGGAAAACCATTTAAAATAAACGTATTTGTCTCAGTTTATTTTAGGGACATATTAGGCTCTGATATTAGTTACCATGATGTCATTCTTGTTACAAGGAGCAACACATTTTTGGCTCTTTTCTGGTCCTTGACAACTAACTCCATACACTCACTGGCAGAATTTTCTGGTAGTACTGGCAAATGCTCTGGTTTTCTTAGCACTGTCTAGATTTAACAATTCAATACAAACTGTGACCTTTTCAAGCCATGCTAAATAAAGCCAATAGGTTTTTCCCATCTTATCCCATGGCCTCGATCCTGAAAGTCCATGTATGGTCTGCAGCATGCAATGCAAGTCTGCGGATGTTCTGCCTGGGCACAGTTCCTTGTGAGCTCCCTCTCACAGACAGTGCAAAAGCTAAGTGTGCCTACTCAAAAACTCTTTGACTGAAGGGAGAGAATGCAAAAAAAAAAAAAAACCAAAAAAAACCACCAAAAGCTTTTACTCTTCAAGAAAGGATGTTTCTCAGACAACAAGTCTGAATCATGCTCAGGAGATATCAAGTTATTTAGCTATGTTCTTCCAATTTCAGTGATGCTGTACAGAATTGTTTGCCAGTTTTCTTATTTACCAATTATACATTAAAAAGCTATTCAGACACATACTTGCTATTCTACCACCTCTTTCATACATGACAGATTCAGTCACATACAAAATAAAACAAGCTTTCCTCTACTTGGAGTTGAGAAAAGCATTCACAGAATCAAACCTAAACAACATCCTCTTGTATATTCCTTTCCTGTAAAAAGTGCAACACAATACATAAAACATGTAGGATGGTATGAAAGTTTCAGCTGAGATGGGAAGAGAATTCAAAATTCAAGAACAAAACATAGAGAACATCTGATTAGCAACTGTCTTCACTTTATTCTGAGAGTTGCAGTGAAGACACTTCTGCTTATGGAAAAATGGAATAGGCAAAAGAACAAATTCTCAAGTGGCAGATCCCTAAATTCTAGTTAAAAATACATAAACCACAAACTAAGCCTCAGAACGGGACCCATGGTCAATCCTAGGTACAAAGGAAGGAAGTTCCACCAGGCTGTATGGAACTAGGTCATGTGCAGATGTGCAGGTATAGTCTCATTTTAATACACTGTGCTAACTTTGAGGGTGCTGCCAACAAGGACAACAAATTTGAATTCAGCAATTCCAAGCCCTCTGAGTGATTAAGGTCTCTACTGTAATGTGGTCACTTGGCAATAGGAAGACAGTGGATTTCAGCTGTGAATAGAAGCCACACCCTGAATGAGAGGGATGAAAAACTCCTCATACTTTTCATACTTTCTGGTAGATTTTTTCCAACCTGTGAATACGACATATCATATTGATGTAATGGGATCAAGATTTGGCTTGCAGCCTCAAGTACATCTTGGATAGAGTCTTCAATAGCACCTGCAGGCTGAAGACATGCAGAACTTTCAAGTGATGGCACAGTGTAGCTTTTGTCTGCCTCCACTAACCTGCAAAGGCCTCCTTCCATAACAGTAGAAGGAGAAATGGGTTGTATGTGCACAATTTAGCAGGATGAACTTTTAAGATTGTCTCATCTCATTTAAAGAGAAATCACAACTTGGAAGAAGACAAATCACTTGCGAGTAGCCCTATCTGTTTTGGAAATAATATATGTGTAGGCAAAACCAAAAAACAGCAAAAGCAAAGGGAGATAACCATAGTCTGTGCCTGGGTAATTATTAATGCAAGTAATTATTTAATGCAGAATCTGCTTCTCCTGCTTTACTTGTTCTACAATTTTCTTTAACCTTGTAGCTGCAGGATACACATGCACTGTAGTAGGTAGGATCAAACTAGATGAGCATCACACTGATACTGTAACAGATTCTTAAAAGATTTTAAGACACATCTGGTTTTGTTTCCCTTGTAAAACTGGATTGTTTCAATTTTAAATTCTTATTAAATACTACTGCATGTGTCTACTTAGATGATTTTAGGAGCTGCCAGAGGAGGTCAAGCCATAGGTATCTGCCAATCTGTCTCCAGGCACCATTAGAGGAAAGTCAAGAACTATCACAGTTAAGCATTACTGATATGGGATAAGAACATTACTTTTTCCTGAGGGAATAATCATATGCCTTTTTGCATGAGGCTTCCCTTATCTTACAATTACAAATATTATTCTCTTTTAAGAAGGGTATGTACGTTTATAAAAGCTAATGGCAGAATGTGTCTGTTGTCCTGGGACACAACATCCCACTTCAGCTGGATCAATAGCATTGTATGATCACTGAGTGTGTGTGGATTATGTATGAATAACGACCTCTCTTAGCTGGATCAAAGGGACAAATTGCATAGTAGAAGCAGTGTGATAGTACTGCCTCAAGACCATGTTACTCTCACATTAGTTTCATCTCTCTTGGTTGGTGGAAATTTACGAAAATGCCTTCTTAGCTGAGAGAAGGATGTTGTGAAGTAAGGAGTATGAAATGGGGGTCATGAAATGCAGAAAGGATAAGGGATAGATGGCATCAAAGGAGAAATAGAAATAAAACAAAGGCTTAGTGAAAAATAAATACTAGGGTGACCAAAGCATATTAACTCTGTCATGCAAGTCAGGTGCTTGATTAGAAACTGCCCAAAGACTTAAATTAATGTTGTACAAGAAAGATTATTTCTGTTTTAGTTTAATTTCTCACCAACATTTGCATTTCTTAAAACAAACTTTAGAGTGTTTGGATTACTGACTTATTCTGTAATCAATTTTACAGAAAGAATTTATGAATCAGTAAAGAAAAAAAGACAGTGTTCTATCTTTTCTCTTGATGCTTAAATACTGATGCAGGAAATCATTTGCCTAGTCTCAATTTTATTTGATAGAACAAAAACCCCAAGCAATAAAACTAAGGTCCAAGAAAAACATTTAGCTTGAAAAAAGGTTGAAAAATGTACCCTTGGAAAGACCACTGCTTACATGGGATTGTTCAACAAATTCCTGTTGTGTGAGGTTTGGCATATACTTTCTAAAAATATAAGCATCTGGGGAAACCAGACAAAGCCCAGGTCTTGGACCAAACGAGGCAAGCAGCGTGAATCTGTTAGCGATTATATCCATAATGAAATATGTGCCCAAATTTAGCAGTACAAAACCCCCAATACAATGTGAAAACACAGCATGTACAGCCCTTACCATAAAATATAGCCAACAGCGAAGGTGCACACTGCAGCCAGTCCACAGCTCCTGCTGGGATACTGATGATGTGTTGTTCTCATCTCGATTAATACAAAGGGCAAAACTGTTGTGTGCTGGAAAAAAAACAAAACAATGGGGAAAAGCAGGTGATACAAATGGTTCTGTATATTTTCAGTTCAATTCTACAATAAGAAGCTTAATCGCAGACACCTGAAGACAATTCTTGATGGCTAGAAAGACAAGGTAAAGTAACTATAAAATTGATCAATAACCCGACAAGTATCATCTCTAAAATGTCCAATTGTTTGAGAGAGCAGAGGGAAACTGAGTGACCAGAATGTACTTTTTTTCACGAATCCAAGGCAGATACTCAGTGAGTAAAAAGGAAATGTGTCATGAAGGGACATAGGTCCCAGCCCCAGTCTGGCCCTGTAGTTGCTCTGTGATCTCTGCCATGTCACCTCAGTTATTGTGACCATTCTAGCTGGAAGGCAATACATTTGGTTTTCAGAGACTAAGTACAAACGATGCCAAGTGAATGAATATAAATGGATGTATTTAATGCTTCTGAGAATTAGGTTTAAATGTATCTCAAACTGGGGACTTGAAAACAGGAGACATTTTCAAATGATAGCATCAATACCTCTGTTCCTCCATCTGCAAGACAGAAGCAATTACATTCAGAAAGGTGTTGTGAATCTTAATTTTTCAGTTGCACAAAACAGTTTTAGATTCCTAAATGAATCATATGAAAGCCAAAGCTGTAAAAAACATTTTCAGCCACTTCTCTTTATATAGCTGTGAAACTCCTTGTTTTGTTATTTTCCCATACACATTTCCTATACTGCCCCTTCTGAGAAGGCCTGTTCATCCAATTAATGTCAGCAGCATGAAAAACTGCATCCAGCCTGCCCCCAACACTCAATGTCTACATTTCAGAGTGCTGGCAAGCATGAAAATATACATAAGCAAAGGACAAATGTGCCAGGAAATAAATCCCATAATTTCTGAATACACAGCTCACTTAAGGCCAGCATTAGTGGTGACTCCAGACACATACCCTGCCTGGCCTCTATGGGGCCAAGTTTTTGCTGGCATCTAAAGGGAATTACTTCAGTTGAGAGGTTAGCTCTAGGGTTTGGTAAGACTGACTGTGAACTCTTCTGCCCTCTCCACAAGAAGACCTGGAGGTGTAAGGATTGCAAGGGCAGCCTAAGTCCTAATGCAAGTTCAGTCCTTCCCCAAGTACTTGATCACCAACTGGAAAGGAAAGTTATGGCATACACTGGCCACATTCTGCCATCATGCAGTTCTGGGGGATGCTGGAGGTCGGATTTCTAAGTTTGCAATAATTACAATGTAAACCCAGACTGATGTTCACCTGTGTACAGATAGGAGAGGCATGGAGTAGAAATATCTTTGTGTGGATTACAGGTTCAACTGAGAAGAAACACAGTGGGGTCTAAGCTTTTAAAAACTGCAAAGAAGAATGGTCTGAATGGAAAATGGTAAGATAATGGAAATGCTCCTGCTGAGAGATGTAACGTAATTGAATTGGATATCTGCTCTGATTTTCAAGGCATTGGTAATTAATGACTAGCATTTGGAGAATGTCAGGTAGATAATACAGCAGTTAGAGGAGCTTTCAATTTCTTCATCTTCTGACAACTTGTTCCACCCCCATCCCTTTAAACAGTATAAATCAGCATCAAGGGAATGCAAAGGTGTTTTATAGCAGCGTGGTCTGCTATAAAGGTGCCCACCATTAGATTAGAGGTCTGTGAGCTGCAGAGGACCTTCAAAATCCATGATCAGGGACTGACAGCAAAGCAAGCCCTGGAGATTCACCTGCACATCTTGTGTCTGTATGGAAAAGGTCTCCAGGAAGAGAGAGATCAGAGCCTCACTCTGCAGAGCCTCCAAAGCAGAGCAGCTGGAGGCTGTGCAGATGTCTCCTGCCCTGCCCCCATAACTTATTCAGAGAAAAAAACAGAGGAAAAAACCAACTATTAATGTCAAACTCCACCCTTGATACTCCTTGTACAATGTATTCTTGTAATCCAGTCACTTAGTTTAACTCTACACTCTACGGATGATTGTTACAGAGCTTGTGAGCTCAGTTTCTCCATGTAAATGTTTACTGCTTTTGATACTGCTTGTTGATGAGTTCTTCATTGATGATAACAACTCAACAGCTTGCCAATTAAAAAGTAGTTAAAATAATTTCAGCAATCAAGCCTTAATCTCAAATACTCTCCCTCCTCCCAATTTTTATGGTTATATAAAAAAATAGGTTATTATTTTCCTAAATTCTCACTTCTGCTCTTTTCTAAAGGTAAGGGTGGAGGGAAAAGCAGATAATGAGCTGTGCCACTAAAAAATTTGCGTAAAAAATCCCATTAAAAGTACAGTGGAATTAGAAGTCTAAGGAGAAAATCAGAGATATGTAACTTTAATCTCAGTCTGTTAAAGCCAATGTCAATGCTACATGCAAACACTGCAGTTTTACAGATTTGGAGTATGAACTTTGATTTAAAATGCTTTTGTGAAAGTGCCACTCTAAAAAGCTGCTTCAGATCCTTTACCAAACCACAACCAAGATAAAATTTCCTTTCTCTACATTTCAGCTCCTCCAAAACCTTGATTTAAAAAACATGAAATTCTGTAGTCTGGGATGCCTTCTATCCAACAGTGTCAATAAAAACTCTAGACTGAAGCACAGTGGAGATGGTCAGGGGTCAAATGTGCTTGCAGTGGGATCCATCAGGGCTGGGTATTCTGCAGGGGGCCTAAGATTTCATATCCTCTAATGTTTTTGCCACCTGATTTCTGAATAAACAGGCCAGTGGGAATCTGAGGCTTAGAGAGAAAATAGCATTGATATTTCCCTGACCTGCCTAAAGATCACGCTGTGCCGATCAAACATACCTGACTGGTACCTCTGGGACTGATCCCTTTTACCGACTGGCACGCGGGGGGACAAAACCACATTTCTCACCTTGTTTGCCAAAGTATCTCCTGGGGCTCACTTACTTTAGAGAAGACTGAGGAATGAGGAAGTTCAAACAAGGAGGTTTAAACAGTAAGGATGATTAGCTGCTCTAACAGCTTTCCAGTAGTTGCCATTTTGCACCATTAAAAGTTTTTAAGAAAAGAACAAATATGTAATTAGAGTATAATGACTAGTATAATATTACAATAATAGTAAACTATGCTAGCAATACTAATTAATGTTATATTGATAAGGATTTTTAACATGGACTAAGTAGTTACAAGCAAAACTGTATTTTTACCTGGACATCCTATTCTTCTCCAACTGAGACCAGCTGCCCCTGTGAGATGGTTTTGCCTGTATCACTGTGCTGACACAAGAGACTTGTGCTGAGCACTGTTGTGGCCACACCAGGGAGCACCATTCGCACTGTCCCAGGAAGGCAACCCTTTCTGCCCATGTTCTCTGTGGTGACTGCAGGCTCAGGGTAGTCCCCAGCCCCCCGCTCGGCCCAGGCAGCAGTGGGGGAGATATTAAACTCTGTAGCATTAGCAGGAGCTCCTAGACTCAGCTCTTTCAGGGCTCAGTAACTGCATCTACTTGCAAGAAAATGCACCCTGTCAGCTTCTCCAGTTGTGACTGTGGTGCTATCTGCAAAGTGTCCTCACAGCCACAAATCCTTTTTTCCTCTGGAGTGCCAAGACAGCAGCCCTCAGACCCATTATTTACCCCTCTCTGAAGGGTAAATTATCTCTCATCTGCCAAGACCACTTTGTGGGCTGAAGAGTTGACCATAAGCACCCTTTGCCCAGCCACAGCATTGCCCTGCTCAGACCCCTCACTGCCTGCCCCTGCTACTGAAAATCCATCTCTGGTAAATCTTTTTGCTAGGAAGTGCTGGTCTCAGCAGAGTAGAAAGCTGCAACTTCCTCTTACTCTGTGTCTACCACATGGCATTGCTTCCCAAGGACCCATCACCAACAAGTGGGGAAGAAATATGGCTTACCAAATTTCCAACTGCTAGAAAACGGAGAAACCAGCACAATGCACAGAGCCCAGATGAAATCTGCAGGAAGGTTATCATATGGAGAATCTGACCCACAAGATACTCTGGAGACTAATTTCAAAGAAGCAACCTCTGAGTGAAGCTGAATTAGCACACACTATAAAGCAAGCCATCCTGGGATCTTGCAGGTGGATTAATTCCTACAGCCACTGTCACAGCATCCTGAGAGAAACTCTGCTCATTAATGACTCTTAAAAAGATATTATGAAAATATGTACCACTCCCCTACATGGTATATATGTGCCTAATGACATTTGAGACCAGAAAATCACATTACAAATATGCTCTACAGCTGTAGTGCTGGCTTGGGAAACTGAGCTTTTATGGAGGACAGTGCTTCCCCGTTGTAGGTGTTTTCTGCAACAGTTACTTGGAAAAAATATTTTATGCAAATTAGGTACATTAACAATGAGTTCTGTAATAGTCTTTGGGCAATTAAGTGCTCATTCTTGAAAGCCTGATTATATATTTTATCTTTCAACCAGTAAGTGCTGCTTTTTTAAACACTGGTTTCAACAGTACCTTACTTGGCCTTTTCTCCCTACTTTAACTTGTTTTAAATGGAATCTTAAAACTTTTCAAAAGGTGCTAAATTGACTGCTTTATGTATTGTTTCATCAGTATAAACATGGTAATGATGTCTTCCCAAGTCATCCTCCTGATCTGCACTGACTGTCCAGAACTACCTTTATGACAAAGAGCTCAGTCTACAGAAGCATCTCAGATGCCCAGGTAGCTCACAGAAGTTCTGTAGGAATGGTTAAACTGAGGGTCACAAAAGTTGTGATTATAATTCACTTCAACCAACAGACCGTGATTCATTACTCTGTTTAATCAGACTGAAAACTACAAGGTATAGGACATCTTAGCTCAGTAAAATACTGTGCACCTCTGAGGCCTACATCATGACATTCAGCCCATGTTCTTAAGAGTCAGCAAAAGTCCAGTGACAAGAAAGGAGGCCTTGCAGTTTTGATGTCCACCAACATTTTAACTGATGGACTGGGAGCCTCCTGGGAGTGTTGGTGCGTCCTGCAACAAGGAAGTTGCAGATGGGTTTTCACCCAGAGAACTTGTGCAGCCCAGGACCTGGAGGGCTACATCTGCCACCGAAAGCTGTGTCCATGTCAAAGCCTCTGCCCTGGCAAGGACAGCTGCTTCAACATCTGCTAGGGAAACTACCCTGCAGCACACTGCCTCTGAACCTGAGACTTATGCTAGTGTAAATTTGGCAGTGCTCCTCCTCTTTGCACCCTTCTGTGCAAAGTGCTGTGTTTTCTGTCTGTCTCTGCTTTCTTTTAAAATTTGCCTATAAAATGTAGTTTCCATCAGCAGGATCTTATCCTGCCCCTTTTTCTTGTGAACTCACAACAAGATTATGATGTTAAACAGCTGCTCCATGTCAGAATGAGTGGAACAGTCTGCCTGCCACTCGTTCTTCCCTCTCAGGGGTTTGCGCAGCACCTTGAGATAAAGAAAACAGAAACCAGCAGCAAACTGACCTATGCCTATTCCTCTAAATTTAAAATCACTACTAGTGTGTTCATCCTGGAAACCAATAATAACAGGCCTAAAAATCCCTACAGTTGTAGTCAGTGCCATTTGTAGAGTAACAGTAACAATAAAGCTCATTTTTCTGCATGCTCCTAGCAGAGTACCATGGAAAACCAGATCGGGAACTAGTAAAATAGAGGTATGATTATTATTTACTCCTTGAGAAACTTCTGAGAAAGGAACAGCTGGCAAGAGAGTATTTATGTGCTGTCTGAAGGATGATACCTTCTACCAAGGCAGCCTAATCCATAAAGAGAGCAGCAGGATATCAGAGCTGGGTGCATAATAAATTGGAATCCTTGAGTGAGCCTGAGCCCTTATGAGACTGAAAGTGCTGGTAGTACTTTTCCTCTTACAAATAAGAAATTATGACTATTAAATGAGACATGCTGATGCACAGGATGCACTCCAAGGCAGCCACAGACGGCTCACTAATTGTTATGGTAGGTTGGAGGGAGGAAGAAGTATTATACGATCTAAACAAAGACCAATACCTTATAATGCCACAAAACACACAAGAGCCAAAGATAACCATTTTCAATCAATATGAGAGTGTGGAGTTCTTTGAAAAGAAAATTAACACTTCCTCTTTAATGTTACCCCTTCTTTTCCTTTTTTTCTGTAGAAAACCACAGTGGACATGGCATTCCT
>NW_005054316.1:5569607-5595851 GCF_000277835.1 Geospiza fortis | reverse complement strand
ATTCCTGACTTAAGAGGATTTCTCTCACTTTATCCACACATACCTGATGTTGACAGCTTTGTTCTTGTTTCTTCAGACACATGCAGTATATACTTTAGATTGAAATAGCAGTGTCAATCTGATCGCACCCTATGACTGTACTAGTGTCAGCAAGGTTATATATAGGTGTTTATCTATAGAATTTCTACAGCGCCAATCACTGAAGCACTTCAGCACCTCAAAAGTGTTACTAAACATACCCTCACAGCAGCCCTGATCTGTAGGAGCAGGATATCCTATCCTCATTTTGAAGAAGGGCAAGATGGAGATGGCATGCCTCACTCAAGGTCATGTAGGGTAGCTATGGAGAAATGAAGAACCACATCACATTCCTCAGTTCCATTCCTGGGTGTTTGCCTAAGATGAGCAAACATGTATAGAGAAATAACAAAAAATTTGGTACGAAAGCCAGTCTAATCCTTCAAGTTTACAGCTCTGAGACATCTTGGCCCTTTCAGCATCTATCAGTTGTTACCCTGACTGACCCCCTGTCCTGGTTCCCCTCAGCTTTTGGAGGCTTCTTCAATTGCCTCCCTCTGAGCTATATGTCTCTCTTTCATCTCAGCTCCTGCTGCTCCAAGCTGCTTTCTTGCAGCTCCCATCCTTAATACCTTAACATGACACACAAAATCTTGCTCACTTGGACTTGAAACAAGATGATGGTAGGGACCAGACACAGTATATACAGTATAGCAAAAGTGTGTAAAACCAGTGCCATGTTGCCAAATGGAACAGCATCGCTACATGTTTCACTTTCTTTAACTTTTTTAATTCAACGTAACTACTTTTAATGCTTTTCATGTATGCAGATATCATTACACACTTGCCAAGTGCAATATCACATAAATCAACTCTCTCCTTTTGCTGGGATCCCTGAGCCAGGCTTTCTTGTTCATTCTCTGCCATGCCCAAACTTCCCAGTCTGCTCCTGCCAGCAGGCACTGCTTGACCCTTAACAGACTTTTAAAATACAAGACAATCAGCAAAGACCAGACCATCTCCTGGTTCTGTGCACTCAGCCACAGCTGAGCAAACCCTCCACACCCTAATTTACTTTCAACCTCAAGTCCTTATTTTTGCCATGAAATCCTTAGAGAAAACATGCTACTAACAACTTGGAATGTACATACAGATATATCCTGCGCAAGGAGCACTCACTAATCACAGTGTTTTGCAAAGTAATTTTTCTATATATTTTTCTCAGTTTATTTGCCAGTTGAATCACCTGCTCTAGAATTTCTTAAGCTACTATTTGCAAAAAGGTTTATCTAGGCAAAGAAATATATTGTTGTCTCTTAAAATTATCCTTAAAATTAAACACACACACACACACACAGACTTTTACAGGGATTACCAAGATTTAATTTGCATGAATGAATATTTGACTGTTTTTGCAGATCATGCTGAAAAAGTGCTTGTAAAGTCATTGAGACTCATGTATTCCTAGCAAAAAAATCACTAAAGAGAGCTTTTTTAAAAAAATGTATTTTACCAATGGTTTAAATGAGATTACTCATATGGAAAATAGTATTCCTCTCCCTGAAAAGTGAATCAAAGGAGAGAAGGGAGAAAATAATTTGTATCAGTATGTTTTCTAAATCTCTTTAACTAATTTGAAAAGTTTATCAGTACATAAAATATTTTATGTTAAATTCTAACATCTGGCAATCTCCCAGGACTAGTACTAAGGCTTTCACAGAGGGATATTTTTGGCTTCATGATAGCCAAAGTATCCTTTTTCCAACCTGAAAACATTGGACTCTGAATCTGTCACTGGTCCAAGACCAAATATTGCTTGTCCTGGGCTTTGGGCCAGTATATCTGGGGAAAGAAATCTCACATTTGGGAAAATAAAAAACTCCCATTATTTCTCAGTTTCTTTTTCAACTGGTGACTCTTTGATGCTATTTGGAAATCTAAAATCTTGGAAGTGGTTACTGAGGGACTGGATTTATTGGGTGTTGTGTAGGTGAGGTAGCCAAAGGTCAAACTTTGGTCTATCACATGGTGATTGCAACTATCTGCAGTATGGTTCAAACAATTTATCTCACAGATATTGTTATTATCTTTATTTCATTATTTCTTTACATTGTACATGCAAACTCCTTTAACAAATAGCTCTAGAGGATGTAACCTCCTATTCTTTTTTGTTGTATTACAGAAAGCAGTAGCAGACTAAGGGGAGAATAGCCTTACTGCTGCACCCAACACTCTGTTCAGTTTTACTGGACGTGCATTGCCCTGAGTCTTCTAAACAGCACATACTCCCCTGCAAGGCAGAGGTGCATGCCTGTGCAGCAGTGCAGGGTGAAGCTGTACGATAGCAGCTGCCCACAAGCAGCTACTGCCGAGCCACCCAGCAGATGGTGACGAGCCATGGGCAGGCACCAAGGCAGCTGCTGGTCTCACACTCTGTGCTCAGGATGCAGAAGGCCAAGGCTGGGCTTAGTGGCACCACAGATTCCTAAGAGCACAAGTGTCTAAGGCACCAGCATGTGTTGAGGTGCAGGGAAGAGGGGATACGTGGTGGGGGCGTAGGGAAGCCAAGAGGCATGGGCTGGGCTCCTGCATTGGTTGAAAGGCAGACGGAGTAACAGGTATGGTTGAAAAACTTATTGAGGGTGAGAACGAGTTTGTGCAGAAGGCAGGGGAAGGACAGAGATGCAGGCAGCCCTGCCTGTGGGTCTCCCAGAGCTGCTTCTCCTCTGCAAAGAAGGCACATGAGCAAATGAGCCTAGGGAACATCCTGAAAGAACACCTGCCATGAAAACACACTGACAATCCCTACTTGTTTTACTCACTGTATGACACACTTTATTTAGGAGAGTCATTTTGCTTCAAATGCAATTAGTTGTAAATGCTACTGTTCATCTTAAAACACCTGTTATTTTGATCAATAGTAAAAGCCTACACACCATAGTAAAGACAGCAATGTTGGGCACAAAGACATTACAAAATCTATAGCCTGACCCTTTAAAACCCAACTTGAACCATCAGATTTGACTTATGAGACTAGGAACGATAGTGCTTCATGCAAAAAGCATTAGGTTAAGGCTGGATCAGGCTAAGTTGCCAAACACACCCCGGCATAATTAATCAAGAATATTTCAAAACCAGATCGCCTCCAAGAGGTTATTGATCTCCTGTCACGACACGTTTTCCTCATGAGGTGTTACAATGCTATGTAGCTGAGATGTGCTGGCGTGTATTTTTCAGTGACTAAGCCTTGATCTATCTTCCTGGATTTCTGCCACTGGTGCACTGACATCTGCAACTACTCATGTTTGACAGTCTCATGCATGAGCTATGTGGCTTCCAACTTGGATGGGATTAGTATAGGAGACTTTCAGAATACTTCAAATGTAATTGAAAGCAGATAAATACAAGGGTCTCAAGAGGGTGGCATGCTTTTTACAAACAGAATCACATTAAATCATGTGTATAAATGCTTGGACTAAGAAAGATCTCAGTGCTAACCAGTATAGTATGCAAGAAAGTGTTTGTCCTTGCTCTTAAATATGTATGAATCCTGATAACGTCACTTCTTTCTAAAATCCAAACACAGTACATGGCTGAAGTGCAGTTTAGACAAGCATGAAAAGCAACACGTTTGGGGAGAAGGGCAGGAGAAGAGGAATGTATTCAGAGACTGACAGGTGCTCAGCCTTTCACCCATGCCTGCACAAAGGCATTCATATCTTCTGTAAACCATCCCTGCCAACAGATGAGAGCTGAAAACAATATACATCATGTAACCACAGGTTATACTGTTATAGTGTCAAATATCAGTAAATTAGAAGTGATGTTTTCTTTCAGAGCAAAATCCAACCTCATTCCTTACACAGAACACATTTCTATGTATCTGTTTTTTCTCAGAAAATGTGGACATTGATATTGTATCTGCAAATGTATCCTGCACATATTTATTGAATACTATAAAATAGAAGATGCAAATAAAACTGATGTTAACACTGCTGTAAAGAGTTTATCTTTCACATTTGTTACTTTTTTAGACTCTGAACTCTGTAAACATAAGTAATCTTGCTTTAACACAGAGCTTGATAAGAAAAAACAACAAAACCTTTCAGCGGGAAATGGCCTTCCTTGCAGTCAAATACCCTTTTGAGGATTACAGTGATGGGCAATATACAAACATATGACAGAACAGTGATACTGAACATATACAGTATCAAAGGGCTCCAAGATGAGCAGGTTGCAGTAGAGCTGTGATACCCATAGTATTAAACCTATGGGCTTCTCTGGGTTCTCTTGCAGACTCTGGCCTGATTTTTTCTTTTCAGTTTAATGTTGGTATGCCTGTCTCTGCTTCCCTCACTTACAGCTCTGTCCCAAGCCAGGCTGATCTCACTGAGCTGTTAGTGACCTGCATGGCTTTTCTATTTTAAATGTGAAAAAGGAAGGAGCACTGGGAAAAAAAAGTGATTCTTCTTACCACATAGTAGCATTTTTCCTAGCAAGCAGAGGAGCAGAACAGCAGCAGTCACCATGAGAGAGCAGTGTGTGCACAGCAGGGTTGCAATGAGATGAATGGCTTCTTACTCTGTTTGGTATCACAGCTCCTATCATGGAGTAAAGTCCTCAACAACCTCTGCTCCATCCTCCCAAGGCAGTTAAAGTGAAGTAACCCTTGGTTTCCTTCCCATGATGCTGATAAATGTGGCCTAAAAAATTCATTACTTTGGTGATAATTGTAGTATCATAATGCATTTTTGGCACTAGAAATTTTATCTGTATTCTCCTAGTGCCACAGGGATTCCAGACAGAACTTCTTTTGCAGCACCTGCTCTTAAAGCTGTGCTATCAGTCTTCTGTGAAGTTCTGTCATGTATGCTCCAGCTGGTCTGAATTCTTCTGTGCTGTGGGATGGATGCCAGCACTGGGACAGAGGTCACCCACACATGCAAATGATTCATGAAAATTCTTCTTTAAACATAAGAAACACTTTTTTTTTACTCTGAAGGTGATCAAACACAGAAAGTGGCTGCCCAAAGAGGTTGTGGAATCCCCATCCTTGGTGGTATTCAAAACCTGACTGGATACTATCCAAGGCCATTGGCTCCAGCTGACTGTGCTTGAGCAGGGGGTTTGGACAAAACAATCTCCATGGGTGCCTTCCCACCTCAGCAAGCCTTTGATTCTATGACCCTAATGGTTTGGCTGTTATGGTCACTGGCCTTCATAGCCAGTCTTGTCAGCCCCTCAGTGTCTCTTGTCCATCTCCACTCCCTGGACAACACTGGGTCTGAAAGAAGTTGCTGCATCAGAAAAAGAAGGAGAGATGAACCAACCTGACCTGCAGTATTTCTGGCCCTCTGCCCTTCAGAAGTGTCTCTTGAGTATTTTCTCTCTCAAAGACTCTCGATAGTTTCTTAATAGAAATGTAACTCACCATTTTTTAACTGGGGAGCAGAAAGATGTCAAAAATCCCCAGTTCTACATGTTTGCCTCATTGTTAATAGTCACACTAGTGGTGTGTGAATGTGTGTTTGAAGCAGAAGATTATAGAAATGCCTTTGAGGTGGGAATGGACTAACCAGCCACTAGATGTATTTCATAATGTTAGCTCTAACATTGTTCTGTTGCAGTCCCCAAGTGCAAGCATTGCAGCATAAACCCTTTTAAACAGGGAAGATCACTACAAATGTGTAACTGAAGAATAACTGTGATCCCAAGTTGCCTGAGACTAACTCATTGACCTTATACTGGGGAATGGTGTCTGTTGGGAATAGGAAAAGACACACTTAATTAGGAGCACTTGAACTCCATAGCAGTGATACTTTCCACTAGGAAGAAGCACTAAGGATAACCCCATTGTTAAGAGAAAGACGTGAGAACCATCTCATGTGCATCAGGCAGCAGTGCAGGTATGGGAGCCAGCATAGTGGGCTAGGCTGTACACAGGAAGCTGGATGAGAGAAGGGAGACCTCTTCCAAATAGCAGGCTAGCTGAGAAAGGCTGGTTAGAGCCTCTCTCTCCAGAACTGGAGCTGCAGCCACCTCAGCTGTGCTGGCTGAAGACTGGCTCAGATTTGGGTCAGTGCCAAGCCAAGCCAAGAAGGTATGAGGAGCCCATGGTAGAGACTGGAAGGGTGGCAGCTACTCTCCCAGAACTGAGAAGGACTGACTTAAGAGCATTGCAAAGGCAGGCCAAAAGAAGAGGAGACTTACCTAATACTGTTGGTTTGTTGTACCTCCCCCCCACAAATAAGACTGTATTTGAGTTAAGACCTTGGAGCCACTGCTAGCAAGTAGTTAAGCCCTGCTGCTCAGGGGCACCCACGTGTGTAATTCACTTCTGCAAGTTTCTAGGCAGGCTCTTGTGCCAGTGTTATTTTCAGCAAGAACACCAAAGTGATCGAAGCCGGCCTGTGTGACTGGCAGCAGCGCTGGGCACAGAGAGGGTACATCATGTACACACACTCTTGTTTCTCCTTTGCTGCTGCTGCTGCAGCGCGTCCTTAACAGGTTACTAAACTCCGTACTGGCACTTCTGCAGAAGGGACCTGGCAGTAGAGTAATATTTGTATTTTAATTACTTGACCTATTGGACTGCCTTGTTGGGCAGGATTCTTCAGCCCTATAACCAACTGCTTAATGAGCTTCACTATTAAACAAAATCAAAATAATAGGAAAAGCTTGCTGCTCTGCTGTAATGTCCACGGGCAGAGGAATCACTAAAAAAGACTTAATATTACCTTACGGTCCTTAGATAAATCTTAAACTTTAAACAACTATCTCTTACACGTTCTCTAGTGCATGAGACTGCTTTGTCATCTCAGGAATATCAATTACCACTTTGCCATTCACTGCAAAACAAAGGAGTTTTGCAGTGAATGGCAAAGTGGTAATTAATACAGAAATAAGAATTATATTCTATAATAATAATAATAATAATAATAATAATAATAATAATAATAATAATAATAATAATAATAATTTGGAAATAAACCAAAACTCCAAACTTTTTAGCAAACTGGGACAAGAAGTGGAATAAGAGACACTTGACAACTTTATGGGATCAGCTGTTAGGATTACTAGAGCATAATTCTTTGTAACGGTCTTATTAATTAAAATAACTTCTGACTGTCAGCATGCTTTATAAAAATTCCAATTAACCCTTACAATTTCTTGTTTCTGTGAGACAGTGGGGAAGAGAAATAAAAGCATTTTATCAATAAAGACATGCATACAGAGAAAGAAAAAACATCTTGACTAAACCAAAGCAAAAGGCCAACAGTGAGGGATTTTGAACTGGAATACAGGTGCTGGCAGCGCCTTCCACTGGGCTCAGCCCACAATAACACTCCCTTGTCAGAAGGTCAGAGTCAGAACAATATTGGTGGGAAGTGCGCAGCTAGTTAGGGGCATCAATGTACTGACCTCTTACATTCATAGCAGCAGAAGAAAATCATGTGGATAAAATCCAATAGTTTAGGCACCCTATCAAAGCTGATTATTTTAAAACTTTTAATTGAATGTGAGCTCATCTGCCTCTCTAAATGTCAATGTAAACAAGCTAGAGGGAACATGAAAAGGCCAGAGGAATACTTGGGCTGTTGCCTGTTAAATTTATTGTTCTGACTCCTCTCTTCTAGTGAAAGCAGAGAGCAACTGGGGGCTTAAAACCAGTGGACTTCAGCTTCAGGGCAACTTAGTTTCCAAGAACCTGAGCCCAGGCTTAGCAGCATGCATCTTAGTGACTCATATGGTTGAGATTCAAGGATTCATGGCAAGTATTCAGTTAGGCACATCTCAGAACGCAGAAAGGATGCAGCTCCCTGACTAGGGAGCCACAAACATCATCACAGTATTTGTGAAGGAGTTTCTGTACTGTTTCCCATCTCCCCTTCCCAGGAAAAGTCAACAACATCTTTAGGAATAACCACGAGTCTAAAGAAGCTAATAGAAACAGTGTGTTTTAGAAACAGAAGCGAGTTTTTGTAACTATAAATTATTTACACACAGTGTGTAAGTGGCAGCACTAACACCTGTGCCTTGATCCTTCAGGAAACCCCTAGTGACCCTTTGTCTCTGCTGGAAGCTGAGACACAAGCTCCTATCCCAGAAATAAGGACTGAAGCAGATCTCTACTATACTTTCCCCAGGGTACTTAACAGATGATGGACTGTTTTGGCCAAAAAGTGGAGAGGCTTTCTCACTCTGCATCTGGGAAAGGTCAACAGCCCTTTTGGCCAGTAAAACTTTTCTAAGTGTTGGGAATTGCAGAAAATCAACTTACAGCTCTTTTTGTGGTGTAAGGGTTAATACAAAAATATTTTATTTCTGTGAAACGCAAACAATGTGGATTTAGTCCTTTTAAAAATTTTAAAGTAAAACCAACTCTACTTTTCCAAATAAAAATAAATTGAAGTATTTATTTGAGTCAATCAGAAACACCTTTTTACATTAGGAAGTATAAAAACATAGAATATCCTGAATTGGAAAGGACCCACAAGGATCTCTGAAGTCCAACTCCTAACCCTGCACAGGACACCCCAAGAGTCACACAGTGTTCCCAAGAGCCTTGTTTAAACACTCCTTAACTGTGTCAGGCTTGGTGCTGTGAGCACTTCCCAGGGGAGCCTGTTCCAGCGCACAACCACCCTCTCCATGAAGAACCTTTTCCTAATATCCAGCCTAAACCTGCCCTAACACAGCTTCATGCCATTCTCTTGGGTCCTGTCAATGGTCACCACAGAGATCAGGGCCTGCACCTCCTCTTCCCCTCACCAGGGAGCTGTAGAGAAATATGAGGCCACCCCTCAGTCTCCGCTTCCTCAGGCTGAACAAACCAAGTGACCTCAGCTACTCTTCATCTGGCTTCCCCTCACTCCACCATCGTGGGTGTTCCTGATTAGAAAGGTGTGAAGGCTGAAGGCAGCAATGCTGGTGCTCTGCCATAATTCCTTTGGCATGACTTTTCCAGCTCCTGAGTCCCCTGAGCTGAACTGGCTTTCTGAACTCTAAGCCTAATCCTAACAATAGTGGAACCTTGGTGCTAAGGTTGAGGTTGGTATCACCATGGGTGACCCAGATTAGAAGGGTGCGAAGGCAGAATTGTTGGCGTTCTGCAGTGATCCCTTTGCATGACTTCTGCAGTCACAGTGTCCCTGGACCTTTATGATTTCTGCCTCTCTGAACCTTAACACTAACTGTAATGGAACCTTGGGGCTGCATCTGAGGTCTCCAGCACAATGGTGGCCCAGATTACAAAAGTGGGGAGGTGAAAAATGATGGTGCCATGTTGTGATTCCCTTGACATGATTTTCAGCCTCAGTGTCCACAAAGCAGTAGGCTTTTTGTCTCTGAGAACCATAACTTTGTTTGAATTTAATATGTGACCAGCCCTGGTGGTAATGTAATTGACCAATGATGTTGAAAAATGTCCTAATGCCTGCTAGAATTCCTTTAAGAAGAACAGATGCATGTAGTGGGACTGAAATATAGTTGAAATTGGAGGAAATATTTGGAAGATCTTGCTAAAAAGTAATTTTTCATCAAGGCCATTAGCACTCTATTTGTCAAAGCATTCAGAAAGCTCCTTAATTTTGTTGGACTCATTGCTAATGCTGCTGCCTATGTTGGGACAGTAATAATCTCCCATTTAACAGGAAGCCATATTCTTTCATTTTGGGTGAGGATTTGTAAATGGCAGTCTATTCATTCATTCATCAATTCCAGATGTATTTAATAGTCCTTCAAACTGAAAGTGAGAAAACAAAAATTAGATTAATTGTAATATGGCAAAAGTCTTCATTATTTGATACCATGCTTTCTGCCCTCTAAGGACTCCTAAATCACTTCAACTACTGTTTTGGTGCCTTGGTTGTACTGAGAGCAGGGAAACCTCCAGCCAACTTTATTCAGATGAGCCATCAAAAGCTGAAATGTTCTTTCTCCTCCCACCTTTCACCTCTTTCTCTATAAAATCCCTTTTCCCCTTTCTGCTTCCAGCTTCACATTGCCTGGACACGGCTCAGCCTCTCCACTCTCACTCCACCTGTGCTGAACAGTGCGAATATGGGTGTTAACAAAGTCTTTATCAGTGGAAGACCTGTCTGGCTTTTGATAGGAAAGAAATTCCCTGCCCTATCTTTCTTCTTTATGCTCTATTCTGGTATCACTCACAAGACAAGGTGTTGCTTCATTCACAGACACAGCACAGACAGGCTTTATGGTGACAGCGCAGCTATGAAGTCCTCCAAGGAAGATAGCCTATGGAGGTTGGAGAAGAAATATTATTGTTCAAGGATGTTCTGGTTTAAATTGTGGACTGGGAGAAAAGAAATGACCCACATCATTGATATTTTTAACATTGCAAAAATCTTTCAGGGACAGGAAAAAAAAGAAAAAAAGAAAGCAGTGGCAAAAACCAAGCCAACTAGACATCCACAGCTCAGGAACAAAAGAAGGGTAGGCAAGGTGCAGAAGTCCCTAGAGACAATGCAATGCACTTCATAAGTGCAAGTTCTTGCTATTAATGTGGCAAAAAAATATTTACACTCTCTGCTTACTTCTCAGTAGAGATGGGCAACTTACCTTGCATCTCAAGCAGATGTATGCATGGCAAAAGCACAGACAGGCGGAACAGAGCAGATGGAGAACATGTGAGTCAAAGCACACTCTATAAACAGATATTACAGAAGTAGATAGGTAGAAGACTTTTTTATTAAGTGCTCTTAGCATTTCCTTAGAAACCTATTCCTTTAGCATAAGTTTCTTTCTTGTAAGGAACCAAAAAATATTTGCTTTACTGATTGCTTTTGTGCAGATAAAAGTTTTGGGAATCAGACCTACAGGATGGAAGCTCAGCACTACTAATGATGTTTCTGGAGGATGCATGTATCTGTAGTTGACCTTGGTGGGGCATCTGGTGCCCACCAAGCTGCTCTATCATTCACCTTCCCAGTGGGACAGAAAACAAGATGGAAAACAACCAGTAGGTTGAGATAAAGCATTTTACTAAAGCAAAAGTTTGCATGTGCATTAGTAAAGGAGAAAAAAAGTTTAATCTCTACTTCCTATTGGCAAGTAATGTTCAGCCACTTCCCGGGATGCAGGGCTTTAGCACACACAGGGGTTGCACTTCACAGGGGAAGATGAACATTGCAAAATAACGAATGCTCCACATTCCTCCTCCCTCCCTTGGCTTTTATGTCTGAGCTGACATCATATGGTATGGAATATCCCTTTGGTTAATTTGGCTCAGCTGGCCTGGTTGTGTCCCCTTCCAGGAACTTGCCCACTCCAGCCCCCTAATGGGAGGGGTTATTGTTAAACAGAGAGTGATGATGCTGTGCCAGAGCTGCTCAGGGAGATGTTTTGTATTTAGATAATTCCTTCCATTTTCAGTCTAAGATACCAGCAATTTTAAAGTGCCATGCACTTTCAAAATAACACACATTGTTTTCACCCATTAGCATGTGTCTATGAGAACTACATGGATCTTCTTTAAATCCTGATGAAGTATTCAGGTTTCTTGAGGCACACCACCTTTTTGTAATATTTTCAGAAAGAAATCTATTGTAAGTTTTTCCTAAAGCCTACATGCAACTACCCAGTATATGTCTCCTTGCAGGTCAATTATTTTCAAGGTTTCCACTCAAAGATGAAGTCCTCTAAGATTCACTAATTTCCCTCCTCTCTCTTTGCCATGTTTGAATTCTGACATTTGCTTGCCAAAAGGATGAATGAAGTCAAAAGCAATGCTGCTATATTTTATCTGCCTAAACAATTACCAGCAAGGAGGTTTGCTTTATTTTCCTCAAAGCCACATTGCCATAATATTGTATGCATCTGCCCATGTCAGATAACTCTGAAGAGTCCACACACAAATGGAAATGATCTTTCCACTTCTATGTCTCAAATAATGTTTTTCACAATTACTGGATTACCTAAATCCACTTAGATAATCTTGGTGCTGTTTAGATATACAGGAGAATTTAGCATAACCAGGGTTTCTCTCTAAATGCTGTTTTTTAACACTTCCTCCTATGAATCCAAAACAACTTTTTGTTATTCATCTCACTAACCATTCATGGATGAATGACAATTACTGAATGTCTTAGAAACAACACCTTGAAAATGTCATTCAAATCAATTTTTCAACAGCATGAGAGGCTAGGAGGTAATTCACACTTCTTTTATAATAATATTCTATAAGAGGTACTGTAGTCATCTGCCTTCCTGCCACCTCCTCCAGAAGTAAAAGATTATAAATTCACTCTGATTTAGTGCAGCCAAATGTACCAGGCAGAGAAAAACACTGCAGAATATGCAATTAAGACTGGTACATTATGAAAAAAGCCATCTCCATTATTGCCCCAAAACGAACTTGTTCCTCCCAGTTGAGCAAAAGCATGGAAGAATTCTGCAAGGCAGAGCTGGAAAATGTATTTCCTTCTTTAAGAGCATTTATCCATGGACAGCAACTCCATAAGCATCTAAGCCTGGTATCTTGAACTCTGCTTCTTTCTAATGAGAGAAGCTCAGAACCCTGTTTTGTCCTCCTAAATACCACCTGCTTATTAAAATCCAGAGTTCCTCTTCCTAAAGTGGTGCAATATACCTTAGGGGTCCCCTGAACCCTGAATCCTCAAGTGTCTTGATACTTGAGGATTATTCCAGCATTTGCTCATGTCTAACTCTATCATGATTCTAAAACCACCAGCAATTCAAGCCCCCAAGCTGGGACAAAGGAGCTAGAGACCTTCTGGCTAAAAGATTGTTTCATCCTTTCAAAGGGCCACTGAGGAACAAGGAGATGCCACCTAAGAAGTTCATGCCACAGTATCTGTCACATATCCAACACCTGAGATCAGTTTCTGCTGTTGGTACAATGTCCCCAGACCCCTAAGCCAAAGCAACAACAGACTTGAACCACAGCTGAGGAATGTGTGAAGCAATGAAACCCAAACCATTTACTTTCAAAGTCTGCCTGTATTACTGAATGCAGATGTTAAAAAACACCAGCACTGCTACTGCTAAGCTAATTTCCAAAGTATATTCTACATACACACAAAGATTAAGCCAGAGAAATAAAAAATAGAGGGAAATATTGCCTATTTCCCCATATCAGATATGCAGATCAGGTGTCTTCCTGTAAGCCAGTTCCTTTCAGGCAAAACCTCGGATAAATCTTACAGTTAAGAGCGAATCCACTCTTTAGCCTAACATTTGAACCCAAGCTCTTTGCTTCAGATGACTTCATATGAAGGATGCTGGCACCATACAGTCAAGGACACTGTAGTTCAAACTCCTCTGGAGGTGGATGCTGCATAATCTCTCCTTCATTTGATGGACAGAACAGCATGTACTTGCCATGAGTCTCAGCCTTCCAGGGCTGCTGGAAAGGCAGCAATTATTCTGCTGTCTTCAGGGTCTTCTCCAGTTCTCCTGGTCAAAACTGTTTATCAGTCTGTCAGTCTGACCAGTGTTAGTGCCTCACACAGGGAATGATTCCTCTTCCCATCCATCACACCTGGAAGCAACAAAGCTGACTTGGAGGCCAAGAAAAAAAAAACCCAACCTGTTTCAATCCTTCTATTTTTCAGCATGTTCCAGAACAATTCCTGATCTCTATCACAGGGTAAGAAACTCATCACACGCTCACCTGATGTAATAGCCTCTTCCCCACAGTTCATCTGCAATCACTGCTGAGCACAACCACCTCTCTGTGCAGCACCTCCCAGATGACGGAAGACAGAGAGAATGGACTTCTATGGGGCCTAGTTCCTGGGTTGCCACAGTGCCAAACAGGTCCCACGGGCAGATCAGGGGACTTCAGAGACTGCCCACCCTGAGAATAAAGATGTGATATTTTGGTACAATTTTTGAAGAGACTTCTTCATGTTGTTTACAGGTTTGAACCTTTCCATTATCAAAGCAGCTGAAGATTTAACCTCCCTGTGGTGCTCCCTAGCAGCACTGCAGCTTTTGAGCTGATCACACGTTGTCTGTCTGTCCCATTGGAGAACATTTCCTGTAAAAAGAATTTTTGGCACGGCTGCTTCATTCTCTGCCAGGAGCAGAAAGTCGATGCAGAGATTAGCAATTGATTTTCTAAGTAGTACCCCACAAATCAGGTCTCCTCTCTCTGTTTGCCTTCACATTTCTGCTGGAGCCTCTATAATTAATTTAAACAGATACAAGCACTTCTCCTCCTCTCCTTTTTGATGCGAGCTGTTCCAACAGACTGTGCAGCAAAGCTGCAGCAATTTCAAAGGCTTCCGCTCCCTGCACAGAAGGGAGCAGCTGCAGGAATAGCTCTTTGAAGAGGAAATGGCACCCAATGGGACTGGCAGGCAGCTCTGAGCTGAGCTCAAAAAGCCCCCAAAGTCCTTGGGAGCATCTGAGGACATCAAAAGAGGAAAGAACTAGGCTGGGAAAAGCCTGAAGAATGACTTCCCCTCAACCCTGAAGCTTTTTTTTTTTTTGTGCAAGCAGCAGGGTCTGAGAGGAAGATCTTCCTCATATTTGGCTCAGATGATCCCACTTACACTGAAAGACTGGAAGTAAGCGCTGAACATGATTTCAGTCCTGGATTATTCACTAACCTGTAAATGTATAAATATGTATACAAACACAAACATATTTATACAAACTCTGGACTCCTGTATATTGTTAAAAAAGTCATTATATTTCTATTAATGTAAGTATGCAACCATATTTCAAAATTACTATAAAGCACTCATGGGGCTTCATGCATGTTTAACTGATTAACAGATGAACTCACTGATGTGATTTATCTCAGTGAAATGGTACTTTTTTATTATGATTGCCAGTGTACTCTGTTATTTATGGCACAGAACACACTTTCCTACTGTTCCCATTTAAGTGATTAATAGCAAATTCAATAGACAAAACAAAGAAATCTTTTTTCATGTATATGAATTTGTGTACAGGTACATACATATCCTCTCTGCCCTGAAGAGGGTAACATCACTGACTTATTGCTGAACTTTATAACGGATGGAAATTTCTAGCGCTGATTTAACAGGCTTCAGGCCTAACAGGACAGTATTCATTGAAGCCCTTTAGACTGTGCAACTCCTGAAGGACTACTCCAGCTGAGGGGTAGTTCAAACTGCAGCCAGTTTTTAGTGGCATGCCCGCAAAAGCAGTATTACACCAAATGCATGTTCTTTTATGAAAGCTGCATCCTTCCCTAAGTATTTATGTATAAATAAGTGTCATTTTACTACACTGCTACTGCGCATAACAAACATGTTGTCTAGAAAAAGAACTGACACAACACATCCTGTAAATGCCTCTTCCTTGTCAGATTGCACTAATTATACACTGCATCAAACTTCTCCATCTTTATCCTCCTAAACAGCAAATTCTGAATTTCCCAATCAATTTCACACTGCTCTTCTCTCTTCACTTTTCAATTTTACTTTTGGAACAACTTAAGTTCATGGACACACAAACCTGAGATAAGTGGTGCACAGAGCTACTGTGTCACCCTGGTTATTTAAGATCTTCTAGGCCTTCTGATATGGACATTCTTGTAGTGAACTTTTCCAGACACTTTCTGTAAATAACTGATTGTTTTTTGTTCTTTTATGGAGGAGGAGAAAGTTGATAGACTGCTAGTTTGACCAGTGTCATTGGAGAGGTGTCCCTATCACCCTCCAATCCACTGTCACTTTTGGAAAACTATAAATGTTAGAGAATAAACTTCCTCTTTCTTCCTTCACCTAGAGAACCGTAGTGTGCTTGCATTCTTGCGTGTCCGATAGTGACACTACTGCACATGTACTTACGCCCACAGTTCTGCACATCCTTTGGCACAGGTGTGGACAGCCTTTATCTGAGACCATATTGAGTTTGGCAGGACAACCCTGCATCCTGGCAGGAACTGCCCTCAAACAATTTTTCTCTAAACAACTTTTTCCCTAGAAACAGTTTTGCTCTGCTATTAACATTAGGCCTTATTGTTCTGATATCGCCCAACAAATTATTATAAAACATTATATTGTGAGTGTTTTATTATACATTGCAATCAATTGGCTAGTGAACTCCATTAAAAACACTTCTCTTTTTCTAAGTGTATAGGCTGCTTAACTGAGTTACTAGATGATGTGGAAAAATGTAAGGAACTAAGTTGAGATCAGTGGAATAATTATAATTTCCACTTCTCTCTGAAGTGAAAGTTTTGCTGATACTCCTTGACACCTCATATCTTTGCTGTATTTTCAATGTCTGACGGGGTCAGTTGTTGAGAGACAAAAACTCAACAGCCAGTTGTTTATACTTCTGAAAGCAAAATTAGAATGCAGAACAGGAAATAAACTGAAATGGTCTCATACTTGAATGGAATATAAACATTCTGCTTAATTAGGTCACTAAGCATATGTTTGTTTACTTGGATATTTTCTCTCTGGCAGTTCATCTCTGGGTAACACAACTATCTCACTGGAGAGCGTGGAATTCCCATGACAGATAACATGAGGTTGGCAATTTGGGGGTCAGAAAAATACGCTTATTAGCATACTCCCACATAATGAAGGGAGTTAGAGTGTGAACAATACATGCCTCTGCCTTCTGTGTCAGGCTGGTGTCCACACAAAGGACAGCAGGGCCATTAGGGAGCTGGTTATAGCTCTCTGAATTTCTGCCTAAGCCTGATTTACCTCCTTGGCTGATTGTAAAGCAGAGAATGGTATAGATGCTAGTGATGCCTATCTCATAGATATGGAAAATCTTCCCTTCTTGCAAACCAAAGGCCAATACTGCCGCCTACATTAATCTCTATCACTCTGAAATTTTTTTGTATTTTATTTTTATAATTTTCTTCTACATCCTCCATGCATTACATTTCTTTTTTGTTTTAAGGCTACTTGGAACATGTAGCTTCTTTGTCTTCAGAAGTACAAGCAGACTTCTGGTGGTACATGTAAAACCCAGTAATTTCTGTTTCTGTGTGCATTACAGGCCACAACGGAGACTAAAGGAAATCCTTCAGAGACAGTCCCAGTACAGACTCAAGTCCACTCAGGCACTGTGGAGAGAGCAGATCCCCTCACTACCACCAACACCTCCTTTTATGGGCCTGTGTTGAAAGCAGGACAGGGATTACAGAAAACCACGTGTGCTGTTCCCTCCAGACCACAGTTCCAGGGCATGGTGCTTTATGGACAGGCGTGTTTTACACAATAAGCCAGTATTTTCTGGACATAGCACCTCAGCAGTTGTTCCTCCACTATCAGTCTCGTGTCAGTTCCTGGGATGAGTTCTTCTGATTTCTCGATAGAGATTACTTGCACCTGGATGAGAATGACGGGGTGTTGGCAGCGACACTGAGCAGATGAGAAGGGAGAGGAGAAACCTTGCCAGCCTTTGTGTGTACAACTGCTGAGTCAGTTCAACAGAATCAGAAATCCCCACCCCCACAAACACAGGTGCAGATGGCCATGTAAAAGTAATCTGAATTTGGCTGCTGCCCAAATTCCACATTCCTCTTGGCTCCACTGGAGCCTTTTTCCCACATGACCTCATCTCCCATACCCTTGCAGCGGACAGCCAGGCAAGCAATGTGCAGTTTTTCCAAAAACATCCAGGAGTTTTTGAGGAAGTGGGAAGGAGATGGGAGTCTGATACAGGCAAGAGGAAGAGCATATAGGCATGCCTGGGTCTGGGCCTTTGACCCTCAGACCTCCCACACAGCCACTGAAGTCTGGAATCCAGATCCTTGGAGCTACCAGGCTGCCTTTGTGTCCTTCCACTCCAGCAATAATGCACAGGCTGAAGGAAATCCTTCCATGTGAAGAACTCCGCCAGTGTAAACTGCTCTGCACAGAGCCTGGCAGTTCCTGCTTTGTCCCCCTCTAGGACAGGATTAGAGGTATCAGGATGCCCTTGTGGGAGACTCAAGCTGCTGCAAGCCAGCTTCAGCTGGTCTGGCCCCTGCCCCTCTCCACACACAACTCCAAGCAGCCCAAGACTGACATGCAGCTACGTGAACAACAACTTCAGTGCCAGCTGGAGGGCTGAGGGCGAATTCCCACACCCATCTCAATGCCCGACTTAATACTGAGTACTGCTACAGCATATGGAGCTCACAGACTTACTGAAACACAGCCACTGAAGATTCAGAAAGTTAACTTTAACCTAAACAAGCCTTATTGATCCTCTTAACAACTTTGGAAGCTTTACCTCAAAGTGACAACACTCAAATGTCTGCAAAAAAAAGAGTAAACTCCTTATTTTACCTTAACTGAAACAATTAACAATTCCACACATTCACCATGTGCCAGGGAGACTAATGAAGCCAAAGCCAGCGGCAATGAAATACATGATGTCTCACCAAAGACTGTTTCCACGCTGTGTTTCAGTTTCCAGAATGAAGCCACTTTGTGTGTGCAGATAACAAACTTTATAACTTGTCTGATTTGATTTTGAGGGAGTCTTCAATCATTTTTCAGAAAAAAGTGAATGAAAATTGGTTGACTTTGATTAAAGTAAAACAGAGACAAAGGCTGGAGTACTTCAGATAGAAAAGCTGCAGGAATTCACAAGCAGTTTCAAAAAGAAAACTGGACTAGAAATCATGATACAACTTCACTATAGGGACCAGTGCTTCAGCTGCTACAATTGGTAAAGGAAAATCAAAATCACTCAGATACGTATCATATTTCATGATGGATATCTAAGAACCACCCATTCCTTCATTTCATGTTTAGCATATCCCATGTGTTAGGGCAAAAAATAAAAACCTGAGCAGTAGGCATAAGAATGACAACACCATCGGGAGCCTCCTGCTGTTGGAGGCTTTATCGAGGGGAACTTTGACTGTCAGCTTGGCTGAGCTTCAAATCTGCCCTAAATATGGTGCAACTGGCTGAGAAGAGCTGGGACAACAGGGTGAGAACGCTTGCCACCACAGAACTATCAACATAAGAGGGTGGCTACCTTCCTGTTTGCTGGGTTCTCACACAGCCTGATCAAGAAGGGAATGCTAACACAAACGACATCGTATGCCAGGCTCCAGCAAGGCTGCTAATGCAAGGCAGAGGCTGTGGCTGTGTGCAGAGGGGACACAGAGCAGCACACAGGTGTTTGCACAGGCACGGGGGAGCTTGTGGTGGGATGGAAAAAATGAATTGCAAGAGGAATTATATTGTTAACAAGTTGTTACAAGCTGTGCTATGTGCCTATTTAAATCTGAATTGTGTAAACAGTGGAAACAGAAAAAGAATCGTGAGCAAGGTTAGAACTGCCCATTAAATTTCCTGGACTGGCCAGGAAAAAGTCCTGTCTGGCATCTGAATGTGCTGCAGGAAGCACTCTTGATGATGTGTCTATGCCTTTAGCCCCCTTTAGGGCTATTGCTGTATGTCACAGAGCTTCTCATGGTAGCCATGAAGATGCTTCACAAAAGTGGAAAGCTTTATTCTCTCTGTCAGTCTCAATCATGGTCACTGCAACTCCCCATGGCTGCAAACTGCTCCACCAAGCTCTGGATCAGGCTCTAGGCTGTAATCATGCTGTGAACCTGAGAGAAGGGAGGTGTGTGGGAAGGAAGAAACAAGAACAGAAGGAAATGACACTGCAAGAGCCGACAGCAGGATGGAAAAATGGAGATACACAAGGAACCTGTCCTTATAAGAAATGCAGAATAGAAAACTGTTGACATGACACCCCACTCGAAACAGCTACATTAAATACCATTAGCAGCTTTGGAGGTGTGCATGATCACAGTAGCAAGGAAGAAGAAACATCCTGAATCTGAATCAGAATATATATGAATGTGAATCAGCTGTCCCCAAACCAGACAGCTAATTAATTTCTGGTTTTAAAAGCTGTAAGAGATCATTGATCATCTGAGCCTTTTTCAGCATAATTGAAAACAAGTAAGGAAAAAACTAGCTTACAAATACCAGCAAGCCATGTTTGGGATGCTTTGTTTTTATTAGAATTTTTTTTTAGGAAGAGCATTTATGAAAATCCAAATACAGATTTGTGGCTCCATATGTATGGTAAGAAGAACATTTGGTTGCACTGTGGTCATCTCAGTGGTATTAATCTGCAATCTCGTCATTCATTATTTATAACATCACTGTCTTTATAAAGTACCAGGTCACAATCACCATAAATCCCATATACTTCACTTAAGTACTAAATTTTTAATCAGTCTTTAAGAGTGAAAGAGAAATTAAGTCACCCAAACAGGCAGAATAATCAGATTCTGTGGGAACATACAAGAGGACAAGAAGATCACGCCAAGAATTTTGGCTCTAATAAGCTAAAGTGTGAATAAAAGCTCTTGTGCCATGCTTGTCAAAAGACCACATGCAACAGCTTGGCCATGGAGGCAATTACCATAACTTTCTGTGGACATGTAAAATATTCCAGAAGTGAACCAACATTACTGATCTCAGCTAGCAAAATTCAGCCCTGCTCCTGCTTCTACAAGTTGTAGCAGTCCATACTCTCATTAGACAGCAAGAATTCAGGGCAAGGATCATCCTCTAGTATGTGCTTTGTACAGTGCCAAGCACAAAGGGTGGAGGACTTCAGCTGTCACACAAGATAAATAACAGTGATTAATCTTTCTGATGCCTCCCTATTAGCTTGATTACCTGGCTTGATTCAGTCAAGGTCTGTAACAACTTCCATGGGCTGTCAGAGATCTTATTTCTCCAAGCTGTTTTTGTTGAACAAGACATCAACACACCTGCCTCCTGAGAGGATGGATTTGAGACAGAGCACAACACAGTCTCCTCCTCTTCACGCCTGAACTCAAGTTGGCCTGAGTTGCTCTTAAGGTGATCATGAAGAATGGGAATCCAGGCTATGTATCTGCAGCCAAGAGTAGCTTATCTGTAGCTCAAGGTGAGACTTATGCTTTGGGGGAAACATCATCCCCCAAATTGTATTACACCTTCTCACTCACCTGTGCAAGGGACTGGAGGTTCTTTTTGCTCCCTGAGGACACAGGGGCGTGTGCAGAAAGTCGGTCCTGTTGCCCCTACTCAGCACTATACCATGTCCTTGGTACACTTGTTGGTGCAGCAATTTTAGGGAAGCAGGTATTTTTCATTTCAAGAAAGGCTTTTCTCTATTAATCAATCCTGTTCACATTCTCATCAAGATCCAGACTCTCACTCTGTCTGGGACTCCAAATGTTCCAGACATTTGGAACAAAAAGCAATGCTTTCTTGCTCCAGCCATATTTATCTATTGTTTTCACAATGACCCATGCCACCTCTTTTGTTTCTTTATAAGCCCTTGTCACAGCTTCATCAACCCACTACCTATTTCCACCTGACCTTTTTTTTTTTCATTTGCATTTAGGTATTGTGCTTTTACCTGTACTGGATTATAATTTAGCAATTTTTAACTCGGGGCCAGGGGCTTTCCAGGTTTTATTTTTTTAGGCTACAGTCTAGCCATATGGTTATTCATCATGTCCCCCTGCAGCTCTTACTTCCAAGAGCTAATGATTGCACCAAAACAGCATCCTTAATCTAAGAGTGCTGTTCTTCTCAGTAGAAAGAACAGGCTAGTGAGGAAAAAGTAAAAATACAAAACAATTTGGATTATTTGAACACAGTCTTCATGTCTGACTCTTTTACTGAAATGCTAACAAAGTCTATACCTACCTTTGCAGGTCGAAGGTTTGAAAGGGTTGGTGTTTAGTAACCAGGATTTCACTGAGTAAATCCTTCACACAAAGACAGGATTCCCTTCTAATTCCTACATCACTTCAGTGCATACTCTTCTCCTCATCCCTTTCTGGCATTGTCCTTTAAACACATTTATGAAAAAATACTTGTGGAAAAATCACACTTGTCTTTGGCCTCCATTATTTTCCTTCTCTTTTGTCCAAAACCCATGACCAAATCCCCTCCAATAATTGAGAAGGTTTCTAAAACGTACAATACTCAAAGAAAGACAGACTCCTTTTCAAGTGCATCACAAAATTAAATTGTAATCCACAGCAATTACACACACACTATCAACCTCAGCAAATTATTTAGCTGTGAGCTGTTTCAAATGCTTTCTTCTCACCCTCCAGCTAAAGCAGGGGAAAACCTATGAAATTAAATACTTGCAACTTCTAAAAGCAATGTCACATCTCCACCTGCTGAAATGTGATCAGTCACTCAAAATGCAACTCCAAACATGTGCTGAACATTGGCAATGTGGGGCAGACAGTACATCGTACACTCTTGAAGAGTAAAGGCTATAAATCTCTCCTACGTAGCCAGTGAGAAGCAATTCCCTGTCAGCAGACACAGAAGAGTAGACATGAAGATAACCTTTCCCTATCTGTGTTGCTGAGGCTCCAAAGCCTGTAAATCTCCCCAGAGCAGCCACTACAGTGATGGTTCTGCATGTTGTGCTTGAAGAATAGTGACATTTCATCAGGTCCCTACAAGAGATGCAGAATCAATGGAGAAGTATTTTACAGTTTTCCAAGGGCACACAGGCCCAGCAAAACATGCTGCTATTGCATCTGCTAAATCTTTTGCCCTTCCTACTCGCATGTGATCAGGAATTTTCCCATGTGCTTCTAATGGACTTATCCTGACACCTCCGTCAAAGGTACCTTTGCAACTATCTCACTATGCTGCAGAACCTCTGCTCAAATAAACAGGTCAGCAAATGCACACTTCGGTTTCTTGTTTCCTGGGCTTGCAATGATGGCTTGCAATGATCTACTTCTCATGCTGGAAAATAGCAAAAGCCAAATGGCAGCATTTTAGGCCATATGCAGTCAAGCAAAGGCCACCTGAATCAGGACTGATGATGGCTGCTGCTTTTTTCTATGTCTGAAAGATACATTTCCTAAGTTGCTAAGCACAGGATAGACTTTTCCAAAGCTGAGGTGTGAAGGGACCTCTGGAGATTCCCTAGTCCAAGCTTCTTGTTCAGACAAGGTTTTACCAGAACAAACTGCACAGGGCAGCATTCAGTTGAATTTTGATTATCAGTACAGATGGAGCCTCTCTGCGCAACCTGATCTAGTGTTCAGTAACCTTCCCAGTAAAAAAGGTTTTTCTTATATGACCTTATCTCAGTATACCATCTGAATATTTCTTCTCCCCCCTCCAAGGAACTGCAAAGTTGCATATACATTTGAGGGAAACTTTCTGCAAAACAAAGTATGAGCAGGAAGGGTCAGTTCCCTGTCTTCCATATATCATTGTGAAGTTTTTAAGACAAGCATTCACACCATAGGTTGCTAACTTTGAAAAGAGGCATTTATTATCATATCTATATTCTAACTCATAGGCAGCAGAAGTTAAACAAAGATCACAGAGTCAACCTACCAAGAAAGCCGACTTCACAGCAGTCACCTTTGTCTCTCTCTTTGCCAGTTTCCTGTTGTGGAAGAAGATTTATATATGATACTGATGATGCCACCTGTCTCTGAGTTTCTTGAGCAGGATGAAAACGATGCATTTACTTTACCCATCCCTTGGCGCCTGTGCTCAGAACCTCAGTTCAGGACATCATACAATGTCTATGTTCTGCACATCTGAAGAGGAACTGGGGTTTTCAAATGGGCATTAGCCACCAGAGGCAGCCTTGCAGCCAGCCACCAGGGTCAGTGGGATTTTTCACCAGCTTGTCCAATACATTTCCACCCTTTTCCTCTGAAGGTATTTTTGCGGCATGCTTACTATTATCAGGACTGGATGAGGAATCTTCCACACCCTATCTAGCATTTTTTCACAACTGTGTTAACTTCAGGGACTTGTTGCTCCATTTTATGATACTTAGCTACCTATGATGGATCTTAGTTATGTTTCAAGGTCAAAACCAAACCAAACCAAACCAAACCAAACCAAACCAAGGAGGTGGGAAAGAAGTCTTCTGAAGTTTGGAAGCAAACCTCACAGCTATATACAGGATTACTGCCAAAGATGTAACTGATGTGATCTGTACACAGGTAGGGTTGTTTGTTTGAAGTTGTGCTACCTGCACCAACCGTGTTAGAGAATATCCTAAAAAATATCTAATTATGAAGGAAGCATAGGGACTAAGGGGCTGACATGAACATAACCAACTGCCAAAGATTACTTAAGGCAATGCTACAGGATAGGCCACGGTCAGGGAGGGATTTATGGGATTTTCTTTTGTAAAACCAAGAAGCATACATGTTGGATAAGCCATACAGAACAGAAATAAGACAGCTTCCAAAGCAAGTAGAAAGCATAATACTGTTTGCAAAGGTTAAAGGCACCTGGGAAAGATGGGATTCTTTTCCCTTAAATTATATATTGAAATTTAAAAGAAGTCAGCTGAGGACAGCCTCATCTATACTACAAAATTACTGCCCATTAGTATATATAAAATAACTCATCATTAAAAGATTAGGGCAGACAAAGACTACTAAGAAGCTTGATGCTAACCAGAACAACAGATGATGATACGAAGTTAAGGATGACAGTGCCACATGTCATGTCAGATTTAGCTCCTGTAAACTAACATGATAGTTAAAGGATGTTCATGTATATATTCCAGATGCAGGAGGGAAGAAAAGTCAGAAAAAGCCTATGATCATCAGATGATTTCTGATGATTTCTGATTTTTTACTGGAAGGACACACTCTTTACCGTTAAGACTACGGTAAAAAGATAATGTGGTGTCTTGCAGGAATATTATCCCACCAAACTTTACCTATAAGCACAGACCTGGTGACAGATACCGTGACAGAATAAATATAAATAGAGAAAATTACCCCAGATTTCTACTACTTTTAAAAATTCTGAAAAATGCAACTTAGGGACGGACATAACTGAAGTAAAGCACAACATGCCAGTTTCTCAGGCCAAATAGCAGTTATTTCTGACTTCATGTGCTTGCACTGTTTACTGCTGCTTTTTGGATAAGATTATGCTCCATACTGCTTTTCAAGTAGAGATTCCAAAAACTTCTAACTGCTACAGATACATTCATAGTGTGTCTTAGTAAAATCAAAATAAAAAAAATATGAAAACATCTAACAGTAAGTTATTAACATCTGAGGTACAAAACTCAGTTAAAGAGCTGTACTTGTTAATCAATAGATACATGATTTCATTACAGACAAGTATACCTATGTCTGAGTCTTTAAGCAGAATTTATTAGATTCCTACAGCAACAGACATACAATAATACCATTGTCAAATATATTATCAATTGAAGTATGTATATGAGAAACAGTCTGACTTCCACAGTCAAAGTACAGCATTCACTCCTTAAGGAGGACAAAGTGGTCTTTAAGCACATCCAGCACTAGAAATGGGTATTAGGTAACAATTTCTGTCTTGGAGTATGGGTAGCAGCTTGTTTCAGATAATAGCTTTTCACTGATAAATACAACAACTGTACCATTACCCTCATTACAAAGTAGGAATGTAAAAGGAGGGCAAGACCTATGCTGGAGCAGAAAAGAGAAGTACGGAAATGAAACACTGCGGTGCCTGCCCTTCTCTCAACAGGAGGAAAGACATGTTCTAAGGCTGTCCATGTCAGGGTGAAGAACCCATACTGAAGGGGAGAGCAAAACTGCTGTACTGAATTTAAAGGTGACAGTAAGTGCCCAGTTCTTCATCACACCCACGCTCTTGTCAACATAAACCCAGAGCAAGTGCTGGCCTGCAAACATACAAACCATTCACCTTTTGCACTACCTGGTCCTAACTAAAGTCACTGGTGTCAGTCTCCCAAAATATAATGCAGATTATGAGATGTATCTACACAGACACTCCAAGTAACCCCAACTCTGCACAGGCGGTTTATGTTGGCAGAAAATTCCTTGACCAAAACAGGCTACAGCGACAAAAATTATTTTAGATGTATAACCACATCCACTTTGGTATAGAAAGGAAGCAACACTGGGCAACCTAAACCAACACTGCCACAGCACCAAGAGTTTCATAAAGAGCCAGCTTTCACATATGTTAGCTATCACATTTCTTCTAAATCAGTCTCAGATGCAGATGATGGAAGAGGCTAGAAAATGGTGGCTGTAGAAGAAGAAAAGGACTTCATTATATTCTGTTGCAAGTGATTTCCTTGCTGCAGAAGAAATGCTCCAGCAGCCTTGTCCATATGCAGATTCTCCCACTTTATTTGGCCGTTATTTGGCCACTACAGGTAAAAATGTGAGATCAAACTGGGGAATGCTATTTACACTCTCTTCTCTCTTTTTTCTCAACAAGCTTTAGCTTGGGGCACTAGGGA